>NW_026606138.1:13255000-13672500 GCF_029834395.1 Sorex fumeus | reverse complement strand
CACTCATTTTACCCCCCTTTCTTTTTCTCCATGGTATTTAGGAAGTTGCATTTGTAAGAAGAAAGTCCTCATCTGTGAGCATGGATATAACGAGGACAAGAAAAAAAAATTTATTACTTAAAAGGATCACATTCACCATTATATCATAACTGATCTTGAGTTTTGTTTAAAGTTCTGATAAATTCTGGACAAGACACCTCATGGAGACCATTGTAATATTATAAAATTAAATAGACATAGAAAAGTGATGTTCTTATCCTGCGGGGACACTTGGAAATTCTGAGCCAGGGAAAATACTTCATTTAATTTTTCGAATAATTCAAACTAGCTGATTCATCAAAGTGAACCATGTCTTGGCCAACAGACACCGTGTAAGATTCCCCTCAGCCACTCTTGTTTCTTCACTGCAGACTGACAAGTTTGTAGGGCATTATTATGGAGCCTATGCATATCAATTGCTTCATATTAATAAATCTTAAAGATCTTTTAAACTTTTCTCTTTTTTTCCCCTACTCTCTTAAACTAACACCTAAAGGCAATGTCAAAGGATCACTCACTGTGAACTAGTTCAGTGGTTCTCCAAGTTGATGTACTTTGTGATCACCTGAACGAAATTAAAAATACTAAAGGCTCTGGGGCCAGAGAGATAGGACACAGGGGAAGGCACTTGACTTGAATGTGGCCCACCTGGTTCCATTTGTAGCACTGAACATTGACTGAGCAAGGACCCTCTCTGAGCACAGAACCAGGAATAAGCTCAGAGCACAACAGGGTGTGCACCTAAACTCTTCAAAATAAAACACTCTACCTCCTGGTCGAGCAATAGCACAACAGGTGGGGCGTTTTTTTTGCCTTACATGTGGCCGAGCAGGCCAACCCGAGTTCGATTCTTTTGCTCCTCTCAGAGAGCTCAGGAAGCTACTGAGAGTATCTTGCCCACACGGCAAAGCCTGGCAAGCTACCCGTGACGTATTCGATATGCCAAACACAGTAACAACAAGTCTCACAATGTTACTGGACCCGCTCAAGCAAATCAATGAACAATGGGAGGACTGTGCTGTGCTATGCAGTAACTCCTGGTCCCCTGAGCACTTATCAGGAACAGCCAAGAGCATGGAGACAGGCAGAAGAAGGTTCTGAGTTCCAATGGGTGTGGACTGAAAGCAAAGCAAAAACAAAACAAAAAATAAGCCCCCATCAAAGCTGAGTTTGGTGTGACTATCATTATTGTGACCCTGACCTCAACCGTGTTATTAGAATTATTAGAAAATCACTAGGAATTTTTCTTTAGTGTGTGTGTGTGTGTGTGTGTGTGTGTGTGTGTGTGTGTGTGTGTATTCCTGGGAATTGAGCCCCAAACCTCATATATCTAAGTGCTCTACTACTACATTCCCAACCTAAAAAACATTAAGAATTGTAAGAGCTCTCTACTAACACCCAGGAATGGCTCAGATTAGTACCAGGAATTTTGCTCCATGACTTGAAGGCCAGCCACATGTGCTAGGTGAAAAGGAAGCTCAGATAGAGAAGAGAGCACCAAATAAAGGGTGTTGTGAAGACCCTCCCAGGGTGGGAGAGACATGCTAAAAGTAGTCTATAGACCAAACATGATTGCCACTCAATGCCTCTCTGGCAAAACACAGTACCCAAAAGAAGAGAGAGAGAACAAGGGGGAATGCCCTGCCACAGTGGCAGGGTGGGACGGGGGGGGGGGGGGATGGGGGGTGGGAGGGATGCTAGGACCCGTGGTGGGGGAGGATGGGCACTGGTGGAGGGATGGGTACTTGATCATTGTATAACTGAAACCCAAGCACAAAAATTTATAAGTCTATAAATGTACTTCATGGTGTTTCACTAATAAAAAAAATGATTAAATAAAAAAAAAGAATTGTAAGAGCTCTCTAAATGATTCAACTAAGAAGGAATGTTTGAGAAACTCCGACCTATTTTCCTGAGGTAGGTCAGTATAAAGCTTCCACAGTACATTCTTGAGACCTGGTCCTGCTCTTTGATTCCTTCATTTGTGGTAACTCTTTTTCATTTGTGTAAGAAACCCTACTTGAGTAGCAGAAAGTTCTCCAAACTGGACAAAGGGAAGGCTAAGAAATGAGCATATTTGCTGGCAGAACTCTAGGATCTTTGTTCCTTGCTCTGGAGAAAACTGCTTCCACCAGTCTTTCCTTCATTGACAAGAACATGCTACCTGTCATCTGTGGGTGGATGGAAGAAAGCATCCACTACCTAGAAGATGGACAGACCAGAAGAAATCTGATGATCTCCTTTGGTGAAGCAATCAGAGCCCTAAAAGAGTTGGGCTTGGAAGCCACACACACCTAGATTCTTGTCTTCCTTGGTCTTTATAGTTTTTGTTCTAATTTGAAAAATTGTTGTTGTAGTTAAGATCACATGTTTATTGTAATGTTGATTTACTGTTTTGATGTGTAGTAATTGCACTTCATCATCTCTCCTCCCACACCTACCCCATGACCTCCCTGTCCAACAGGCTCAATCCCCTTTACCACTGCCCGTATGTCAATTCTCATTCTTCACTTTCATTGCTAGTTGTCTCCCTCTACCGCTTGGTAATTAATATCAGTTCTGTGATACAAGGCCAAAAGTATCATAAATTGATACTATCTACTTCCCTGTTTTGTTTACCTACCACATGGTGGAGATCATCTAGTCCTTCTTTCTCTGATTTACTTTGCTTAACAACTCCAGTTCCATTCAAATTGAAGTGAACTTGTACAAGGAAAAAACCTCCCACCCCATAAAAAAAATGGGGAGAAGAAATGAACACAAACTTCCTCAAAAAAGAAATACAAATGGCCGAAAGGCATATGAAAAAAATGGTCTACATCACTAATCATCAGGCAGATGTAAATCAAAACAGTAATGAGATAACATCTCACACCACAGAGACTTGAACACATCAAAAAGAACAAGAACAACCAGATGTGGGGAGAAAGGGACTTTCCTTCATTGCTGGTGGGAATGCCGACTGGTTCAGCCCTTTTGGAAAACAGTGTGGGTATTTCTCAAAAAGTTAGAAATTGATCTCCCATTTGACCCAGCAATACCACTTCTGGGAATATATCCCAGAGATGCAAAAAAAGCACAGTAAAAATGACATCTGCACCTGTATGCTCATTGCAACACTGTTCACAATAGCCAGAATCTGGAAACAACCAAGAACAGATGAGTGGTTAAAGAAACTTTGGTATATCTACACAATGGAATACTATGCAGCTTTTAGGAAAGATGAAGTCATGAAATTTGTTTTATAGGTGGATGGACACAGAGAGTATGATGCTAACTGAAATGAGTCAGAAAGAGAGGGACATACATAGAATGCATTCATTTGTGGAGTATAAAATAACATAATATGTGACTACACCCAAGGATAGTAGAGATAGGGGCCAGGAATATTGCTCCATGGTTGGAAGCCTGACTCACGAGCTGGGGGAGAAGGTAGCTGGAATAGAGAAGGGATCACTAAGTCAGTGAGGGTTGGAGGGATCACTCGGGATGGGAGATGTGTGCTGAGGGTAGATAAAGGACCAAACATGGTGGTCTCTCAGTATCTGTATTACAAACCATAATGCCCAAAAGCAGAGAGAAAGTAAGGGGAAATTGGCATACAGACAGGGGAGGGGTGACATGGAGCTGGAGGGATACCAGGAATATAGGAGGTGGAAAATATATACTGGTGGAAGGATGGGAGATCATTGTATGACTGAAACTCAAACATGAAAGCTTTGTAACTGTATCTCATGATGATTCAATAAAAAACAAAGAAAATAAAAACAGAAAGCAATTTGTCAGTGTGAAAAATAAATAAGTCTTAAGAAAACTTCTTAAAAAACAAATTGCAGTGTACTGCATAATTGCACGTTGTTATCTGCATAGTATTCCACTAAATATCTAAGTATTACAACTTCTTTATTGGTCTCCATAAAGTATTTGGATTGTTTCCATATCCCAGTTTTTATACCAAGCACTATGATGGTATTATAATGACTTCATCTGGCCAAGTATTATTTCCTTTCTCTGAATCGGAACTGACCTGCTCCTGTGTGACTTGTGAGAAGTAAGTGCATATCAAAGACTTAGCTCTGTGCCAGGCTTACAGAAGCCAGTGCTTATGTGCTAGTGATGACTCTCCTGAGGAAGATTGTCAGGATATCAGCCAATTGAGATAAATACCAGCTTTCCAGAGATTCTTTTGAAAAATGCATTTCTATGCTTTGAGGAGGATACCAGGTCACCAATGCTCTTGAGTCAAGAACCAGCTCCTTTTCCCCTGCAATGGTCAGAGAAGATGCTAGAGAGATGAGTTCGAGTTGGGGACTGCGGAGAGTTGAAATGGAGAAAGAGGACATAGAAAGGAGCAGTGCAATCTGTGTGGGGACAGGATTAAATGACAGGCTATACTTCCAGTGTGGAATAAGCAAGTCTAGGAAAACAAAACCCAAAACTTACCGTCGAGTGCATAATCCCAAATTCTCAAGCATGAATGCTGTAAACTAGTAGTTATTAGGGTCACCATGACTATGCAGCCCAATCTTTCCAGATCACTTTAGTTTCACTGCATCTTGTCTATCAGATCATGGTTTTTTGGGAGGAGAAGTTATATGTGTCATAAATTGTTTCCTTCTTTAGGCCCATTTCGGGACAAAGCCCAGAAAGCAACAGCACGGTGTCTGAGTAAGTATTAAACACATTGAGGTCAGTTTGTGTTAATTAGACCACATTTGAAGCTCCTACACGGCTATGATCCAGAGACACAAAAATGAATCTCAGAACTGACCAGCTTGCTGCAGACATGCCTCCAGACTTTGCAATAAACCACTTTAGCCAGGCTACTCCAGACGAGAGCAAGTGCTGTCTCTCTGCCTGCTCCCTAGGAATCCTGGTAGCTGCCATCTTCCAGAACTCAACAAAAAGCTCAGGTATGTGGGAGCAGTAACCGCAAATGCCAGGCCTCACAGAACAGGGGAGGAGCCAGCCTTTCTCCTTCCCCGTCCCCCCACCCCTCACCCCCACCCCAGCCCTGATTAGACTCTGAGATGATGTCCACGAACTGCCGCTGGCTATTTAATAAGCTCCTAAATGGCCGTGATCCAGAGACACACAAACAAATCTTGGAACCAAACAGCTTGCTGCAGAGATCTCTCCAGACCCTAATTATTAAAATTTTAAAATTCCAGGAGCGCACAGACACAAGAACAGTCATGCAGCATTTTATTTCTATTTATAACTAAAATATAGACATGATTTAATTAAAATAAATAAATAAATAAATAAATAAGTAAAATAAACCACATTCAAGTGTGAGCCATCAGTGGTACACACCATGTCAACATGTTAATGAGTGCCAATAATACCTCTCATTGTCTTAAATGTTAAGGATCCGGAGGATAGAGCCTTCTCTCCCACTCACTCAAATCTCCTGAAAAGTTGTGCAAGAATTCCACCCCCCCCCCCCCCACACACACACACCCTATTCTGACCCAGAGCCATACTGGATCAGACAGTTTCCCGGATCTGCCTCTCTGGACTTCTTCTAGGAAGCCCTGGAATAAACCAAATTGATGTGTGTGTGTGTGTGTGTGTGTGTGTGTGTGTGTGTGTGTCTGTGTGTGTGTGTGTTAGACTGATGCTGGCTTTTACTCTTCACCAGCAGTGTGATTTGATATCTTGCCTGGCCTCTCCCAGTCTGGTATATGAAATGAGTTGCCTCCCAGACCCCTCCCAGGATTCCCTCACAGGGTAATGTTGTGGTTTAATGACATTTGTCGGGGATGGTTCGAGTATATATTCATTGCAGGTAGCAATCCTTTTCTCTATAATAGAATAGAGCCCAAATCTGATAAGATCTGAAGACTGAGTACTAAAGAAAGGATTACATGTGGTTTTAAAAATTCCCAAATCAGGTTCTATAACTTATCCTGTTTCATGATAGTCTGTTTTTATTTTGTATGTACCAGTCACCCTAGAGTATTGTAGACAGGTCTACTTGCAGGTCTATCATTCATTCAGTAGACTCAATAAATTGTTATTATAATTACATGGGCTCATATTTGTGAAATGACCGTACATGGTATATAGCAAGTGTAAATAAACAAAAAACTAAATAAACAAAAAATTAAAATATAAAATTAAATGTCTTTTTATTAAAATAAAAATTTTAATTTTAAAATTAAAAATTAAACTCTAAGAGCATCTTATCCTAAAAATCCTATCCATGCTTCTCCTACATTCCTTTCTTACTCACTGTCTCTTTATTTTCATTATCACTGAGTGGTGGACATGCATTACATCTGCACCCCTCCGCCTTTGCAAGTGTTTTTGGTTTTACCTCGAATGATTTCTTTCCTACTTCACCACCTATCAAACTCCTAGTCATTCTTCAAAACCCAAATGAACAGCTGCCCCTTCCAGAAATGTTGTCTTTACTTCTCTTTCTCCTTGGTCACTTTATTTTCTGTACTCTATGGTGGGTCTTTACTTTGAACGTATGTTTTAATATATTTACACTTCTGCTAGAAAATATATGCATAACCTTTGCAGTCCTGTCTTCTAGTATCACAGGGCACACATTGAGGACTCCTTAGATGTTTGTTGAATTATATTCATATATGGGACAAATAGTAATACATGATAACATTTATAAATCTGAATATCTTATTTTTCAACATGGATCTCATAATAATACAAGATTTGATTAGCAAAAGTTTTCTCCCTTTATGTTTTCTTCTTTTCCTTAGACAAAAATCAAGAAGCCCATCGTAATGAGACAAGTGAAAGTAAAATGGTGATGCAAAGAGGTTGGGAAGAAAGTGATCTGTGAATTTAAAATGGCAATTTCCTACAGTTTAAGGTCAACTCAGAGTTAACCATTCATAGGCATGATCGATGGTTTCTCAGTAACAAATCTAAAATTTCTGTCTGAATTTTAATTAAAAGAGCTACTTAATGTTCCAAATAGTTTGGCACATAAATGCATTCCCCACCTCACTATTATAGAATTGTTGTGATGTTGAGAATATTCTGAACCCAAGAAAATTTTTTGACTGAAGTGTTGATATCCTTCCTCCTTAATCTGAGAACCAGAAGGCTGCTTGGGGTGGGGGAAAAAAACAGCTATGATCATTTATAAAGTCAAAATGCATAGCTCCACTAACAGACAGACAGATAGGCGGGTTATGCCCAAAACAATTACACAATTTCTCCCATGTTTTGAGCACCTTATATTCCAGCTATGGAACTTTTTCTCAGGAATGGCCTTTTCTGGAAGTGATGAGCAAGACTGCAGGAGGGTGCTGCCGTGTAGAGAGCTCTGCTGGAGCGAGTCAGAGGCCTGTCACCACAGGTGACATGCATCTTTGTTTCTCTTGTCCAAGCGCAGACCCACTCCCTCAGATCCTTCTCAGCTTTCTTCTCTTTCATCAGTGAGAGTTGTTTAAAGCAGATCAAGCGCTAGACTCCGAAGTTGTCCTCTGAGGTTCAAATGCCAACTTTCTGATTTATTAACTGTGTGATTTTGGACGGGTTACTTCATCTCTGTGTCTTGGATCTGAAATGTAAGTTGTTAAGAGAAAGAAGTTAGGGTCTGATATGTTTGGTATAGTGTTGTTTTTAAACTGGAAAAAAATAAAGGCAGACTCTTGTAGAAGAACAAAGATACATACTGTACAAGTCATATGTTAATACTAGTGATCCCAGTGGATGTAGAAATGAGGAGAGTATCACAACTTTTTAAACGTTGTTACTGTTTAATATTGTCTTTATTTTTTTCTTTTTGGGAGCAGGCCTAGAATCAAACCTAGGCCCTCACACATGCAGATATGGTTCCTAGCACTGAATCACACCCCTGACCCACTTGATATTGCTAACCATAAAAGGAGAAGAATGGGAAGTAGGTGAGTTGATGAATTTCTTTCCTAAGAGGATTTGTGATAGGTTAAAGGAAAACTAAGTGTAGAGTAGTAAGATAAAGCTAGAGGTCAAGATGAAACCAGATTGAAAGAGGAAGCTGAGGGAGAAATGACAGATCTGCTGACTGAGGAATTGGCATAGATTCCTTTTTCAGATAGAAACGTGCTTATCTCGATGCTTCCTGGGACTTCTAGCCCCACTTCCCCAGAATCAAAAGTGGATTTCTAAAGGGTGTTGGGAGGATCCTCCCAGGATGGGAGAAGCATGCTGAAAGTAGACTATAGGCCAAACATGATTGCCACTCAATGCCTCTCTTGCAAACCACAGTACCCAAAAGGAGAGAGAACAAAAGGGAATGCCCTGCCACAGAGGCAGGGTGGGATGGGCGGGATGGGGGGTGGGAGGGATACTGGGACCCATGGTGGTGGAAAATGGGCACTGGTGGAGGAATGGGTACTTGATCATTGTATAACTAAAACCCAAGCACAAAAATTTGTAAGTTTGTAACTGTATCTCATGGTATTTGACTAATAAAAAAAAGGTGGATTTCTCCTCACAAAATAGGCAACTCATTGGCAAAACCTTTATGGTGGAGTTGAGTCCAGTGAGGCTGAGTTCCTAATAGGGCAGCCTCTCTCTCAGTTCTGAGTCTCCTACTCCTGCATTGGGGAAAATGCAAAATATCCCAGCTCTGCTGACCTCCCCACCTGGATTTATACCTGACAATACAAGTCAGTCAGTGGAAAGCCACACCTTTTCAAAGATGTAGCACTGTAACACTGTCTTCCTGTTTTTCATTGATTTGCTTGAGCAGGGACCAGTAATGTTTCCATTGTGAGACTTGTTGTTACTGTGTTTAGCATACCAAGGGGAGCTTTCTAGGCTCTGCCTTGGGGGCAGGATACTCTCAGTAGTTTGCCAGGCTCTTCGAGAGGGACAGAGGATTCGAACCTGGGTCAGCCACATGCAAGGCAAACACCCTACCCGATGTGCTATCGCTCCAAATTTAATGCATTGTCTATCTACTAACTTACTCTTATTTATTGTTGTTTTAGTTGGGAGGAGGTGGCACACTATGCAGTGTTCATGGCTTACTCTTGGCTCTGTGCTCAGTCGTCACTCTTTGTAGGGGCTAGAGGTTCATTTGTGGTGCAAGAGATCGAACCAGATTTGTCTATGTACAATGTAAGTACCCTACCCACTGTATTATCACCCTAGCCCCTAACTTACTCTTCTCTTTTTTACTCAAGCTCCTAGGGCATGCTTCCTTTGTTCAGTATGCTCCATCCATGCAATGCTTTCCTTCTGCTGCTTCTTTCCTTTCATGATCTTGGCAATGCCATTTGTACTGTTTGTCTAAGGGATAAACTGTGCTGTGGTTTATTGAAATGTCCGCTCATTGGTTGAACACTTGGGTTATTCCAATTCTTCACTGTTAGAAATGGGAACCTGAAAAACATTGGAGGCATGAAATGTTCTTTAACTTTTAGCATGTTTTTCTTCTCCAATAGAGTCCAAATAATGGTGATATTGGTATTTATTTCCTTGGGAAACGTTTTTATTATCCATTAAAAGTCCAGCATTTTGAGCTGGAGTTCAGATGCTTGCTCTTGCATGCAACTGACCCAGATTTGATCCCCTGCACTGTATATGGTTCCCAGAACAGGTGTCATTTCTGAGCACAAAATCAGAAATAGCCCCGGAGCACTAACAGATAGGGTTTTCCCTATCCCCCCAAAAGAAAAGAAACAAAACAAAAAATCAAGTGTTCCTCATACATTTTCACAAATGTGCTCTTTTTTGTGAACAATATGTAATGGAAATGATTTTTTATTTATGTTTAAAGGATAGTTTCACTGCTTCTCCTTACCCCAATTTCTCTACGAAATTTACTCAGAAATCAAACCAGGAACATGAACCTTAGCACTATCATGAACCTTAGCACTATCAAGTGTTGTTTCTTTGGTAAATCTTAGTGGTTAGATTACATTTTTGCTGCAATCCCTCTACCCCTTTGGTAAAATCCTTCATAAGATCCCATCCAGTGCTACAAACCTTTAAAGTCTTAAATGTGCATATTTTTTCTGGCTCTAACCCCACAGTTCTTCATGTGCACCTGCTCACTCTGATTTCATATATAGTAATTAAGTATTTTTAGTTGCTATAACTATATTACTACCTTCCTATTAAAAATAAAAAAAATCCTATTCTTAAAAAAGCATTTACCTAAATGCTTCATCACACTCATTTCTTTTCTGCTTCTTTTACCTGGAACGCTACTTTCAAGTTCCTAAAGTTTTCTATAAAACTAAATTTTATCCTTTCTGGGAGATGTAATTCTATTTTACTTTGAAAATGTAATTGTACATTTTCTAAGAAGTTTGTAATTAAATTATAAACTGGTACATTTTTCAAAGGTCATAGAAATCAAACCCCTCTCAAGTTATGACAATAATAAGAGATCCTGATTTTCTAGGGTTTGATCATTTGAAATACACCTCTATGAAAGTCATTTATTATTACGCAAAAATTTTATGAATCAAGTGGCATACAAACTCTTATACTTTATGGTGAAAAATAGGCTTTAAAGTTACCTGTATATGGATCCTTAAATTCCAGATTCAGTGTCCTTTTTTCATTTTATTGTATTTATTTATTTATTGAATCACTGTGAGATACAGTTACAAAGCTTTTATGATTGAGTTTAAGTCATAAAACGATTCAGTGTGCTTTTACTGACACAGATATGACTGGAAAACACCCAAAATATATTAGGTGATCCTGATAAACTGAATTTTATAAACCTCAGGGGCATCAGAAAATAAGGTTTATTTCATATCAGTTATATTTATGGATTTTCTCCAAGATTAATTAGAAAATACAATGACTTCATTCTGTTAAAAATGAATCTATATAATCAGACAAGAATAATTCACCTAATACAACATAAAAATACTTATTGAAATTCACTCTATGCCACTATATATCAACCATGTTAAAAGACTATTATCTCAGGATGGGAGTGTGACTCAATAATAATAGTGAGTAATAGTAATTCAATATTAATAATTTTGAATAATAGAGCATGGGCTGGAGAAATCACACAGCAGGTAGGGAGTTTGCCTTGCACGCAGCCAACATGGGTTACCCGAGTTCGATTCCTCCGCCCCTCTCGGAGAGCCCTGAAAGCTACTGAGAGTATCTCGCCCGCATGGCGAACCCTGGCAAGCTCCCAATGACATATTTGATATGCCAGACACAGTAACAACAAAGTCTCCAATGGAGACGTTACTGGGCCCGCTCGAGCAAATCGATGAACAACGGGAGGACAGTGACAGTACAGTGACAGTGCATAATAGAGCATAAGCTTTGCATTTTGGAGGAGCTGAGTTTGATCCCTAGATTCAAAACAGCAAGAAAGCAATCATTATTATCTCTAGTCTTTTTATAAGAGGTCTTTGAGGAATAAAGCAATATTATTTATATATTTATATTTTAATGAGAAGAAAGCTGATATTTGTGAGAGGTTAATAATTTGCTTGACTCAGAGAGTCAAAGATAGAGGAGACAGAACTCAAACCTGTATCTATATGATGTGCTGGGGGTTACATACCTGGCTCTGAATTACCTCTCAATCTTCACAGCTGAAAACCAGATCTCAGGCCCAGAGACAAATTTTAATATGTAATATGTGCTGGTCGGGTTAGGGATGGGTTGGAAAAGGCTGTTAGGTAGCACACTGACCCTATCAAATATTTCTATTAGAAATAATGTCAGTGTCAGTCCGTTTTTAAGATAAAACATTTAACATTTGCTGGAAAGCATGTCTACATAATGACTCACTGCCTATCAGTGTTTGAACAAACAGGATATTTCGAAGGAGTCAACATAGAAAATATCTACGTGTTAGAAAGCCCATACCCAAGGGAATCTTTTCTGCCGAAATAGATCCTCTCTCCAAGATTAATTAGAAAATACAATGGTTTCACTCTGTTAAAGGAGCAAAGCAAAGGAACAGAAAGTGGAGACAACAGTTCTAAATGCCCAACCAAAAGGGTGCATGTACTCCAATTATCCAATAAAAAAATTAGGTGATATCGGGAAAAAAAATTAGGTGATGTCGGAATATTGTACACTCCATAGTACTCAGCTAATGAGGAACAGGATTCAGGACTTTTCTATATATACTAGGGAAAATAACCCCTGTTCTGACTACTACCCATTGGATTTTGCAAGACTATAATCAATAATTATTAAAGCGTAGCTTTTGTGAATCTTTTCATTTTCTGAAACTATCCGTGTTTAGACAGGTGGGAGATTTCTTACACTTTTTCTCACTGTTCTCATCAGTCCTTCCGACACCTATAAAGACAGGACTGGAATCTCTAGGGCCAGCTGTCTTAGCACTTTGACCACCTCTGAAAGGTAAAAGTGCCTTCTCTGGATTAACCCTGGACTTCTGTTGGCTGCTACCCATTGATCCTGGTTTAAGCCTTGAGGCACTGTGAAAACAATCTAAGGCTTTTCTTTTATGCAACATGAAATGTGGAGAGGCAATTATAGCAGTTCTTTGAGACTGCTATTTGTCAGAATCAAGAAGGACAGTTTCTACAGCCAAGAATGTGATTTTGATCTCACTACAGCAATGAACTTGACTTGCTCTGCTCGCTGAACATGAATCTCTGTAAGGGATCAGCCTCCAGAGAATAGAATTACCTCCTCTTGTCTTCTAATGCTGTAGATCTTCCCACAGCCCTCACTCAGTAGGCTGCCAATTTACCTTACCAACCACAAATACTGCGGCCCTCACTTTACTCCCAAGGTTGTGCTTGTACAGGTGACATTTTAGGATCAAATGAAAACATAAACTTTACTTCTCTCTACATTGCTTGGGTTGAAATAATTTATAATCTACCCACAGATGCTAAAATAGTAAGATTACAAAACAGTTCAGTTCAGGTAATTGCAACAAAATCTGTTGTAGACTTTGTAATAGGCACATAATGGTCTCTAGAGTCAACAAATGTATATATTCTAAACATTGGTGTTTTAATCCAATGAAAGATTGGGGGAATGATCTCCAAAGTAATATTGCTGCATCAGAGCAATCATAATTGTAATAGATTTACTAGCATATTTTACCAAAAGTTTGTATTGAGGTATCTGGAAGAGTCAGAAGCGGACAAAGAAACAGAAAGAACAGTTATGGAAAGTAAAGCAAAGAATAAAACTATCTTGAATTATTTTAATTTCAACTTTTTTTGCAATATTCTTTTTCTGCTGTACCTGAATTATTTTGATAAGCAGAGGGGTAAAGTTATTTTTTTAATTTTGTTTATGTAGGAGTACTGCTATTTATTCAGCCACTGATTAGCTGATTGAATTGGGCATGAACTCCACCTTACTTTTTTTTTCATTTTTTATAATTTTATTTGTTGAATCACCGTGAGAGCAGTTACAAAGCTTTTGGGACTAAGTCTTGGACATACAATGAAACACCCGTACCTTCACCAGTGCCCATTCTCCACCCCAAACATCCCCAGTATACCCACATCCCACACCCCCCTACCTGTGGGGCAGATGATTTCCACATTACTCTCTCTCTACTTTGACCACATTCAATATCTTGACACCAGACCCACCATTATTATTTGAGATTTTACCCCAACACTCATAACTGCTGAAAAGGCAACAGTAGACAATTTGTTTTTTATTGCTGGTTATGAATAACATATGATGTCACGTGGCTGCAGTAGTAGCCGTGCGATTTTGAAATTCTGAAATTTTAACACTTAAATCTGTAGGGATTTCTGACAAAACCTGCTGGGTTCCAAGATTTGCTCCTGAGTCTCTGGAATCATGTTCGTTAAACAGCTTGATCAGGAATCAGAAAGGCCGTTCATGGGCGGCGACACGGGGTCTTGTTGGGATGGGGAAGAAAAGGCCGGCTCCACCCCCATCCCATGAGGCCCTGCGTGTCTTGTCACTGAGGGCCCAAACCTGACTGTTCAGTGGCCTCTGGAGGATGGCGGCCACTGAACCGCCTCAGTGGGGAAGCAGGCTGAGGGACAACACTCTTCCTCCCTGGGGTGGCCCTGCAACAGTAACCTACTACAGGGTCCGGACGCATTTCTGCCAAAAGCCGCTGGGTTTTGAGATTTGTTTCTGAGTCTCTGGGATCATGGCCTTTAAGCAGCTTGATCAGGAGCTAGAGAGGCCTTTTGTGGGCAATCACTTGGGGTCTCGTTGAGGTGGGGAGGAAAGGACCAGTTCCACCCCCATCCCTTGAGGCCCAACATGGGTCATCACTGCAGGCCCAAACCTGACTGTCCAATGGCCTCTGGAAGTTGGCGACCACGAAGGCACCAAGGGGGAGCCGGTGGAGGGACAGAACCCCTTCCTCCCTGGGGTGGCCTAGCGACAGTAACATTCTGCAGAGTCCGAATGTATTTCTGCCAAAAGCCGCTGGGCTTTGAGATTTGTTTCTGAGTCTCTGGGATCATGGCCGTTAAGCAGCTTGGTCAGGAGCCAGAGAGGCTGTTAGTGGGCAATGACTTGGGGTCTGATTGGGACTGGGAGGAAAGGACCTGCTTCACCCTCATCCCGTGAGGCCCTGCATGTCTCGTCGCTGCAGGTCCAACCCTGACTGTCCAGTAGCCTCTGGAGGATGGTGGCCACCAGGCCGCCAGGGGGAATAGGCCAAGGCACAGGGCCTATTCCCACCTGGGTTGGCCCAGCACCGGTAACCTACTGCAGGGAGCAGACGCATTTCTGCCAAAATCTGTTGGGTTTAGAGATTTGTTTCTGAGTCTCTGGGATCATGGCCATTAAGCAGTTCAATCAGGAACCAGAGAGGCCATGTCTTCAATTATATAGCTGAGCTGGAGGTGGTTTGTGGGTGTGTCTCCCACATACCTAACTTTTGGCCGTTTACTTTCTTGGTAAACTTTGCTCCAAGTCTTGGGGATCTGCCAAAGGCACAGCAGCAATTTTGGGGTATCTGGAAGTCTGAAGGTGCCATCAGGCTGCTGATGTACTTGCCTCACAGGTACATATTGACCTGCTGGCGGCACCATACCCCCGGGAAAGTTATTTTTAAGTAAAAATTATCTCAAACATTTTTATTTAATTTATTTATTTTTGATTTGGGGACCACAGGGTCTATCCCTGGCACTGTGCTCATAAGTGATCAGTGATAGTGCTCAGGGAACGATACATGGTTGCAGACTCCAAACTGGGGCAGCAGGATGCAAGGCAGGTATTTTAGCCTCAGTGTCAAGCCCATGAACCTTTTTTTATTAAACCTACCTAAGCAATCACCTCTCTACTGTGTTCCTGAAAAATATACCATACTATTTCCAACACTACTGAGGTGATCATTGAAAGGCATGACTACCAACCTTCTTCTTATCATAATGGGCTATTCAGGTTCTGCGCTGCTATCTATGTCTTCCTGACTTAAGAGCTCAGATTTAGAACCACACTCAACAGGGTTCAAAGCTCTACCATTTACCAACTTAGATCAAGTATGTGTCTCTGAGGCATTATTTCAAAAACTTCTAAGTTCCAGCTTCTTCATGTGTAATATGGGTGCAATATCAATCTACCATTAGTTACATCAACTAAAGGTCAGTTTAAAGTTGTACAGACTAATGGGGTATGGTACCGCCAGCAGGTTAATCTGTACCTGTGAGGCGAGTGCATCAGCAACCTGACAGTGCCTTCAGACTTCTAGATATCCCAAAATTTCTGCTGTGCCTTTGACCAGACCCCAACAACCTGGGGCCAAGTTTACCAAGAAATTAAACTGCCAAAAGTTAGGTATGTGGGAGACACACCCACAAACCACCTCTGGCTCAGTTATATCATTGAAGGCAAGACCTCTCTGGTTCCTGATCAAGCTGCTTAACGTCCATGATCCAAGAGACTCAGAAGCAAATATCAGAACCCAGTGGCTTTTGGCAGAAATGAATCTGGTCCCTGAAGGTTACTGGCACCAGGCCACCCCAGGTGGGAATAGTTTTCGTGCCTTGGCCTGTTCCCACTGGCGGCTCGGTGACTGCCATCCTCCAGAGGCCATTGGACAGTCAGGTTTGGGCCCTCAGTGATGAGACACGTGGGGCCTCACTGGATGGGGATGGAACTGGCCCTTTCCTCCCTGCCCCAATGAGACACCCATGAATGGCCTCTCTGGCTCGTGATCAAGCTGCTTACTGGCCATGATCCCAGAGACTCAGGAACATATCTCAGAAACCAGTAGACTTTGGCAGAAATCCCTTGAGATTTAATTGTTAAAATTTCGGAATTCCAAAATCGCAGCCACTATTGCAGCTGCACGACATCATATGTTATTCATATTGAGCAATAGAAAACAAATTGTCTACAGTTGCCTTTTTGGCAGATCTGAGTGTTGGGGTAAAATCCCAAATAATAATGGTGGGTCTGGTGTCAAATGTAATCAAGTAGAGAGAGAGTAATGTGGAAATCATCTACCCCACAGGTAGGAGAAGGGTGTGGGATGAGGAGGTTACTGGGGATTTTGGTGGTGTAAAATGGGCACTGGTGAAGGGACAGGTGTTTCATCATTGTATGACCGAGACTTAAACCTGAAAGCTTTGTAACTGCTCTCAAGGTGATTCAATAAATAAATTTATAAAAAGGAAAAACAAAATTGTACAGACTACCACTATGAAGAGTTAAAGCTAGCATAGATTGAATGCTTATGTGCAAGATACTTTGCTTGTTTTGCATGTATTAACTTACATAAAACTAAAATTATAACTCACTGTAGTTATAACAAGTAGCCATTTGATTAATAATTTCAGGGAGAACTGTAGTATTTTGACCCTGATTTTAAAAATAAGAAAATGAAGGTCAAAGAGGCAAAGTAACTTGTCTGAGGCCACATAGGCAGATAGTGTCAAAATAGGGATTGACACACACATATACACTCAATTCACTCCATTAACAACAGTGATCTCATCCCCTTACTTTGATTGGTTTAACTGATACATCCATATCATCAGCCACAGAACTGGATGTAATTATAAGGTGACAACTGGAAGAATAGGTAAGTGAAGGGGCTAATCCCTTTTTCAATACAACCAATATCCATCTCCCATGGTGCTAGAGCCACATAGGAAATTGTCTTCCCCTGCTAAATCTGACAGTAGACTGGAGACCCCACACTGGAAGTTGCTCAGTGTGAGTACATCCAATGGGTCAGAAGAGGGCCAAGTGGGGCACTTCCAAGGTGACCAAGTCCCAGGGGAGCAGAGCTTGAGAAAATTTTGGCTAAGCGCCTGATGGAATGTCTGATCTCTCTGGGTTTGGGATTCAAATACAAACCTTGGTGAAAACTCAAGGGTGAAGGCAGGGTCTGGAAGGTGAGAACTACAGGTCTGGAACCATGGTGTGCCCTGGGCTTCTCAACCAAAGGAACCCCATTATTCCAATAGACTTGGCATTGCTAAGCAAACAGCTCCCAAATCTCTGTGCTGCTGCTGCTGAGGAAAGGGCATTGGAGAGACCTGAGCTCCTTGGGGAGAATCAGTCTACATTGATGCTGGTTGTATGAGCACACTGCCACCACATCCTTGGTCTGTGTTGGATGATTTTGCAAATATCTTATGTTTCTTTTAAAACCCTTCGTTAAGGGCCAGAGAGATAGAATATGCATATTGCCTTTCATATGGCCAGTACCAATTCACACCCCAGCACCATGTAGGGTTCACAGAGTCATTACAGGAGTGACCTGAGCACAGAGCTAGGACTAAGCCCAAGCACAGCTGGGTGTGGTTTCCATGTAGTGTGCCCCACCCCCCATGAAATAAATATCTTCTTTAGCAAAAACATAATAATTACACATGGATTAAAATGTCAGCCAAAGAACATGTTCCATGCCGCAAATCAACAGCAAGGACGAGCCTTGAAAGGTTTTCCTGTCACCTCTGCATCAATACCCAGCGCCTTCTCATGCTCCTTGTGCCCTAATACTGGGAAGCAGCAGCTCATGTGACTCAGTGCAAGAAAACACGAGGACAGAGATTTCCATAATGCTTGCTACCATTGTCTAAATGTATGTAGTAAACTTGCCTTAATAATGTTTTTAGAGTGGGTATAGTGCCGCCAGCAGGTCAACCTGCACCTGTGAGGTGAGTGCATCAGCAGCCTGCTGGCGCCTTCAGACTTCCAGATACCCCAAAATTGCTGCTGTGCCTTTGGCCAGACCCCAAAAACTTGGGGCCAAGTTTACCAAGAAAGTAAACGGCCAAAAGTTAGGTATGTGGGAAACACACCCACAGACCACCTCCAGCTCAGCTATATAATTGGAGGCATGGCCTCCCTGGTTCCTGACTGAACGGCCATGATCCCAGACACACAGAAACAAATCTCGAAACCCAGCAGCTTTTGGCAGAAATGCATCTGATCCCTGCAGAAGGTTACTGGTGCTGGGCCAACCCAGGTCGGAATAGGTTTCGTGCCTTTGCCTGTTCCCCCTGGCGGTCTGGTGGCCACCATCCTCCAGAGGCTACAGGATAGTCAGGTTTGGGCCCGCAGTGACGAGACACACAGGGCCTCACGGGATGGGGGTGGAGCCGGTACTGTCCTCCTCACCCCAACAAAACCCCAAGTCATCGCCCACGAATGGCCTCTCTGGTTCCTCTCTGGCCATGATCCCCAAGACTCAGAAACAAATCTCGAAACCCAGTGGCTTTTGGCAGAAATGTGTCCAGACCCCACAGTAGGTTACTGTTGCCGGGCCACCCCAGGGGGGAAAGGATGCTGTCACTCCGCCTGCTCCCCCTTGGTGGCTCGGTGGCCATCATCCTCCAGAAGCCATTGGACAGTCAGGCGTAGGCCCACAGTAACGAAAATATTTTGGGCCTCATGGGATGGGGGTGGAGCTGGTCCTGTCCTCCCCTCCCCAGTGAGACCCCAATTCATCACCCACAAACGGCCTCTCTGGCTCCTGATCAAGCTGCTTAACGGCCATGATCCCAGAGACTCAGAAACAAATCTCGAAATCCAGCAGCTTTTGGGAGAAATGCATACGGACCCCAAAGTATGTTACTGTCACTGGGCCACCCCAGGGGGGAAAGGGTGTCGTCCCTCTGCCTGCTTCCCCCTGGCAGCTCAGTGGCCGTCATCTGCCAGAGGCCATTGGACAGTCAGGTTTGGGCCCTCAGTGATGAGATATTTTGGGCCTCACAGCATGGGGGTGGAGCCGGTCCTGTCCTCCCCACCCCAACGAGACCCCAAGTCATCACCCATGAACCGCCTTTCTGGCTCCTGATCAAGCTGCTTAAAGGCCATGATCCCAGAGACTCAGGAGCAAATCTCAGAACCCAGTGGCTTTTGGCAGAAATCCCTACAGATTTAAGTGTTAGAATTTAGGAATTTCAAAATCGCATGGCCACTACTGCAGCCACGTGACATCATATGTTATTCATAACCAGCAATAGAAAACAAATTGTCTACTGTTGCCTTTTCAGCAGATCTGAGTGTTGGGGTAAAATCTCAAATAATAATGGTGGGTCTGGTGTCAAAATATTGAATATGATCAAAGTAGAGAGAGAGTAATGTGGAAATCATCTGCCCCACAGATAGGGGGAGGGTGTAGGATTGGGGTATACTGGGGTTGTTGGGGGTGGAGAATGGGCACTGGTGAAGGTACGGGTGTTTCATTGTATGTCCAAGACTTAAACCCGAAAGCTTTGTAACTGCTCTCACGGTGATTCAACAAATAAAATTATAAAAAATGGAAAAAAATAAGGTAGAGTTCATGCACAATTCAATCAGCTAATCAGTGGTTGAATAAATAGCAGTACTCCTACATAAAAAAAATTAAAAAATAATGATTTTAGAGTAAAATTCGCACTTAAAACTTCAAAAACATCACCATAAGCCTATTGAAACTTTCAATGTAAAGCATAAAAATTCTAATAAACACTAGATGATACAAATAAAAGTGCTTTTTTAAATCCTCCTCTGAAGAATCAGGGCAAATTATTAGAACAAAAGCAACAATAGTTGCTCCTAAATTCAATCAGTTTCTGCTCACTACAAAAGTTTTCTTCAAAATCAGGGGAAAGATCACACGGTAGGTTCTTGAGGACATGAAGGCAAATCTTCTTCCACCTATTGTGAGCTTTGTGTCTTTGGGTAACTGGGATGGTCTTTCAGAGCCTCTGTTTTAGGATTTGTAAAATTAAAAGCCACCATTTGAAGAGGTAGTGAACCCACTTTCTCAGACATACTCATCTCTTGTCTAGGTGTTCCAATCACTTCATAACTGTCTTCCCCTTGTATGCTTTCTCACAAACAGTGACTTCTAACCTACAAAGCAGAGGGAAACTGATGAAATCGGGCATATTCCTCCTCCACTCAGCTCCTCCAACAGCTCTGCCCACTCAGTGTTAATCCTTTCATTTGCTTTGCCTCACCCTTCTCCCTGCTGTGCACTGCAAATCCCTAGCCCTCTCCTTTGTGGTCTTGGCATATCTCAGGTGCCTCTTGGCTTGAAAGGGTTTTCGTGAGAAGACTGCCCAGCATGCCTCCTTTTCTTAATGTGTCTGTTCCAAAAGCACCTACTGCTAACAACTTTTTCTGGGACAAAGAAATATTACAAGCCTTTAAGAACTTTCCTGTGAAGCCAAGCCAGTTGTAGTTCTGCTACCACATGGTCTTCCAGACACTCTGAGTGATTCAAAGGTCCGTAGAGGCCAGGAACTTTGGGAGTTCCTGGAGTACCACTGGATAGGGTGTTTGCCCTGCAGGTGGCTGACCCTGGTTCAATCCTTGGCATTGCATATGGTCCCAGAGTACCGCCAGGAATAATTCCTGAGTGCAAAGCCAGTAGGAACCCCTGAGCATCACCGGGTGTGACCACAACTGACTAAAAAAGAGTTAAGATTTAAAAATAAGTAAATAGTTTCTTTCTCCCTCAGGTCAGTCTTTCCTCAAACCTGGGACTTGGATTTCCCCGTGTCCATGCCCTGGTGTTCTCTAGGACACTAGGATGCTCACCATCCCTGAACCTCTTCCTGTTGGTCCCAAACGCTGTGCCCGGTCTTCTTCATCCCTCAGGTTGTACCTCTCTCACACACAGGCAGTTAACTCATACCCAGCAATCTCGTGTAACATCTCAATCTCCATACCTCCACACCATCATGAAGAAACAACGCAAATACCCACCATGAGGGGAGCATGATGAAAAGAGTCCAGAAGACTCAGTAGGTGCTACTCCCCTAAGGGACCTCTCTGAGAAAGAATTCAGATATGAAGTCATGAAGATGTTCAATGAACTCAATGAAACAGTCAGACAGATATCCAGTAAACTGAAGGAGGACATGAAAAAACAATGGATCGCACAATCAAGAAAATACAGGAAGAAATGAGAGCAGACATTGGAAAGCTATGCACAGAAATGTCACTAATAAAAGATTTGGTAGATGAAATAAAAACCTCAGTTTGTGCCCCCAACAGTAGAATGGCCTCAGCTGAAGACAGAATCAGTGAGCTGGAAGATCAGCTGCACCAAGCCTACAGGCAACAACAAACAATGGCAAGAGACCTCAAAATAACTCGAGTGAATCAGAGTCCTAGGAGATGATTCTAAGAGAAACAACATTAGAATCACTGGAGTACCAGAAGGTCAGGGAAACAAACTCAATGAAAAAGCCATGGTTAAACAAATCATTGCTGAAAATTTCCCAGAGATGGACAATGCAGGCATCCAGATTCAAGGAGGCCAAAGGGTTCCAGCTAAAAGAGACTCTAACACTCCAAGACATATAGTTAGAATGATCGATGCTCGGGGGTATGGTGCCACCAGCAGGTCAATCTGTACCTGTCAGGTGAGTGCATCAGCAGCCTGATGACAACGTCAGACTTTCAGATACCCCAAAATTGCTGCTGTGCCTTTGGCCAAACCCCAAAAACTTGGGGCAAAGTTTACCAAGAAAGTAAACGGCCAAAAGTTAGGTATGTGGGAGACACACCCACAAAACACCTCCGGCTCAGCTATGTAATTGGAGGCATGGCATCTCTGGTTCCTGATCGAACTGCTTAATGACCATGATCCCAGAGTCTCAGAAACAAATCTCGGAACCCAAAGGCTTTTGGCAGAAATGCGTCCTGTTCCTGCAGTAGGTTACTGGAGCTGGGCCACTCCAGGTGGGAATAGGTTTCGTGCCTTGGCCTGTTCCCCCTGGAGGCCCGGTAACCACCATCCTCCAGAGGCCACTTGTCAGTCAGGTTTGGTCCTGCAGTGACGAGACACACGGGACCTCATCACATGGGGGTGGAGCCGACTCTTTCTCCCCATTCCCAACGAGACCCCGAGTAGCCGCCTACAAACGGCCTCTCTGGCTCCTTATCAAGCTGATTAATAGCCATGAAACCGGAGACTCAGAAACAAATCTTGAAACCCAGCGGCTTTTGGCAGAAATGTGTCTGGACTGCATATAAGGTGACCGCCGGCTCAGAGCTTATTGGAAAGCAAAGTATGAGCCGGCGGTGATGGGGCAACTGCAGTCTCATGGGAAGGGGGCCAGTACTGGCTCATCCTTCACGCCCTACCAAGGTCACGAGTTGCCCCCCACAAGTGGCTCTCTGGCATAGCCATGGCTCCAGAGGCAAAAGGACTTAATCCAGAACCCGGAAGCTTGGGGCAGAAAAGTGAATGGACCATGCGTTAAACTACGGCGCCATGCCTCCCCAGGAGGGAAAGAATGTTGCTCCCTTCCGCCTTTTTCCCCCCTGGCAGCAAGGTAGCCGCCACCTCAGAGCATATTAGAATGCCAGGTATGAACCGGTGGTGATGGGGCAACTGCAGTCTCCTGGGAAGGAGGGCGGTACTGGCACGTCCTTCACGCCCTACCGAGGTCATGACTTGCCCCCCACAAGCAGCTCTCTGGCACGGCCATGGCTCCAGAGGCAAAAGGACTTAGTCCAGAGCCCAGCAGCTTTCAGAAGAAAAGTGAATGGACCATGCGTTAAACTACAGCGCCATGCCTCCCCAGAAGGGAAAGGGTATTGTTCCCTTCCGCCTTTTTCCCCCCTGGCAGCAAGGTGGCCACCACCTCAGAGCTTATAGGAAAGCCACGGATGAGCCGGAAATGATGGGGCAACTGCAGTCTCATGGGAAGGGGGGCAGTACTGGCACGTACTTCACGCCCTACCGAGGTCACGAGTTACCCCCCATGAGCGGCTCTCCAGCACGGCCATAACACCAGACACACAATCTCGTAATTATCTGGCTCTTTGCAGAAATTCAAAATCGTGGCCACATGACATTATATGATTCTCATAACCAGCTATAGAAAACAAAATGCCTTTTCAGCAATTCTGATTGTTTAGGGGGAAATTCTAAACAATAATGGTGCATCTTTTGTCGAAATAATGAATGTAATCAATGTAGAGAAGAGTTATGTAGAAATCATTTGCCTCACAGGCATTTGGAGGGGTGGGAGGGGGGGTATGCTGGGGTTCTTGGTGGTGGAAAATGGGTACTGGTGAAGGGAAAGGTGTTTGATCATTGTATGACTGAGACTTAAACCTGAAAGCTTAGTAACTTTTCCCACAGTGATTCAATAAATAAATATAAAAAGAAAAAAACCAAAAAAAAAGTAACAAAAAAAAGAATGATCGATGCTGCCAATAGAGACACAATAATGCAAGCAGCAAGGTCAAAGAGGTAAATCATATACAAAGGAGAACCCCTTAGACTCACAGCAGACCTATCAGAGGAAACCTGCCAAGCCTGAAAGCAATGGTGGGATATAGTGAAAAAAAACCTCACTGAAATGAATGCTTCACCAAGAATACTCTATCTGGCTAAACTCTCACTTAAATTCAAAGGAATGGTACACTAGTTTCTGGATAAACAGCAACTCAGGGACTTCATTGACTCAAAGCCAAACATAAAAGAAAGGCTAAAGGGGCTACTGTAAGACAAGACAAACCCTACAAGCACAACAAAGTCTTATAGACAGTTGACACAAAACCCCATGACAATAATCTCTCTCAATGTCAATGGTCTAAATTCACCAATTAAGAGACACAGAGTAGCAAAATGGATTCAAAGACAGAACCCAAATTCTGCTGCTTACAAGAAACTCATCTGAACAGTGAGAGCAAACACAGACTCAAAGTTAAAAAGATGGAAAGCAAACCTGCAAGCAAACATCTCCCTCAAAAAAGCTGGGGTGGCCATACTAGTATCTGACAACATAAATTTCAGGTTGAAAAAGATTAGAAGGGACAGCAAAGGTCATTTTATATTTATCAAGGATGCGTAAAAAGGGGAGAAATCACTCTCTTAAATGTATATGCACCTTATGATGGAACAGCTAAATATTTAAAACAACTGCTAACAGATTTTAAGGAGGACACTGCTAGCAACACAATAGTATCTGGAGACTTCAACATTGCCCTATCACCTCTGGATATATCAACAAGAAAAAAACTCAGCAAGGAAACATTGGCTGTGAAGGAAGAAATAGAAGATAGAAAGATATTCCCTGCTCATGAATCGGGAAAATTAACATTGTCAAAATGGCAATACTCCCCAAAGCATTGTAGAAATTCAATGCAATCCCTATAACAATTACCATGACATTCTTCAAAGAAATGGAGCAAACACTGCTGAAATTCATATGGAACAATAAGCATCCATGAATAGCTAAAGCAATTCTTGGGAAAAAGAAAATGGGAGGAATCAACTTCCCCAACCTCAAACTTTACTACAAAGCAGTAATAATTAAAACAGCATGGTACTAGAACAAAGGCAGAGCTGCAGACCAATGGAAGAGGGTTGAATATACTGACATCTCCCCCCCCCAAACATATGATCATCTAGTCTTTGATAAGGGAGCAAGAAATGTGAAGTGGAGCAAGGAAAGCCTCTTTAACAAATTGTGCTGGCAAAACTGGACAGCCACATGCAAAAAAAATGGGCTCGGATCTCTACCTAACACCATGTGCTAAAGTAAGATCAAAGTGGATTAAAGACCTCAACATCAGACCGGTAATCCATAAGGTACATTGAAGACAAGGTTGACAAAACCCTCCATGACATTGAAGCTAACGGTATCTTCAAGATGACACGCCACTGGACTGAACAAGTGAAAACAGAGATAGACAAATGGGACTATCTTAAACTAAGAAGCTTCTGCATCTCAAAAGAACCAGTGACCAAAATACAAAGACAGCCTACAGAATGGGAAAGGATATTTGCTCAATACCCATAGACAAGGGGTTAATATCAAGGATATACAAAGCACTGGTTGAACTCCACAAGAAGAAAACATCCAACCCCATCAAAAAATGGGGCGATGAAATGAATAGAAATTTTCTCAAAGAAGAAATCCAAATGGCAAAAAGGCACAAGAGAAAATGTTCTACATCATTAATCATCAGGGAGTTGCAGATCAAAACAATAATGAGATATCATCTCACAACACAGAGACTGGCCCACATCCAAAAGAACAAAAACAATTAGTGTTGGCGCGGATGTGGCGAAAAAGGAACCCTCCTTCACTGCTGGTGGGAATGCCGACTGGTTCAGCCCTTTTGGAAAACAGTATGGACGATTCTCAAAAAATTAGAAATTGAGCTCCCATTTGACCCAGCAATACCACTTCTGGGAATATATCCCAGAGAGGCAAAAAAGTACAGTCAAAATGACATCTGCACTTCTACGTTCATTGCTGCACTTTTCACAATACCCAAAATTTGGAAAAAACCCGAGTGCCCAAGAACAGATGATTGGTTAAAGAAACTTTAGTATATCTACACAATGGAGTACTATGTAGCTGTTAGAAAAGATGAAATCATGAAATTTACATACAAGTGCTACTACATGGAAAGTATCATGCTAATTGAAATGAGTCAGAAAGAGAGAGACATACATAGAAAGATTGCATTCATCTGGGGAATATAAAGAAACAAAATAGGAGAATAACAGCCAAGAATAGCCAAGATAAGTAGTAGGACGTTCACTCCATGGTTTGGAGGCCAGCCGCACATGCTAGGGGAAAAGGCAGCTCAGATAGAGAAGGGAGCACCAAGTAAAGGGTATTGGGAGGATCCTCCCAGGATGGGAGAAGCATGCTGAAAGTAGAATATAGACCAAACATGATTGCTACTCAATGCCTCTTTTGCAAACCATAGCATCCAAAAGGAGAGAGATAATAAAAGGGAATGCCCTGCCACAGGGGTGGAATAGGATGGGAGGGCTTGGGGGTGGGAGGGATACTGGGATCATTGGATTTGGAAAATGGGCACTGGAGGGATGGATACTCAATCATTGTATAATTGAAACCCAACACAAAAATTTGTAAGTCTACAACTGTACCTCATGGTGTTTCACTAATAATTTTTTTAATTAAAAAAATAAAAATAATTACGTAAATAAAAAAAAAGATGACATTCTATGGTACAGTCTTTGGAAAAGGCACAGGCTCAAGAGCAAAAAAATGTTTCCATGTAGACTATTTCACTTCAGCCTCCCAACAGTCTTTGGAGAGAAATGCTCTCAGTGCAGATAAATAAAATAAGGCTAGAGGACCTGGGCAAGCTGGCCATGTCTGCCAGGCTGTTGGGTGGCCAGTCTAGATTCACAGGGATCAGATACAGTGCAGATAGGGAAGGCATCTCCAGACTAAGCACTGAAGTCTTTTGAATGTTCTCTTCTGCTCCCTGAGGTGGCAGCTTCTGGAATGAAAACAAGAAACAAAGAATTTGTTGGTCTGTGAAGATATCGAGAGATTACTGTTAATTATCTCTATGCAAACTAAGGCACACAAAGTACAAATAAACTCAGTCTTTATTTTTTCTTAGATGACTCCTCCGGAAATCTTGGCAGACACTTGCCTTGTATACCTGCGGCCCTGTGTTTGATTACTGGCACCGCAAGCTCCTCTGAGACACACACAGTCAGGTGTATCTTCCACCTCATCCCCATTTGTAAATAAATAAATAAATAAATAAATAAATAAATAAAAACCGTTGCAGAAACCATTACTCTAGGAAATTAGAAGATAGACAGGGAGCTTCCACAGAAAAGATAAAGGGAAGTCACAACCTTTTTTCCAATTTAAATAAAAGTTCTCATGAGATTAAAAAACTCAGATTTCTAGAGAAACTTAGAAAATCTTTTCTCCCAAATAACATCAATTCCTTCCCCTAGTGAATTTGATCTGCAGATGCTATGCCATTTTTGTCAGACAGAGTCTAAATGTTGAAAATTTTACCCAAACCAAACTCAAGAATGTAGTCCAAGATTAACCAAGAACTTAGTCTAAATCTATCTCCCTATCAATGCTTAAACAATTCAAAAATGATAACCAGAAAGTAAAACTGTTTTCCAATTGAAACCATGCTCTTTCTGTTAAATCACTCTGGAAGTATTTAGGAAGAAAGGCTATAGTTGCAGCAACAGTTCCACTGAGACTTAGCTGTTGGACCTTGCATGGCACACAACCTCTCTTATTCAGCTTCCTTAGTTATTCAATGGAGGAAACAGTGTTTGTTCTACAGGAGAGTTGTAGGGATAAAACAACAAAAGGTACATAAAACGAGATTTGAAATTTAAAATCTGCAATGTAATTATTGTTTTTTTGTGTGTGATTTTTTAACCCACATACAGCAATGTTCAGGCATTATTTCTTGTGGGGCTGTGGGAACCATATGAGGTGCTGGGGATCAAATCTAGGTTGATCATATGCAAGGCGAGCACCCTACCCCCTGTAAAATCACTCTGGTCCTCAAGGTAAATATTAATTGCCATATCTAGATGTTATAGCACAGCGGGTAGGGCGTTCGCCTTACACGCGGCCGACCCGAGTTCGATTCCTCCGCCCCTCTCGGAGAGCCTGGCAAGCTACTGAGAGTATTCGATATGCCAGACACAGTAACAACAAAGTCTCCAATGGAGATGTTACTGGGCCCGCTCGAGCAAATCGATGATCAACGGGAGGGCCTTTACCTTACCTTTATCTAGATGTTACTGTAACAGTCATTCCTACTACTCTGAAACTAACATTAATCTCACAGCAGAAATAGCTACGAGGATATTAAATTGAGAGAGTGACAAAATAAAATGGTACAACTCATTCAGGTCTCAGGAAGCACTGTCTGTAGCACTGTCCTCCCGTTGTTCATCCAGTTGCCCGAGCGGGCCCAGTAGCGTCTCTTTTGTGAGACTTGTTGTTACTGTGTTTGACATATCAAATACGTCACAGGGACCTTGCCAGGCTTTGCCGTGTGGGCGAGATACTCTCGGTAGCTTGCTGGGCTCTCCGAGAGGGGCAGAGGAATCAAACCCGGCTAGGCCAGGCTGGCTGCGTGCAAGGAAAATGCCCTACCGCTGTGCTATCACTCCGGCAGGTCTCAGGAAAGTGGATGGAATCATCCGTTTTTAAGATTTCAGTTAGAAAAATAACTACAGATATTTCCAAAGTTTTCCACTGTTGGCAAAGCAAGTGCATGCCAATTATGTTAGTTCATTAATTTGTATTTATTTTCAAGCACACCCACAGGTACTCCATGCTGAGATCCAGAAAATTCCTGAATCATCAAACACTCGAAGAACGATAGTGAAGAGGATGGAGTAGGAGGCAGAGCTTTGCCTATCTGCATCCCTAAACCCTCCTTGGAACTACACAGCAATATCCTCTCTATGAAAAGACTAATTTTTACAAGGTATCAGAATGATACCTGGTTACCAATCTTTCCCCCTATTTTCTGGCCACAGACTCCATTTTAGAATGAAAACAATAGATAATTGTCATCATTTTGCACTTTCTCATAACAAATCTCATTGGGATTCAGCATCTGCCTTTCAGCTCTTGCAATCAAGATGCTCTAAAATATATTCTGTGATTTAATTCAACCAACATTTATTGAGTGTCCTTGAAAGCAAGGTATTTTGAATCTCCAGGATCTTTACTACTCTGGTCAAGGAGTGAGATTGGTCAGGCCGACAAGGCACAGCCCAGTAAAGCAGCTCTTTGATGAGGATAACATATAACCTGAAGGAAAATATAAGTCCGCATTAATACAAGTCTCTCCTTTCTGCTGGCCTGTGCTCACCAAGGAACACAGAAATCTTTTTTATTTTAATTGTGAAGCATTTCAGCTAAAAAACATCCTCCTGGCTGGCATGTTTAATTGAGCTCCTGAGAGGCAGTCGGTGAGCCTTCACCCGCAGTCCCATTGGTCTCACCAAGAACCCATTGATGTTTCATAAATCCAAGTCGGTACAAATCTAATTGAGTTACCATGCTGAATTAGCTCACATCTAAATGGCATTCATGTCTACAAATGGAATAATTAGAGTCTAGAAAATGGGATCTATCAAGTGGCATCCCAAGTGACAACACAGAGACATTTGTATTCATTCAATCAACTGCTTCAAAAAAAAAAAAGCCTCTGTAAGACTTGACTTGGGCAGGACGATCGCATGCAGTGCTTGGGTGCTTGTTCCTTTCTCTCTTTTTAAAATAAAATTTCTATTCACCTCCATGAGGCTCCTGTACTCATTCTTCAGCTCTATGGAAGAGCATTGCAGGCTTAGAGTTCCAACCAGTTTTGTTTGCAAAAAAAAAAAGTGGGGGGAGAGAGCTCCATTTTCACCTATAGATCTGTTCGGTTTTGACAATTGGAAACAGCATCCTTATTTATTCCTTTTGAGCTTTATTTTCTTGCTTCTGCATCTACTTCTATGTACCCTAGTTAAGATGAAGTCACATCTCAGGGGCACATGGATCAGAGGGGAACGTCGCGCCACCCTGTATTTGAGAAGTACTTGAGTGCCTAATCATAAAATATAAAGTTCACATCTGTCCTGGAAGGATCTTCTTAAATGATTTTCTTCCGGGGCTGGAGCAATAAGCAGGTAGGACGTTTGCCTTGCACACAGCCGACCTGGGTTCGATTCCCAGCATCCCATGTAGTCCCCCGAGCATCGACAGGAGTAATTCCTGAGTGCATGAGCCAGGAGTAACCCCTGTGTAAGTCAGGGTATGACCCAAAAAGCAAAAAAAAAAAATGGTTTTCTTTCCAAGTCATTTTAGTGGTGAAATTTTAAAATATTTGAATTCAACATCTCCTCAATGAACGGTTCCAGTCAGCAAATACTGCAGAAACGGCCTTTTGACTATGCAGGCTAATGGCCTCCTTCTAATTCACCCTGTAGTCTTCAATCTAATTTACATGCTTAGTTTATTTATTACCCCAATTAAGTTTTGCAAATAGTTTGCAATGAGGTCCTCATGACCTCATAACTCACAATTACTCTTGGGAACCCCTGCCCACTTTAGCAAGTTTTGAATAATACCGCAATATTTTCCAAGAAAGGATTGTACTTAGAAAATGATGAATGGTTGTTGTGAGCCTCTTGTCCCTAAAAAGAGAATGGTAAGTGTATTTTGGTTTGCAGGGAAGCATTTGGAACTTTAAGTTATCAATGTGGCCATTGGTGTCTCACTGCCAGTGTTTGCATCTGTTGCTATCTTGTGGGGCAGAGGATACATTTGCTTCAGAGGTGGAAATGCTAGAGGCCAGCTTGACAGCACACACACAGTTTGCTATTATTTGGTGAAAACCAAAAGATTTTATATCCCTCACTCATTTCCAATCCAGCTTCCTTTTATTTTTCTTCAAAGAATTGAACTAATAAAAATTATAGTAAGTTGTGGTTTAGGTATTAATATCTTGCCTATTTCTGAGTGATATATCATGGTTCTATAAAACATTAAAATTTTAGAGCCAAGTTTTAGAACCATAAAACCAAATTTTATAGAAGCAGGCTAAGAGACATAAGGAATTATCTATAGCAGCTCTGAAAACTTCTGCATCTACTTCTAAGTGTAAATATTATTTCAAACTAAAAGGTTTTTAAAAGTCTTTATTTTGTGGACCTAAAGAGATAGTATAGCAGGTAAGGCACTTGCCTTGTACTCAGCCAACTTTTCATTCCTGGTACCCTGTATGGCCCTCAGAGCCCACTGGGAGGGATCCCTGAGCACAGGATAGGGAATCAACACTGAGCACAGGTCCATGAAGTGGAAATGGAAGGGAAAAGCTGCTAGTCATCTACCTTGGTCCTGCCAGCCCTGGTCCAGGACACTGAGGCAAGCGCAGAAGCCAGTGTCAGGCCAGCTTGGTACTCAGGAAGGCCATCTTGCCAAGCTAGGTCAGGGTTATTTATCCTGCCATGGCATTTTTTCACTTCTCCATAACTCATTGTGAGCAGACAAAGACATCCTACCTGCAGTCACCTAGCCACACAAAACCACACAAGAAACAACTCCAAACTGAAAATGTAATGCGGAACCCCCCCCCCCCCCCCGCCCCAGTCTTGGTGAGTGAAGATGAGAGCCTAGAAGACACAACCAGTAAGAACAAAAACTATAACATCTTTGGTAAAGAATTTAGAGAGTTGTTGAGGATGTATAAGGAACTCAAAGCACTAGCATATCAGGGTGTGAATTCCCCAGTCCCCAAAAACAAACCAAAGCATCCTCATATATGCCATTTCAAAGTTAAAAATGTCTTTAGAATTCCCCTACTGAAGCCCACACAGGAGCAAACCAACCTGAGACCAGATCATGCCGGGTGAGGGAAGGAGTTTGTGTGGGTAAAGATAAATGAAGGGGCTGTGCTATAACTGTGGCTATGATTTGCAGCTTACCTATACACTTTACCAAAGCTGCCTAATTTCTCCATATTCTAATATCCTCACCACACAATCATCAAGATTGCTACCACATCGGGGCCTATAAAAAATCAATTGTGAAAGTAAAGTCTAAGCTTTGGAAATCTAAGGCATTGTAAAAAATTTGACTGGCCACCTTTGATGCCGTTGGTTGTCAAAGGATAAACCGAGTTTGATGTGAAGAAACCTTAAGAAATTAAAGGCATCATGTTAAGGAAGAGCTAAACAGAGGCTTTGGAGCTAATTAGCCTGGTCTACCTTAATAGATGAGAAACCCAAAGTGCAGAAAATGACTGGTCCAAGGGTCATGGTCAGAAGCAGAACTCACATCTCTTGATGCCCCAGCCACTGCTCTCTCCCTCGGCCAGGGATCCTGCCCAGTGGTGTTCAGCGCTGACCCAGAAAAAGGTCCCACAAAACAATCTCCTGGGTGCTTCTTCTCCAGATTTAATTGGAAAACCTCTCCCCTCTCACTTCTAATATTTTATTACCATGTAATCACAATGAATTTCCAAAGCAAAAGGCTTGCCCGTGGAAGACCATCTCATCATTAATGCAGAAAAAAGTTGTTAAAACAAATGTAATTGCAGTATGGCATAGATGTGCAAATTCAACCAGCCTAAAGTTCTTCAGCTGCAGAAAATATTTTACCATGCTGTCCTACAACCTCAGCAATGAAACACCTTGACAACTAAATTCTAAGTAATCTGCATCTCTTGATGACTTCTTGCCATTAAGTTCTCCACAGGCAAATCCTAAAAATCCTTTTCTTTTTCTCTATCACCATCTCCATTTCACATCGAATCTGGGATTCTCTTGAGAAAAGAGTCAAAGTCTGACTCATCTCACACTCTCCTGGGCATGCTTACCTCTCTCAGGGAAGGTGTTTAGGACTGGTGCATGAGCGGGTGTTTGGGGAAAGGGGATCTTTTGCGAAGCCTTCCAAAGATCAGGTCAGCTTGCTATGGTGCCAAGGAAAGGGGATATCGCTCTGCTTCTTGTCCATGTAAAATCATTCAATATTAAGGGATAGAAGCATCTATTTTACTGCAAATTGGCTGGTGAGTCAGATCCCAAAAGAACTCCCAGAAAAGTATCTCTCCAGCTGCCAAAGTTAGAAGAGACTATTTCCACCCTAGCTTACATGTTTGCTGTTGTAACCTGTGATGTAACCATCTATCACCCTATGACAATGTACCTTGTGCTATTTATCTTATTTCAGTTAAAACCTGCATCAGTGATTTAATATCTGGATGTGTACTTTTTGAAATAATCAAACCCACTCAACATGTAGAGGTAGAGAAAAGTGACCTGGCTGAAATCTGAATCAGCCCTGTCAATTGCCAGTTGGGTTACAGTTTGATCCTTTACCTCGAATATCTTCAGTAGAAGGTGATGTGAAATAGTGGATTAGTCGTTTGTCTTTTTTGAGACAAAAGTTTCTATTTATAATGATATCTTTCATCTCAATTGACAGTAACAGAGAATTCTGATACAATTTTGTGTATCCAATGTCACTGTCACTGTCACTGTCCTCCCATTGTTCAAGGGGGCCCAGTAATGTCTCCATTGTGACAATTGTTACTGTGTTTGGCATATCGAATACATCCCGGGGAGCTTGCCAGGCTTTGCCGTGCAGGCAAGATACTCTTTGTAGCTAGCCGGGCTCTCTGAGAGGGGCGGAGGAATTGAACCCAGCTCGGCCAGGCTGGCTGTGAGCGAGGCAAATGCCCTACCGCTGCGCTATTGCTCCAGTATCCAATGTATCCTGAGTACATTTATCAATTTATTTATCTGATAATAGAAAATACAATCAGAAAAGGACAATTCTAAAGCTCACCCAGATCAAACACAGAGGAGGTTAAAAGTTCTGAAGAGGGTTGGGAAGCAGTACAGTGGTTAAGACAAATGCCCTACATGCACCTGACCCCTATTCAAACCCCAGCACCATGTGGCTCCCAGCACATCACTGGGTATGACTCTGGAGGCCTCCAAACACCCCGGGTAAGGGTCTGAGTGATTCTCCAACACCACAGGACCAAGCAGTACCACATCCCATCTCTAGTGCTGAACCTAACAGTCTAGCAGGCAATACCTAGTGGGTTGAGAATCTCCGAGAGTAGTTCCCACACCCCTAAACATAATTCAGGACACACACACACTCACACACAAACACATACTTTATAAAATTTGATAGCTTTAAAAAAGTGCTGTTTTCTTTATCAAGGATGAAAGTCCCTGTTGATTTTTATCCATATGTAACTGGGATTCTAATTCATGGTTTAATAAAAGAGAAAATGTGTCAGGGCTGTAGGGGTAGTACAAGAGGTGGGGTACCTGCCTTGCATGCAGCTGTGGTGATCGTGACCCTGGCTTAAATTCCTGGCACCACACATGGTCCCCTGAGTATTGCCAGGATCAGTCCTGAGTACAGCCAGGACACATATCACCCAACAAGGCATTTGTGAGTTGGACAACTCCATCAGCAACTTGGGACTAACATACCCTGGAGTCAACCTGGAGCCAACATCCTGTCCCTTTTCTAAAGCCAACAAGCCAACTGGACCTACAGACAGCTCCCCTGAAAGGCAGTGGAAACAGATTCCCTTTCACAGGAAAGCATGGGCCATTCTTTTCAAGTCTATTCGTAAGCAAAATCACTACCTCTAAAAGCCAGAAACAGAGTTCCACTCTATCTACTTTGCCCAAACAGTCACATGCCTTTGCCTAAGCTTATCAGTAGAAGATCTCCAGGCTTGGGTCAACCGAATCAGAATTCACGTAATCATCACGTTCCCTGAGGAGAAGATTTAACCTAAATAAACTAGAGTGTATGTCTGCAAGAAAGAAGGGAGGGGGGGAAATGGTAAGGTAATCTTACCTGCCTGGTAAGAGACACACTCTGCAGAATGGCCCAAGAATCTATCACATCTTTTAGGTAGATGCACAGAAGTCAGTGATTATCACCCACTCCATGGATTTTCTTAGAGTTAGAAAGAGAAAGAGGGAGATTAAATCATACTAGTAAATGTTTTATAACCTCTGACTTTACATTGAATCAGAAAAATGACTTTTCCTTACGGGACCATGTCTAGAGATGACAATGCAGTAACCGCAAACTGCATATGAAGTTCATCCACACTTTGCAACTTGCTGACGAATTTAAGGAGGTACAAAATTCTGTCAAGTTTGTGTCTTCCATAACCAGAATTTTCTAGACTCTAAATTGGTAATTAATGGAAACACTCTGATCATATTTATTTTTAATAAGGCAAGAAGTCCACACTTGGGGGGATGGTGGAAGGTCACCTGAGACTGACTGGTTCTTTGCTCAGAGGCCACCCCTGGCAAGACTGAGGGGACCATATGTCGTTACTGGGATTGAATCCAAGTCAGAGACATGTTAGCAAACCCCCTATCCATGTCCTATCTCTCCAGCCCCTCTATTTTTATGACAAACATTTTCAACGAATTCAATTCAATCTATAAAACTTGACATATATAAACCTAATTAAACATAAAAATAATTCCATCAGAAATGGAGTATTCACCTAAGTTGGTATCCATTGTTTGTTTTTTAAAGTAATTTTCCTAGAGGTATCAAAATTCAGCTCAACCTTCCATGATTTCATCTGCTCCCAAAGACTTGGAATTACTTACAAAGGGGTCTAGAATCTGGAAATATCTCAAGCATTAAGGAAACTTTCAAGTACTTCCACCAGACTATGGCATGAAAAAATAACTCAAGAAGTATTTGACAAAAGCTTGGATTCAGATGCTTTTATTATAAGCTTTATTAGCTTCCAACATCATCTCCGGGTCCTGAGCAATAAGTCCCTAATATAAAGCTGTGTCCCACAGCCATTTGATTCTTCTCCACCATATGAAAACTCTTCAGGTATGCCTTTCCTTGTTGAGAGCTCTGTCCTTATTAAAACGCTTTCTGTGGTCTTAATTTATTCAAATTTGCACTCTAGCCCCTGGCACACTGGGGGCACTACTTATCAAATGGCAATGAATAGTCATTGCTAAAGGTTGTGAGGTTTCCTGTAGGGATAAGGTGTTTCTTTCTATGAACTTGCAACATGCAAGAAACCAAATGTCAAAATGGGTTCATTGATTAACTAGGAAAATTAACTTTCTCCCCCAATATCTAAAGTAGATGCAAAACCGAAAATAAAAACATTCCTATCTTCATTCTGGATAAAAAAAGAGAAGCTGCATGATTTCTTTTAAAATGTTAGCATAGAACATATATGGAAAAGTCTAAAAAAACTAATAAAAAGAATAAACCAATACTTAAGTGGCAGGTTACAAAATCTTTTTAAAAATCTGTTATTATTCTAGCATGCAACAAGCTTAAAGATAAGAAAATTCCATTAATCGTCACATATGAAAGAATTGAAAACCTAGGAATAAAAGAATTAAGTACCTAGGAATAAATTTAACAAAGGAGGTAAAGGAGGTGAAGACTTATACATCAAAAATATGTCAATGCTAAAAAATAACACATTCGGAGATAAGAAGATGGTTAATACTCGTGAGCAGAAGAAAAATAGCATTAAAATCACCATACTGGGGGCTGTAGAGACAAGACAGCAGGTAGGGTGTTTGTCTTGCACCCGGCTGACTTTGGTTTGATCACCAGCATCCCATATGCTCTCCCAAGATTCATCAGGAGTAACTCCTGACTGCAGATTCAGGAGTAACACCTCAGTATCACCAGGTATAGCCTTTATATAACAACAACCAAAAACAAACAAACAAACAAAAAAACCCTCCATTGTTCCCAAAGAATTATACAGATTCAGTGCAATCCCCCATCAAAATTTCAATAGTACTCTTCAGGCTGGAGCGATAGCACAGTGGGTAAGGTGTTTGCCTTGCATGTGGCCAACATAGCCTACCCAGGGTTGATTCCTCTTCCCCTCTCAGAGAGCCCAGCAAGCTACCAAGACTATCTCGCCCGCACAGCAAAGCCTGGCAACCTCCCGTGATGTATTCAATATGCCAAAAACAGTAATAGAGGTCTCACAATTTGTTGTGAGACGTTACTGGTGCCCCCTTTAGCAAAACGATGAACAATGGGAGAACAGTGCTACAGTGCTACTCTTCAAGAAAATAGAACTGGGGCTGGAGAGATAGCACAGTGGGTAGGGCGTTAGCCTTGCACGCGGTCATCCTCGGTTTGATTCCCAGCATCCCATATGGTCCCCTAGCACCGCCAGGAGTAACTCCTGAGTGCAGAGCCAGGAGTAACCCCTGTGCATTGCCAGGTGTGACCCAAAAAGCAAAAAAAAAAAAATAGAACTAACATTATGAAAATCACATGGAACCACAAGCACGCCAAGTAATCAAAGTAGTGCTGAGAAAATAAAAGATAAGGAGACATCTTATTCCCCAACTTTAAACAATATTATAAAACCATAGCAATGTTAGCAATGTAGTATTGAAATAAAAATAAACAAACCAAGGGAACAGAATTGAGGGCACATAATTAATTACTCACATGTGGACAAAGAAACTAAAAGCAAAAAATAAAAAATTTTTTCTTTAGTAAATTGTCTTGAGAAAACCAGATGACTAATTCACACAATTCACAAAAGATCATTCAAAACAATGAAAGAGTTCCACATTAAAAGACTTGAAACCATGATACATTGAAGAAACATGGCAAAATACTGTGATAGTCTTCAATATCTTCTGGGATTTGACTTCAAGTAAAAGTAAAACAAATGCAGAAATAAACAGATGGGGTTATATCAAACTAAAAAAGCTTCTGCGCATTGAAGCTTTTTTAGTGAAACTTGTATTAAAAATTAAAATATAACCTTTTAATGGGAGATAACATTCTAGATTATAGGTCTAATGAAAAGCTAGTCAATATTCAAGACATAAACATATAAGAAACTTACAGAACTCAATAACAAAATGGAGAGAAGAACAAAAGAGACATTTCTCTAAAAGAGGTGACCAACAGACACCAGAAGTGTAGTAATACTTATACTTAGGAAAGTGCAAATTAAACGATAAGGAACATATCTTCTCACTCTAATGAGAATGGCCTATGAGAAAAAAGGGCAGAAACAAGTTCCAATGTGGGTGTAGAGAAAAAGGAGTCATCCATGCACTGTTGATAGGAATGTAAACTGGCCAAACCTCTATGAAAAAATAGCATGGAGATTTCAGCAAATATTGAAAATAGATCTGGCAGATGGACTAGCAATTTTGCTCCAAATGACCTCCAAATAACACTAAAGTTATATTCTCAATATGTATATATGTATTACACACATACGCTATATACATGTGTGTGTGTGTTCGCCCTACTTGCAATAGCCAAGAAATGGAAACCACCCAAGAGCTCAACAACAGATGAGTGGATAATGATATGGCATATATACACAATGGAGTACTACTGAACTATAAGGAATGATGAAACATTGCCTCCTGCTGCAACATGAATAGAACTGATGAAGGGTAAACAAGAATAAAACTTATCCCAAAAAGAATAGTGCTTTTATTAAAGAGAAAGACAAATGCTAGATGTTTTATCCCACTTATATGTGGGATACTTAAAAAAAAAAGAGGAATGGACCAAGTTATCTAAAATGACCCCTTACACTTGGTCATAGGACTTAAGTTATCAAAATGGGGCAGGGGAAGAGAGCAGAAAGGATGGAGGGGATTCCATGGAGGGGGCCAGAGAGAGATTTTGGTATTTGGGTAGTAACTAAAGTTTGGTATTTGTAGGTGTAACTAAAGTGTAATCACTAAAACATACATATAGTGATTTCTTTTTGTTGTTTTCTTTTCAGTTCCAAGGTTAAATCTCATGGCGTAAAACATGCAAGACAAACATTCTGCAACTGAATTATCTTCCTGGAATATTTATTAGGGGTGCACGGTATGAGTTTGAATTTTTAGCCCACATCCAGCAGTGCTTGGGGGCATCATGGGGTGTCAGGAGTTAAACCCAGGTCTACTACATATGAAGCATGTGCTCCAGTCTTTGAAGCTATCTTTCTGAGTCAAATACATTTGTTTTATTTTATTTTTATAGTCCAGAAGTGTTACTTTTTTTTATTTATTGAGATTCTATGGTTTACAATACTGTTAATAATGGTTTCTCATGCATGTAATTCTGGCACCATACCCATCACCTGTGTCCCCACATCCCTCCTCCAAGGACCCTGCTGCTCCTCCCTATCAACCTGCCCCACAAAACTCAGTTGTGTGGGTCAATCTTGTTGCCTTTGTTGCTGTGTATCTCTAAGTCCCACATATGAGGGAGTTATTCTGTATCTCCTTCCTTCTGACTGATTTTATTTTTTATTTTATTTTTACTTTTTGAAATAGTTTTATTGGAAAGTAGAAAAGAAAGGAAAAGAAACTCCCCAATGAAAGATAAACTTAGTATAGAACTAAGGTCAACCTTTGGACTGACTTGATACATACATATTCTGCCAACGAATTCCTGCCAACAATTCCCAGGGAATGGGTTCCCAAAGCTCAGCTTCCTTTTAGCTCAGCTCAGCTTCCGTTCAGTGCACTTCTCTTGATGGAACAGGCTAGTGCTTCAGTTGAACTCAAGTACTTATGCTTTTTTCCCTCCCGATCATTGTTTTTCACACATTTCAGGACGCTGTCTAGACATGTAAAGTGTTTCATATGCTCAAAGCCACCAAGATTCTTATAAAAATCTTGCCCTTGAGGTATATATGCTGCCCAAGCCCATGTCTTGTCACTGTGCACATGTGGTGCCCAAGCACATGTGTTGTCACCCATGTCTCCCTTCTTGATGTGTGTACTTTCATATCTAACACTTAGATGTGTACTGGGGCTCTGGAGAAGTTTGTGCTCTCTTGAGCACTCTTCTCTTTCTCTCTCTCTGTCACTCTCTCTTTCTCTGTCTCTCTCCATCCCTACCCCTTCCCTTCTTCAGAACTTCAAAATAAAACTTGTCTTTGCTTAAAAAACAAACAGAATCTTGCCCTTCACTTGTTAACAACAACACAAGAGTGTGCTGGGTAACCTTACAGACTCTTCCTTTTCTCCATGGCCACATTTTCGGGACTTCCGTTTTTGTGCAGTGTCCATTCCCTTTTTGTTTACAATATTACCTTTCCAGTGGATCGACATATATGTGGATAAAGAAAGGAAAAGGTTCATGTTTTCTAAAAGGTCTGGAGAACATGTAGCAGGTTTCTCTTCTCTTTCCCTTTGTGTTGGTATTTTGATGATTGACTGGAAGATAACAATTCTAACCAAAAAGAAAGTACAAAAATACCTTTTAAAGGGGTATAAAAATGTGTCCATAAAACATTCAGTCTTGTATATCAATGTTAGTTCAATGAAAATAAATATTTTGCAGAAAATCAACATCTCCTTTCTAGTGTTAACTGTATCTTGAAATGAACTTAAAGTATTTTATCATTGAATGCGTGCTCCCACCACCACAGGTGACAAAGGGATTCTAATCAGGAGTCCCACCCTACCCTGCCCTGTCTGCTTCCATCAACCACCCAGGGATCGAATTGTGCACAGGAGACCCACCCTACCCAGATAAATACCCCACTGGCAGACTTCCACTCTCGACACGACTTCCACTACCCAGCCGTCGCCACACTCCAGGACGCTTTCCGGACCCGCGCGGCCGCAAGCGGCCGCGCGACACATCATAAGACACTAAATACCCATCTTCTGGAATTGTCGTACCATATTTGATAGGGTTCAAATATGGTAACACCTACAAGGGTGATTAGAGGTCACCCCAAAAGCCTCTATCCCTCTTGGAAAGACTGGCAAGCTACCGAGAGTATTCCACCCGCACGGAAGAGCCTGGCAAGCTATCCACTGTGTATTCGATATGCCAAAACCAGTAACTACAACTCGTCTCATTCACCTGACCCTGAAGGCTTCACCGACATGGCAGCACTGAGACGGATGAGAAAGGAGAGGCCGACAAAATCTCAAGGCCGACCTAGGCTGCCACAACGAAGGAAGACAAAAATGATCGTCTGTACTTTCAATGCACGTACGCTAGCATCAGATGCATCCATCGAGGACCTGATGGTACAAGCGCGAATGATCAAGTACGACATCATTGGTCTGACCGAGACAAGAAGGCACGAATCTCACCATGCCGTTTTCGACACTGGAGAAGAATTGTTCCTCGGAACATGCGATAAAAGAGGTGTTGGAGGCATCGGTGTCCTTGTCAACACAAACTTGGCCAAGAGCATTGATTCATTCAAATGCCTAACAACCCGAATCGGACGTTTACATTTGAATAGATGTGGCTCACTGCCTGCAGTTTCTAGCTTCCTTGTCTACGCACCAACATCTCATTATGATGAAAGAGAAATCGAGAAGTTCTACATGGAGCTAGAGAAGTTCTATAAAGAAGACCACACCTTCTACAAGATCATTGTGGGTGATTTTAATGCCAAGATAGGACCGAGAAGATCAGCTGAAGAACTTCACATCGGGACCCATGGCCTAGAATGGAACGAACAGGGTGAGAGACTGTCAGAGTTCATCATGTCGACCAAGACCATCCATGGTAACTCACAGTTCCAGAAGGCAGAATCTAAACGATGGACATGGGAGTCTCCCGGTGGACGATTCCACAACGAAATAGAGCACATCATATTCAATCGACGGTTTTGCCTGACTGATGTCGCTGTTGTCCCAAAATTTCGAACGGCATCGGACCACCGTCTCCTTCGTGCAAAATTCTACTTCACAGAGCGGGGAGAAAGGGCTGCAAAGTTCAAAAAGAGAACTCCCAGAATGACCACCAACTGGGAACTCTTTGGTACTATTGCGGCAACATGGGAAGATGCCATTGTTGACAACATTGACGAGGAATACGATCGACTGGTTCAGCACCTCCATGAATGTGCGAGGAACGCCAAGAGAGAGATAGCCACAAAAAGTCGCCTATCTTCGAAAACTCTTGAGCTAATTCGCCAGCGTGGTTTGGCGCATGCCTCAGGCAACCGCAAGCTAACGTCCGAGCTCTCAAAGCAGTGCAGAGATGCGATCAAGGAAGACCTCAAAGAGAGAAGAGCAGAAGTACTGGTAGATGCGGCAGAAGCCGGGAAAAGTATTCGTAAGGCCCGCCTGTCCTTCGCCAACTATAAGACCAAGATGACTGCCCTCCGACGTCCTGATGGATCCATCACATCCTCCAGAACGGCAATGGAGAAGATTATCCATGACTTCTACTCAAATCTCTTCGATAGCCATGTCCACTTGCCAACATACCAAATTCCACAGGATGGGTATGTTGTTCCCAACATTCTCCCCTCCGAAATCCGACACGCCATTTCGTCGGTAAAGAAACAAACAGCACCCGGCCCAGACAAAGTCAGACCTGAACACCTGAAGAACCTGCCGTCAGTACTCATCAATACACTGGCTCGGCTCTTCACTCGCTACCTGTCTGAATGCAAGGTTCCGTCCCAATGGAAAACCAGCAGGACTGTACTACTGTTCAAGAAGGGAGACATCCATGACATTGGCAACTATCGCCCGATCTGCCTATTGTCTGTCATCTACAAGTTGTTCACTCGAGTCATCCTGAATAGGATTGGCAGAACACTAGATGAAGGACAACCATGCGAGCAAGCAGGGTTCCGCAAAGGATTCAGCACCATCGACCATATCCACACAATAACCAAGCTCATTGAGGTTTCTCGGGAGTTCAAGATGCCGCTCTGTTTAACGTTCATTGATTTAAAGAAGGCCTTTGATTCTGTTGAGACGGAAGCGGTCATTGAAGCCCTAGCCAATCAGGGCATTCAAGCCCAATACATCAGGATCCTCCATGAGCTGTATTGCGGATTCACTACCAGGATCTCACCATTCTACAAAGAAGTGATCGTTGATGTCAAGAGAGGGGTGCGGCAGGGTGATACCATTTCACCGAAACTCTTCAGTGCCACCCTCGAGAACATCATGCGACGACTGGAATGGGAAGGAATGGGAGTGAAGATAGATGGTTGGCAACTACACCACCTCCGCTTTGCTAATGACATTGTTTTAATAACACCAAACATCAGCCAAGCGGCACAAATGCTGGCCGACTTTGACCGTGAGTGTGGAAAGGTAGGACTACAGCTGAATCTTACGAAGACAATGTTTATGAGAAACAGCCTTGTTCCTGACGCCCCATTCGCTCTCAATGGAACGACCATCTCCGAATGCAACAGCTATGTCTACCTAGGTCGAGAGGTCAACATGACAAATGACCTGGCACCCGAGCTGCGCAGGAGGAAGAGAGCAGCTTGGAACGCCTTCAAGAACGTCGAAGAAATAGCTAAGAGGACGAAGAACCTCCGGCTCCGGGCACATCTCTTTGATTCCACTGTTCTTCCTGCATTAACATATGCCTCAGAGACCTGGGCCCTACGCAAACAAGATGAGAACGCCATTCAGGTCTCCCAAAGAAGAATAGAAAGAGCTATGCTTGGAATATCACGTTTCACTCAATTGAGAGAAAGAATCCGGAGTTCTGACATCCGTCGACGATCAAGGATCAGGGACGCTGTCTCATTTGCCAAGGTGTCGAAAATCAGATGGGCTGGTCACGTAATGAGATTTAAAGACGACCGTTGGACTAGAGCTGTTACTGATTGGATTCCACGGGATGTCAAGAGACCGCGTGGCCGCCCACCTACCAGATGGTCAGACTTCTTCCTGAAGATCATGAACGATCGGTTTGAGGCCCTTCATGTTCCCGGAGCGAACAGATGCCATTGGGCTACACTAGCACGCGACAGGGACAAATGGAGACGTTACTGGCGCCCGCTCGAGCAAATCGACGACTAACGGGAAGTTAAGTGAAGTTAAGTGATTAAGTGATCATTGTAAATACCATTTCACAAATTTGAAACTCAGGTAAAAACAGAAATGAGTGTTCAGTAATACTTAAATCAGCAAAATGGAGCGCACATGCTCAAGCAGTGTTCACATTTTTGTTCAAGCAATAGGATTTAAAAACCAGTTCGTAATGTGGCCACAAATCCGTCTACCAACATGCCTGCACAAAATGACCATGAGAGAAAACTCCATGAGGGGTCATCAGCAATGGTCATTACTGAAACCAGCTCTGTGCAGGAAGTGTTAGCAACTGTAGTTCAGGGAATGCAATAATAAGCTGTCTTCATATTTCACAATGGAGCATCAGATCTAATTCTAAAAATGTGTGTGTGTCTATTTCAAGAGAATGTGCTCACTATTCAAAATGTGGTCAAAGGACCAACAGCACAAACATGACAGAAAAAGCTGGACAGAAAAAGCCTAGCTGTAGCTGTCCTATGTGTCCATGCAAATACACACTCTGGGCACTCTCCAACATGTCCACAAGTGCACAAGCATGGAACACTCTCCCGGGTATTCACGTCCTCACACTCACATGTTACAGACATTACGCTGTGTACTCATATCCATGAGCATGCTTCAAGCATTCTCCTGATACTCATATCCATACACATACAGCTATGAGCAAACACCCTTGCATCCATGTCCTGTCATCCACCTCAATCATAGCTTCCACCACCAATAGTAAATCTTCATAGTCCTCTTTTCAGATGATGTTCAAGAATTGAATATATGACTTAAAATTTGACAGACACTGTTGTATATTATGGTAAAGTAACTTCTCTTCAGTGTCCCCCATTTGGCTTGCTTGCATCACAGAAAGCGAATAACCCAAGCAATTGTTTATCAGTATATGGAACACACAGAGAGGAAATTTTCCCCAAGGAGGAACAGACTGAATAGTATTAACAGTGCTTTAAACTGTAATGAATTCCCAGTCTAATTCACTATGAGGTTTCAATTTATACCACATTTAGAGTACTCCAGGTTCAAGTAATCACTGCAGTAATTAGCTTACTTCCAGTCCTCCAAAATAAACCCACTAATTTTTGCAATCAGCCTTCATTTGGTTAATCACCAGTTTAATTGATTTAATTAGTTTGATCTGCAAAATTAGTCAAGTGTAAATACTGTTTTGTAAACAGAGTTTAGCTCCAAGCTGTAAGATAGGAAATTCTAATGCAAACCTAAAGTTAATAACAAAACCCACACGTACAGAATTTTGTTAGGGAATACAGCAGTTGCAAGTTTTAGAGACAGGTCTATAGATGTTCTGGTGAGTGTTTTGGAATCGTGTTATTATATTACACTACTGCCAAAGCTAAAAGATCTCTGTCTCAATCATTTGCAACACCAAACCGTGATTGTGATTATAAACTGAAGTCTTTGAAGCATTTCTTTACAAATAAGAAGGCGCAAAACAAAGCAAAACAAAATACAACTTTAATGTTAAAAGAGTTGCTCAGATTTGAATTTTATCTAACTTTTAATTTCAATTTTTCCCAGTGCAGAACATTTTAAATCTTTCCTAAACATTTTTTTCATATAGTGATTGACTATTGAAAGAAAATATCTACTTATACAAACAACAGAGAATTCTGAAGATGTAGTACACATTGCAAGATACAAAATAAAATACTTCTTCACTTTTCACTAGCTTTAACAACAAATTGGACAAGATTAAAAATTCCCTCTTGGGCCAGAGCAATAGTATAGCAGATAGGCATTTGCATTGCATGTGGCCAACCAGGGTTTGATCCACTGCATCCCATATGGTCCTCCAAGGACTTTAAGGAGTAATTCCTGAGTACAGATCCAGGAGTAATCCCTAAGGATCTCTGAGTATGACCTTTCCCTAAAAGAAAAAAAAAAAAGAAAAAAAAACTTCCCTCTTCATGCCTTTAAGTAAATGTATTTAAATTCATATACTCAATAAATTTTCTGTAGAAGACAAGTTCCATTAAAATTTAAAATATCCAGAGCAAAGAAACAGGTCAACAGGCTAAGGATAGGCTTCTCACGCAAGACTCCCAGCCTCCATTCCCAGAACTGTATGTTCCTGAGCATCGAACTGGGATTAGCCCCTGACACCAGGCAGTGTGGCTCAATAAAAATCTAATTAATTATTATATTTGAAAGGTCCATCTGGTACATTCTAAATGGAGAAAGAATTAGGTAGGAAGGTAACTGTGGACTGTATTCTTCCAAATTGCTTCTTATTTACTGAATTATTCTTAGTGCTATTTCTTTGGAATTTTTCTACTTTTTTTATGTGTGGATGGGATGTGGGGCCTTCCAAGAAGTATTCCGGAAATTGGGGGCCACTCCTGATGATATCCCACAAGTGGGTCCTGGTTGTTACAATCTCGGGGAAGCAGCAATGCCAGACTGCTCAGGCTGCAGTGTGGGGCCACCAGGGGCAGTATTCAGGAGTCATCCAGAGTTGTAATGTGACCCTGAGGCCTTGTGCAAGCACAATGTGAACCCCAGACCACTGGAGCTAACTCTCTAGTCCCTCTGTCTGACTCTTTCACAACTTATTAACTATTATTTGAATATTATGGGAATCTACCAGTTTTGCTATTGGAATACTTAACCTGGATGGACATGAGAAACCATAATTAACCGAATTGTAAATCACAGAATATTAATTTTAAAAATAAATTACCTTTAAAAACAAAAAACAAGAAGAGGACAGGGAGATAGTACATCAGCTAAGGCACTTGCTTTGCATGTGGCTGGCCCCAGTTTCATCCCTTGCCTGCCACCACCTACGGTCCTCTGATCACAACCAGGAGTGATTCCTGAGCAGAGAGCCAGGAATATCCCCCTGAAGACCACAGGATACAGTTCACTTCCCAAAAAAATAGCTAAGAGACAAGTAGGAAAAGTGGTTCCACACAAACGTATCAAGTTTATGCTAGACAAAGAGATATACCTGATTAAATTCCAGTATCTGTATTGCAAGCCACAATACCCAGAGAGAGAGAGAGAGAGAGAGAGAGAGAGAGAGAGAGAGGAAAAGAACCTGATATAGAGGCAGTTTGAGGGATAGGTGGGGAGTGATGGGAAGGACATTGGTGCTGGGAAATGTACACTGGCGGAGGAATAGATAAAAACCACACCAAAAAACCCCACAAATGTATCAAATTATCAAGAATGCAAAAGATAACAATAATTGAGTCCAGTCTCAAATTGTTCTGTGTGGTGAACATTGAAGTGGCCTAAGGAGAGGGCTACGGAAAGCAGCCTGTGGACATATATTCTTTTAACTGATGCTAGCATGGAAAACATCTGTTTATGGCATTAGAAATGGGTCTCTTTGGGGTTCCAAATACAACCCTGGATTCATCTGTGAATACTACATTGATTCTGTCAGTAACCCTTCCTATTTCCCCAGAAGAGCTCCTTCTAACTAATTTTTTCTGTCCTGTGCCATATTGTAAATGTTTTTCATAGGGAACCCCTCCAGCAGTGCTCAGACCAATCCAGTAGATATTTTAGAATTTCACTTTGGAGACTGCTGTCATAACTATTCAGTTCTACTATTTTGACACTAGAGCAGCCAGATTTAATATGGAAACAAGTGGGTCTGTTGTATCCAGTAACACTGCTTATGATGAACTCAAATTAGGCTTTGACACCATTTTCACATCATGATATCTGTTTCTTTTTATTGCAAGGGTGGGGAGGAGGGGGTGTTGTAAATGCTGGGCTAATGTTTGGGGCTAACTTCTGGCTCAAGGCTCAGGGTTCACTCCTGATAGAGCTTAGGGGACCATTTGTGGAGCTTGGGATCAAACTTGTGTTGGCTGCATGCAAGGCAACGTCCTTAAATGTGTACTATCTCTCCATCCCTTCCCTCCAAAACAAACTAAAACAAAAATCTAGAAACCCCAAACCTGTGAAAAGTCATATTTCCCTTCATGCTAAATATTCTTTGGGGGGATGGTAGCTGATTGGTTGGAAATCATAATACAATTTGTCCATTTCTGTCTTTCTCTATAATGACTCTGAATCCTTAAAGATTCTAGAAGGTTCTGCATATAAACAATGTATATATTAGTACTTTTCCTGATGAAGCAGCTGTCACTATCAGACTTGGTTATGTCTCTCAATTCCAAATTTCATAAGGTTTATGTAGTGTATGTAGTTTATTTAGTGTAAACTAAATGCATTATATTTTAGTCTAAACTAAAAGGAAACTAAAATGTATTTTCAATTATTTCACTCATACTGCCAAAGGATTGCAAAAAAAAATAGTGTGTTTAAGTCCAGGAGAGATTTGTTTTTAGACAACTTAAATTTCAAGGCATTTCATCACTGAGGTTGTAGGACAGCTTGCTTGGAAGATGTTAGTGTTGCTGTCTAGAACTCAGGAAGATCCTTCACCCAAACTCTAACTTTTCTGTAAAGTGGGTTGAAAGAATGTGTCTTGGGACAGTGCATTCATGAACTTGGTGGCATTTTCACAGGAGAAAACTGTAGAAATGATTCATAAAAAGGACAATGATGTCAAAAGTAAGGATTCATTAATTTCCAGGTGTTGAACATTTGGGTTAGAAAGTAATAGTGGAAGAAGAGGCAGAGCACTGGAGAGCGCAAGCAAACATCCATGTTGGAAGACCCATTCTCCTAGGAAAGCAGCTGCTGGAAGCTGGAACTCTAAGGAAGTAAATAAATAAAGCTAAGGCAAGACAGAAAGAGTGTTGAAAGCTGTAAGAAAGACATTATTCATTCATCACTCCATAGTGACAGCTATTTCTGGTTTGTTTGGGGTCATGGAGGTCTCATGCTTTATAGCTTGATGTGTTAATTTCTCTAAAATTTCTTTACCCAGAATTTTGGCAATAAATAACCTATTCCTGACTCTTCACTGCACCAGGCAGAGGTGGCTGCACAAGAAAATGAAACTAAAACAAAGCCGACTGCTTTGTAATTTTTATCATATTGCTTTGCTACATTAGATCCTATATGACAGACAATCATTGCAACTTACACAGTTTTCCTGTGCTTTTCAGGTATATCTAAGTACTCATAAAACTTTCAAATTGGTTGCATGATATCTATAATTCCTAATAAGGGAGAAATTTTAAGCTGCAGAATTTAAGCATCTTGGATATTTTTAAATTCTCATGGTATTTCTGTGAAATTGGCAAAGGATTCGGTGTGGAAAAGGAGAAACTGCCTCATAGATAAATTTGTCCACCTGGGAGACCCAATACAAACAGTAGTAAGATTCTGGAGTCTTCACTTTCTTTCTTTCTTCATTTCTTTCTTTTTCTGCTGTAAGAAATCCCAAAATTGTATGCCAAAAAGTAGATTAATACATATATTTGACCAAGCTACCCAGGGCCTGAAGAAATTCCCCTGTGTTTTTATAGTTAGTATACTTTTCAGATCTTAGGTGCTAATTTGGATCATTTGCAAAAACAACTGCAAAAGCTATTTGGTGCTTGCAGTGCAATTACCATTAAAGAGGTTTTGGGGTTTTCTCATTAAACTGAGTCCCAGATGTTTTTGTCCTCGTGATTTGTGTTGATCTGTTCTTTGTCAGTTCTAATTATCAATCAAGATGAATGAATTAGTCATCCACCTGGTGAAAAGCCTAGTTATGCATATGATCAAGGCCCAAGCTCAAAGCACCTTCAGAGGTGGCTAACCTTGGAATAGACCACTTCCTATGTGGGCATGCACAGTTGTGAAGGAAGATAATGTTGTCTCTTTTTCCCTAGCACATGTTAAAGACATAATGTGACTTGGGGAAGATGTGAGTGTGGACAGACTTGGAGAAATGTGAGTGTGTACACAAATCCATTCACATTGGGGGACTGTCTATAGAACTCTACATAACCCCTTCCTCTTCCAGGACCAGTCTGTGCATGAATGTGCAGTAAGAGTTTTATGTGAAGAACATTTCCAGGGGGACATCTCTAATTGCTGAGCATGGAGGAAATGTGTTCCCTAGGAATCTGATTACAATATTTTAGTAGGTTTGCTTCCTATGGAGTTACCGCCAGTCTGTACTTAGGAGGGATACAAACTCCCCAGTGTGTTCTCAGCACCTCTCATAGGAGAGCGGGACACCTTATGACTGGGCATTAAACTGTTGTCCTCCCTACCTCTGCAGCGCGCTGTGCCTGGGGTTGGCGTGCTGGCAACCAATCTCGAAAGCACTGTTTACAGTAGCAGACTGGCATGGAGCCATCACACACGAAATATATGTCTCTTCATAGAGCAGACTGCAGTACTCTTGGGAACAAATTGGCCATCTAACAAAGATTCTTTGAACTGGGAATTCAAATGATTTCAGGTAGGTGAAAAGTGGCTATCTGGGGAGGAGGCAAAGTGCCAAGCAGCAGGTCTAGTCATTTGTAAGCAAATTCCAATGCCTCCATTCATCAGCGTGAAGCATTTCAAAGGCAAGATATGCCTTTACTCCTAAGTAATAGCAGTCGAATCACCTCTTCTGTCTAAAAGAAATGCAACTGAACATTGTGTATTGAAAGGGAGAAGTTTAATCTACTTCATCAAAGACACATAAGAATCTCCCCCTGACGCATATATCATTTTAGTCTCCATGTCTCTGCACTTGATGTTATATAATGCACCTATTATAAAAATCATACTCTGCATTTATCAAGGAGAGTTAACAAAACATATCATCATCAATGTGCACATGCATACATTTTTAAATGGCTGGCTTTAGTATTTGGAAGCCATCTCTGGGGGATCTGGAAAACATCCCAGGGTCCTCAGTAGATTGGTTGAATGTTATTTTGCCCTAAGAATGAATGAGGCAGAATACGGTTTGATAGGTGTGTCACAAAGGAGTACCCTGTTTTCCAGTAGGTAAGACCATTTCATTCTATTTTGCTTTAAATCAATTGAGGGACAAATTCTTTCTTTTGAGTTCTTTTTTTTTAACTGAATCACCCTGATACAGTTACAAAGCTTTCATGTTTGAGTTTCAATCCTACAATGATCAAACACCCATCCTTCCACCAGTGCACACTTTTTATCTCCAATGTCCCCTGTATCCCTCCCATCCCATCCCTCCCCCTCTCTCCATGTCAGAAAATTCCCCCAATTCTCTCTCTCTACTTTTGGGCGTTATGGTTTGCAATACAGATACTGAGAGGCTATCACGTTTGGTCCTTTGGTCTACTTCAGCACACATCTCCCATCCCAAACGATCCCTCCAACCATAATTGATTTAGTGATCCCTTCTCTATCCCAGTTGCCTTCTCCCATCACCCCAGCTCATGAGGCAGGCTACCAACCATGGAGCAATATTCCTGGCCCTGTCTCTACTATCCTTGAATGTCAGATTCATATTATGTTATTTTATGTACCACACATTCTTTTGATTTATTTTTAAAAATTTTACTTTAATTTAATTAAAGAACCATAATTTACAAAGTTGTTGAAAGTTGAGTTTTAGACATACAATATTCCAACACCAATCCACCACAAGTGTCAACTTCTCTTCACCAGTGCTACTAGCATACTCCATCCCACCTGCTACCTTTACAGGTACATTTCTTAGTTCAATGGTTGCAATCTGGATCTCATATATTTAGTGCTGTCGAGTCTGTGTTTTGGATATATAGCTATGCTACTCTCCCACATCACTGGTATAACCCAAACCTGAGCCCTTGTTCTGCCATTACTCCCCTTTCTCATCTTCTTCCTGCCCCACTCAATTTCTTTACTTCTATGTCTTATACCCCCTATTTTCTGGGGATAAGGGTGATCTGGGAATCTGGGATGGTAACAAAAAGCTTTCTCAATCTAGGTTTTATATTTTTAAAGGTTAGAGAGAAGCAAGAGAGATAAGGCACTTTCTATATATGCGGTTGTCTCAAATCCAGTGACACAGTTCCCTGAGCCCTACCAGCAGTGATTACTGAGCAGATTCAGGAGTAATCCCTGATGACTGTTGGGTGTGAAAATGGTTTGGTTATTCTTTGTATGGATATTTACCTGAAGAAAACAAAAACAGTAACTGGAAAAGATATGCACAAGTATATTCATTGACTATTTACAATAGTCAAGACAGAAATAACCTAAGTAGTCAATGACAGATGTGTGAATAGAAAATGTTTTGTACACATACACACTTATATTATGACAGAATACTACTCATTCATGAAAAAGAAGACCTTTTGATTTACTATCGGGTGATTTAAAGGCTAAGACTGGATTTGGATGTGTTGGCCCCGGGATGTTCCCTGTCCATTTCTGTGGATAAGAAAAATCCTTCAAAGAAAGGTCTGGGACTGAGGGAGCCAAATGCTGAAGTGAGGACCTGAAGATCAGCAAAGTGGAGACCAGAGAATGCATGCATCCACTCTTTGGTGGCAGCAAATAAGCTAGCTCTCTTCTAGGGGACAGGGATCCAGCAGCATCCCTGAGGAGGAGCATATCCAGAGTGCAAATGTGACTATGGGGAAGCTTCTCTCAAATGAGAGACCTGTCCAGAGAAAGCTAATGATTTATGCCTCTTCCATTTTTTGTGTCCATTTCCTTTATTTTTCCCCAGAATCCATAAACTGACTTCCATGGTCATTCTGTTACAGTTTTCCTAGAGGGATGAAATGGCCAGGTATGATTCTCCTGTGGTGGAAGCAGCAAATTAAATAAACTTCACCCTTGCCTGTCCTTTTGAAGAAAGCCACCTGGGGGCTTTTTATAGCATCCTCACTCCATTGAGAATATTTTCAGAACCTTTAAGTTGGCTGTTTAACTTATATTTCAAAATCTGAAAAAATTAAAAAGCATATTCTTAGCATATTATCTGAATTGCCACTCAGAAGCAAGCCTGTACGAAGCTTGTGGGAGCTACCTCTTCCATCCCATTGACAGAAATTGCACACCTGATCCCTCCCAAAAAGACCTTTGTTGGGATCTAATCTTTGGCGGATCCTTTGGGATGTTACCAGCTGTAAGAGCTCCTCTTCATTCTACTGGAGAGTCTGAATTCTAGCCAGCGTTCTGCATTACTGGGCACTACCTGGATAGAGTGAGCTTACAGGAAGCACTCTCCAGCTTGATACTTGTTACCTGGCAATCAAGGTGACAATGACCAGAGAGATGTTCAACATACAGGAGAGCATATGACACCTTCTCCCCAGTCCAACCTTTCCATCTACCAAACCCATCCCTAGCAAACAGGATCTCTGAGTAAGAAACTTCATCAATACTCCATGAAAAATGGTGGTGGTGTGTTTTCAGTTGTTTAGAAATTGTTTTGTTTGACTTAAAAAAAATAAGACTTGCACAAATGAGAAAACAAATTATGGTTGGCAAGGTACAATGTACAGCAAAAGCACATTCTATGTATGGGTTTCCATAAGACAAATTTATTTTTAGCTTTTTAAAAAATAATTCAGAATCCAAAAGAGAAAGAAAAGGAATGGTTGGTTGGTTGGTTGGTTGGTTGGTTGGTTGGTTGGTTGGTTTTCTGGTTGGTTTTCTAAGTGTCATTGGGACTCTATAGTTCACCAACCTCTGTTTCCCATTACAAATTAAAGCTCATATTAAAGCCTTGACTTAGTGTTGACTAAGAGGCGAGAGTTAATTCAGGAAACGATTACAGCAGAGGCTTTGGAGCAACAATGATGACTGTACAATTAGTCTTCAATTTGTAATTGAGAGTTACTCCCAAGGGATACACTTGCTGATGAATTTCAAATAAGCAGACTGCAGGACTGAGAAGAAGAATGGCTAATTAGGAGCTAAAGGGGAGAGGAAGGCAGGGAAAATAAAGAAGTTGCATCTAAAGGATTCGACCAGTGATTCTGTTCAGTAAGGAATCCCCAGTTAAATGTTTACTTATATACATATGGAGCTGGAATCAGAGTACTAGTGGGATGTGTAAAAGGAGCATAAGATGGGGCAAAAGACCTGTGTTATGGATCCATCAGCATGAAAAAAATAAGCTCTTTGAGTCAATTAGAGTGACAGAACAAGCATAAAAGGGAGAGGCTTTGGCTTTCTCTGACATGTTTGGCAAGAATTATTCCTACGGGTTTGATTCAGCAACAAGAGGTGGCATGATAATGATTAAGATGGGAATTCGAGGTGAATAGAAAAGTAGGAGTGAGAAAGCAAGAGTCTAGTTGGGAGGTACTCACTTTGCAATGTTTGGGAGATGACAGTGGGATATCCTGTTATATGAGCCACTGTGATCCAGAACTCAAGGAGTGTAGAGGCTGCAGGTAAGAATGGAGTGGGGGACAATGCCTCTTTTGCCGACCACAACACCCAAAAGGAGAGAGAGAACACAGGGGATTGCCCTGCCACGGAGGCGGGGGGGGGGATGGGGGGATGGGGGTGGGGGGATATTATCCATGGTGGTGGAAAATGGGCACTGGTGGAGGGATGGGTATCTGATCATTGCATAATCGAAACCCAAGCACAAAAAACTGTAAATCTACAACTGTACCTCATGGTGTTTCACTAAAAAAAAAAAAAAAAGAGAATGTATTTCAAATAAGAATAAAATGCCATGAAAGTGAGCATTCAGAGAACCATAAAAAAAAAAAGAATGGAGTGGGGGAAAGTGAGCGACTTAACCCACTGTGATGCCTTGGGCAGTTTTATGTTTATTTTAATCATTTGTTTGTCTACAGGAATTTTGAAATGCTTTAGCTATATAATAACCAAGGATGTACATAAGTAAATAATTGAGTCTAGATTTTAAAGATGTATTTGGCTTTATATTGTTTTATATGCTATAAAAGTTGTAGTAACCTCTTTTCAAGACTCTGCCGCAGCATAAGTTCTTACAATATGAATGACTAGACCCCATCTCTTATTTTCATCTGAGTCAATAAATATGCCACAAAATTTAGTAGTTTGTGACATTTGATGCACAATTTATTTTCTTTGAATCTTCTTTTAGTTTCTAGCATTAGGGTGTTCACAGACAAAAATAATCTGGAAAAAATATACCAGCATTAACAGCAATTATTACTAGGTGGTGAGATAATAAATGTTTATGGTTATCTTTTACATTATTATGTGTTTAAACTTTTCAATCCATGTATAAATTACCAAAGCGAGGCACCTTAAGTTTATCCTCTGATTAGAAAATAAAGTATTAGAAACACTAATTGGATGCTGAAACTATTAAATTTTGTGGCATATTTATTGACTCAATGAATTCTTTTTGCTGAAAATAAGAAACTTAGTATTTTTGATTTTCATTTTTGTAACGGAAAATTACTGTTAGATGGTAAATTACTGCCCATATTCATTATTTTAAGCATTAGCATACAACTCTGTTTTTTTCTACCTAAATAATTACAAGAAAGTTTGGGGAAAAAAAACAATGAAATGTGTGTGTTTGTATAGAACACATACATAGACATATTTAGATAGATTAGATAGAAATGTGTTTCAAATTTTAATGTTTATATGTCAATGTTTGTTATATATATTAATTTCTGGGCTGGAACGATAGCACAGCGGGTAGGGCATTTGCCTTGCATGCGGCCGACCTGGGTTCGATTCCTCCATTCCTCTACCGAGAGTATCTCGCCCGCATGGCAGAGCCTGGCATGTTCCCCATGACGTATTCAATATGCCAAAAACAGTAACAACAAGTCTCACAATGGAGACGTTACTGGTGCCCACTCAAGCAAATCAATGAACAACAGGAGGACAGTGCTATAGTGCTACAGTGCTATCGTTTAGTGTAGTCATTTACAATCTGAAACACAAAGCAGTACTTTATAGTGTATATGTTGTTATTTTGGTTATTTTCATACTATGCCCCCAAACTCTAGTGCATGCTTATTAAAACACAACAAAAGTTATAACTTTGGGTTGTTTAAACAAGCAAATAACTGGCAAGTCTCCCACCCCTTTATCCAATTACTTACACACCTTTGATAGTATGTGAGCCCATCAGGATGATCCAGCTACAACTGTCCAATTAATAGACTTATTCATGTAAAGGCATTGAGAGAACTTTCCTGAATCATCTCCAAACCCAGTGATGCGATTAGCAATGCTCACCCAGTTCCTCTCTGAGCAACTGCTAATTGCAGAATGGGTGTGATGCTAACTACTTCACAAAGAGGTAAGGTATCTTAAAAGCACACAATCTTCAGCCAGAGACCTGGGGTTTGAGTTTCAGCTACTCTACTGGTCAATTGTATTAGTTCAGGCAAAAATCTCTCACACTTCTTTCTGCTCATGAGCTCCCAGATCCTGAGCAATAAAAGGGGGTGGTGAGTCAGAGATGATGATGATGATGATGATGATGCCTGCCTCAAAGATCTGAGATAGCCTGTACCTAGTTCCATTTGACCAGTGACTAACAGCATGGCTATCATGATGCTTGATCAGAATTTCCTGTAGTAAATAAATAAAATAGAATCTTATCACTATTATATCAATGAATCCACAGAAATGTAGAAAAACTAAGAGATGCACTAAGTGATCACTTGGCTAAGAGTGAGCTTAGTTGTCTAAGACAATGATCGCACTAGAACCGTCACTCTGACTCCGGATTTGTTTCTTCTCCTTCGAACCCAGGCACAGAACTACAAATGCCTGATCTTCCCAATAGAGATTCTTTTTTTTTCTTTTTAGATCACACCTATAAATTCTCAGAGGTTACTCCTGGCTCTGAACTCAGGAATTACTTCTGACGCTGCTGGGGGGATCATATGGGATGCCATGGATCGAACCCAGGTCAGCCGCGTACAAGGCAAATGCCCTCCCCGCTGTATTATTGCTCCAGCCCCCCACCCAAGAGATTCTTAATAAAAAATACAAACTTGCTGGAATTGTGGTAACTAAGTAACCCTCAAATCCCAGCTCCGTAACTACAACGAATAATATTTGAGATTTCTCCCTCTCCCTCCACCTCTTGATAAAGGGGCAGTGTGGGGTTCATTAGATCTTCCTCTCTTGCAGTGCTGTTGAATGGTACTGGCCATTAGCTATTCTCAAGAAAAATGAGTACTATCTCAAACTAGGTTGTAGCCACTACTAAAAATCCAATATAATTCTTATATTCATGGCATAATTCTTATCCCATTCCTCTGCCTTTTCTATAAAAATGTGCACTTGTCATGGATGCCTTTGCTTTTTAGTCCATAGTTGATGAAATGAGTACATTATTTGAGTGTTTTTTAATGACTTGGAAAACATACTAATAGAATATAAAAATGCTGCCAATTACTTGAGCAAATAGACAATTAGAAAACAAAGCATGGAACATTTGTACTTGCCAGACCTTTTGCAAAGCACTCCTCATAGGTCGCCTGGAATAGGTATTGCCACCCATATTTAATAGATGAGAATTCTGAGGATTTGAGGGTTGGTAGCGTGCCTGAAGAGACCATCAGGAAGTGACAAAGTGATAGAACTGGTATCTGAACCAGGTCAGCAGACTTTGAAGTCAGCGTGCATCCCATCTCATTCCAGGGTTAGTGGTGGGAGGGGGTTCGAAGCAAGATTGCAGAAGGTTACATTGATACTCACACACTGGGAACAGTAAAGGGTGCTGAAAAAAAGAATGAGACCCAATCAGGAAACTGAGCTCCCAACCTCATCCCATCACTGTCAACCATAAAGAGGACTCCATGCCTCTGTGACCTCAGTTAGACATGATACAAGGACTCAAAGCTTTGAATACTTTTTCTGCTAGATGAAACCATATCAAAGGTCTCTCTTTACCTAAGAAGTGTATGATTTGGTATTTGTTTTTACTTAGTGTTCTGCCATTATATTTTATTGTGCAGATGTTTAGATTCTAGAGTCAGTAATTTGAAAGAAGCAGAATTGGTTGCTTTTCAAAAAGATTTTATTTATTGATTGATTGATTTTGGGGGTACAGTGGTGGTGTTCATGGATTACTCCTGGCAGGTTCAAAGGACTATATGGAATGCTGAAGATCAAACCTGGGTCTGCTGTATGCAAAGCAAACACCCTTCCTGCTGTACTATTGCTTCAGTCCCTTGATTATTATTTTTAATAATCCTTAAAACACTACTGATATTCTAAATTAAAAGTCAATAAAGCAGGACTTGGGGAATCTAATATGTGATTATTGGACAGTAAGGAGCACAATCTTTATTTCTTCTCCTGAGAATGATTTGATTTGTCATTTGGGGTGTGTGTGTGTGTGTGTGTGTATGTGTGTTCTAGTGCCACACCTGGTGGTACTTTTTCAGGGTTAGGAGAATGAGACCCATCATTGTTACTGGTATTTGGCATATTGGGTACGCCACGGGGAGTTTGCCAGACTCTGCCATGTGGGCAGGTTACATTCAGTATCCTGCCAGTTTGTCCAAAGCAGAAATGTGATAATAAGATTTCGCGCAGCCTTGAATGCTTGGAGATCTCAGCCCCGGGACCCGCATGCCTTTGTTCCTCTGCCGGTACCTTCATGCGTGTGGAGAGTGGTCTCAGCATGGTGGTGGCTGGTTCTGGAGGTATTCAGCTGCCGGAGCCCTGGTCGGTGCGGGGAGGAAAACTCAACCTGCTCCCCTCCAAGGGGCCCCAGTGAGGACAGCCTGGCGCGGGGGCAGGAGACTCTGCGCTGTTCTCTTCCGGGAGCTGGGTTTTATAGTCTCTGAGTCTTGACTGATGATAGGATTACAAGGCACCAGGGGGCCAGTTGGTGGGTGTGACCCCTGCCTACTGGAATTTGGAGGATCTGGGTGAAGGATGCTCAGCCCCGATCCCTGATCCGAGCAGGTTTGGAGATATCAGCCCTGGGACCCACATGCCTTTGTTCCTCTGCTGGTACCTTCATGCATGTGGAGAGTGGTCTAAATTTTTCAGCTTTTTAAAATAAAAATGGACCCAGGAAATTTTATTTCTAGGAAATTATTATACTATTGGAAGACTATTCGACAGTAATATTGACCTGCATGCAATATGTACAGCATTGTAGTAACAGTAAAGGATTAGATATCCCAAGTGCCTGCCAATTTATGGGGTTAGTTTAAATTAAGCTATACCCACAGTATGTAACTCTGCGCAGTTATTATGAAGTATAAGGCAGATGATATGTGCTAATTTGAACAATCACAAGACATACTGCTGACCCTTGAGATGTTGAACTCTGAGGCAACTTTTCTGCAGCCTATGGGGTTTGCCCTGGGTGCTCCAATAAGCTCATGGGACACAGAGAAAGCTAAGGACCACAGTCACCTCTGGAGTCAGGAGGTTCTAACAACTTTTTCTTTGGCTGTGACATAATATTTTTGTTACCAGAAATGCACTATAGTGGGGTATGGTGCCGCCAGCCGGTCAATCTGTATCTGATGGTGCCTTCAGACTTCTAGATACCCCAAAATTGTTGCTGTCCCTTTGGCCAGACCCAACAACTTGGGCCAAGTTTACCAAAAAGGCAAAAGGCCAAAAGTTAGATATATGGGAGACACACCCACAAACCACTTCCGGCTCAGCTATATAATTGGAGACAAGGCCTCTCTGGTTCCTGATTAAACTGCTTAATGGCCATGATCCCAGAGACTCAGAAAAAAATCTCGGAACCCAGTGACTTTTGGCAGAAATGCATCCGGTCCCCACAGTAGGTTACTGGCACTGGGCCACCCTAGGTGGGAATGGGTTTCGTGCTTTGGCCTGTTGTCCCTGGCAGCTTGATGGTCACCATCCTCCAGAGGTCATTGAACAGTCAGGTTTGGGCTCACAGTGACAAGACACATGGGGCCTCACGGATGGGGGTGGAACTGGCTCTTTCCTCCCCGCCCCAACAAGACCCTGAGTCGCCACCCACAAACAGCCTCTCTGGCTCCTGATCAAGCTGCTTAATGGCCATGATCCCAGAGACTCAGAAACAAATCTCAGAACCCAGCAGGTTTTGGCAGAAATCCTTCCAGATTTAAATGTTAAAATTTCGGAATTCCAAAATTGTGCGGCCACTACTGTGGTCACATGACATCATATGTTATTCATAACCAGCAATAGAAAACAAATTGTCTACAGTTGCCCTTTCGGCAGATCTGAGTGTTGGGGTAAAACCCCAAATAAAAATGGTGGATCTGGTGTTGAACTATTGAATGTAATCAAAGTAGAGAGTAATGTGAAAATCATCTGCCCCACAGGTAGGGGGAGGGTGTGGGATTGAGGGTATACTGGGGTTTTTGGTGGTGGAAAATGGGGACTGGTGAAGGGACAGGTGTTTCATCATTGTGTGACTGAGACTTAAACCCAAAAGCTTTCTAGCTGCTCTCATGGTGATTCAATAAATAAATTTATAAAAAGGGGAAAAAAATTAAGGTGGATTTTGTGCCCAACTCAATCAGCCTAATCAATGGCTGAATAAAATGCAATACTCCTATATTACTGTCACTGTTCTCCTGTTGTTCATCGATTTGCTCGAGCGGACCCAGTAACGTCTCCATCGTGAGACTTGTTGTTACTATGTTTGACATATCGAATACGTCACAGGGAGTTTGCCAGGCTTTGCTGTGTGGGCACGATAGTCTCGGTAGCTTACTGGGCTCTCCGAGAGGGGCAAAGAAATAGAACTCGGATTGGCCATGTTGGCTGCGTGCAAGGCATCACCCTACCCACTGTGCTATCGCTCCAGCCCACTCCTATATTAAAATAAAAAAAAAGAAATTTGTTGTGGCACTGTCCTTCCATTGTTCATTGATTTGAGCGGGCACCAGTAATGTATCCATTGTGAGACTTGTTGTTACTGTTTTTGGCATAGCGAATATGTCACGGGGAACTTGCCAGGCTTTGCCATGTGATGAGATACTCTTAGTAGCTTGCCAGGCTCTCCGAGTGGGACAGAGGAATTGAACCTGGGTTGGCTGTCTGCAAGGCAAATGCCCTACCGGCTATGCTATTGCTCCAGCCCTTGTTATGACTTACTCATGTAAGTACCAGAAATAAGTACTACTAATTAGATGGGTGAGAAATGAAGACTTCATGGGAAGTCTGAGTAGGTGAGAGGAGAAAGAAAACAAAGGTCAATATAGAAGTAGGGTTGTCACAGCGGGAAAAACAACTCGGTCTGCTTATTTATTTAATGTCTAATCAATATCACATTCATTGAGCACTGTCATGTTTTGGGGGTGGGAGGGTACCCACACTCAGGGGTGCTCAGGGATCACTCCTGGCCCTGCACTCAGGAATTACCACTGACAGGCTTGGGCATCCATTAGAGGGTGACAGAGATCGAATTTGACTGTGCAAAGCTAACACCCTACCTACTTTACTATTGCTCCAGCCCCATACTCATATATTTTATAATTCAGCAATATGAACAACAGTAACTACTCTGCTTTTATTGGTCTGCACTCCACCACCATGGTATACTGATAAGTAGCCTTTTGTTTCTTTATGTGGTTTGTTGGACCACACCAGGCAGTACTGAGAATCACGCCTGGCATAACTTGCAGTCAGTACCTCCTGTCTGCAAATCTCAGGCCTAATCCTGTTGTACTTTTTCTCTCAGGCACAGAAACCCCTATCACCCTCACACCTCCTTCACATGTGGAGATACAGGGGGAAAGGGGAAATTTCTCACCCAAGGACAGCTACTTATAGCAGTTTTATATCCATCAGATTTTGAATCCAGGCCCCAATGATTGCAAAGCTATATCCATCACTGGCTAGTCAGTGCTAAGGTTGCAGAAACGACAGGTGTATAGGAAGCGGACGCCAAGCACCGCCAAGCAGTGTCGGGCAGCAGCTGGGGTAGCAGTGTCTAAAAGCATTCTCTCCAGACTAGTTTTCTGACCTAATCTAAGTGCTGGAATCATTGGGAACTTGTTTGGAAGTCCAGGATAGTTGTGCTTTGTCCCTTAACTGGCCCGATGCACAATAGAGACTCAACACGCCCCCAAAAGTTCATTCCTTCCTCATTAATTCCGCATCTGCCTCTCTTCCCCAGGGAGACTGGGGGTCGATGAGACAGGCGATCCCCCTTCTGCTGAAGAGGCCTCTCTGCCCAGACTCACAGAGTGCCAAGGGCAGCCGCACCCGGAGGACAGCTAATCATCACCATTTTCGGGACGGCCCCTGGAGACCCTGAGCATGAAAGAGCCTTTTTCAAACCCAGCCTCCTCTCTGGTCTGTGTCATCCCCTCAGGGACCCAGTGGTATCAAGAAGCTACTGACTCATCTGAAATAACTTTGATAACAGCGGTCAAAAAAAAAAAAAAAGAAAAGAAAAGAAAGAAAAAGGGGGGAAAAAAGCCCTGGGCTGCCTCTCAGATGCGCCTACCACTCACTGTAGCTGCGTTCGCTCAATTACAGCCTCACCTGGGCTCTTGGAGTGGGGGCAGCAGCATGGGGAACCCACCCCCCCTATTCCCTCCTTCCACTTTTTTTCCCACATGCCCTAAATAGCTTCGGTTGAGAATTAGCACGCTGTTCCAAATAAACACTGTTCTCCAAGGTTGATTACTTTGAGCATAAACTACCCCAAATCTGCGTTTTACCCCAGGAAAAAACTCAGTACTAGGATTTTAAAAAAAAATTAAAATGGGTAGAGGGGCTGAGCAACAGTACATATACTTGAGGCAACTGTGAATATTCAAATAGTATAATTGGAGGTGATTTACATTGTTTTGAATTAACTAAAATTCCATTGTTAAGCACAAATCCTGCTCCACTAAATCATCATGCTTTTAATGGGTCCACGTGAGCAGGTTAGTGAGCGCACTAGGATTTATAACGCTCCTGGGGAGCTGACCACTGTATTATGCTTCCTGCTGCTAGGTAATATGCATGACACATTTCTGGACACTAATTCATTTATTTAATAGTAACAGTATGCAAAAACAGAGTTCAAAATGAGGCTGACAAAGGCGGTATAAAAGTTTTATTAATCCATAGCTAATCAAAGGCCAGTGGAAGGCATCTAATGGTGGCATTTACAGACCATATCGAATGTGAATAAATTAACTTTTTGTTTCCTAAAATCTTACTAATGGGGTATATTCTACTTGAAACATTTATACCTTTAATTACAGAAAAAGACAATTTGGAGCAGATTTCTAGCTGCACTTTCCCTTCAAAGCTACAATATCAAGGAGCAATACAGTTCCTATAGATAGCTGATGTCTCAACCAGGATCAATCATAAAACAAGCTGCTTCATATTAAACCTTGAAATGGTGTTTATTTTGTTGCTGGTCTAATTGCAGGCTCACAAATCATTAGGAAATTATTTTCTCCAACAGATGAAAAGCATGGCTTTCTTTCTCTCCCATTGCTCAAATCACTACACAAAATACAGAAGTAGGTGGCATAATGCCTGATGTTGAAAGCTTTTTTTCGGTTTTATGGCTGTTTTGCAACAGATCAGAGTAAAGTAATAGAGTTTGAAGCTCAAGTAAAGGAGAATGTTGGGAAAGAGCTAGAAACATTGACGCATATGGGCAGGATAGTTCCCTTGGCTTAGTTCAATAGCACGCATAGGGAGGAAATTTGCTCACTATTTGTAAGTTGAAAGAGAAGGGAATAAGATACATGAAACAAACCTCTCTCCACTCTAGAATTCTCTGCATATTCTATTGCTCAGAGCATTTTGTAGCAATCAGCTAGTTCTTACAGAATAACCTTATGTGAGTGTTATTCTCATTCTGAAGGTGAGAAAGAGATCATAGAATTATCCATGACCATATTTTCCTGAGTGTATTTTGCTGAGCATGAGCAAATGAGCTTTTGCATATCAGGAGGGCTTGTATTAAAGGCAAGTTCCTTGGTCAAATGAGTTTTGGGGGTGCTGGATTAAACAAAGCTGTGTAAACATGAATCTTTAGCTATTCTCACAGTCTTTCATACGCTAATGGACATTGGAAAACTTCAAGAGGAGGGAGGGACAAAATACGGAAGTGTTTACTGAATGAATTTTAACTAGTGTATCACAGAACCTAGAAATGTGTGTGGCTGCATGCTGGCAATTGGGACTAAGGGGTTGATTTGAATTTATCTGAATTTTTCCTGAAGCAGGTCCTGAAATGCTACCCCTGACATCCCACTCTGCTCTCTAAAAAAATCTGCATATCACCCCCTTCCCTTTTTACCACCTGCCTCCCCTATTCACCTGACCCCAGCTTTATCTCATGCTTCCCCCTCACCTTCTGCCTCCCCATATTACTCCAATCTCCCCAGCTTTATGTCCTGTCCTCCAGATTTATTCCTACCCCCTAGTCCACCCCCTGCCCCAGTTTACTTTCTGTTCCCAGTTTATCTCTTACCCCTTAGTTTTACCTCCTAAGCCTCCACTTCTCTCAGGAACTCACCAACTGCTTCAAAATCCATACACACACCGCAGAAAACACCTAGACACTTCTGTCACCTAAATCTAGCCTGGAAATGCCTCTTACCATCAATTTGGGAGAAGTAACAATTTCTATTAAAATAAAAAGTTGGACATTTTGATTTCATCTATAAGCAGGAGATGCACTCAGAACTATAGATCAGGAAAGGTAGTATTTGTAGTTTTTGTAGCACTGCAGCACTGTCCTCCCGTTTTTCATCGATTTGCTCAAGCAGGCACCAGTAACGTCTCCATTGTAAGACTTGTTGTTACAGTTTTTGGCATATCGAATACGGCATATGACGGGTAGCTTGCCAGACTTTGCCATCCAGATGTTTTACAAAAATCTCTATCATTCTTTAAACAGACACCCACAAGTACCAAACAAAAAGAATAATTCCTACCCATAAACATATGTACAATTTTCTCAGTGCTAGGGATTGAATGCAGTATCTCATCCAAACAAGGTAAGTGCCCTAACACAGAACAAATCCCCACCCCACCAGATCTTCAAAGTTATATATTCCTATAAAAAGATAAAACTCATTTTTAAAAAGCACTAGAATTTGGGGCCATAGAAATAGTACACTGGGCAGTTTTATCTTGCACATAGTCAAACTAGGTTCCATCCTCAGCACCCTTGAGCCCACCAAAAGTGATCCCTAAGCACAGAGCTAGTAGAAAGCCATGATCACTGCTGAGTGAGGCCCAAAAATTAAAAATGAAACTATCAAAAATATACAGAAATATTTTTCGCATATGAAGGGTATAAAGAAATATAGTAGGGGAATAACAAATGCCCAAAGTCAATAGAAACTAATAGTACGAGAACTGGTCTTCAGTACAAAGCTTTTAAGTAGAGGTTGGGGGTGGAGTTGGGAAGAGGGGAATAGGTCAGGGAAAAGAACTATATGGGAAGCAGTCACAGGGAAGGAGCAAGGTAGGCTGAAAGGAGGTGAAGTGATAGATACCCCATCAGCAATTGTAATGTAAACCACAGTGCCAAAAGGGAAGGGAAAATGTTGAAGAAAAAAAGTGCTTGCCCTTGAGGCAAGTAGGAAACTGGTGACACTTGTGGAGGAAAGTGGACACTGGTCATGGAATTGGTGTTGAAACATAGTACTATGGAAACTCAATTATGAATTACTTTGTAACCTTGTAATTCATAGAAAGAAAGAAAGAAAGAAAGAAAGAAAGAAAGAAAGAAAGAAAGAAAGAAGGGAGGGAGGGAGGGAGGGAGGGAGGGAGGGAGGGAGGGAAGGAGGGAGGGAAAGGAAGAGAGAGAAAGGAAGGAAGGAAGGAAGGAAGGAAGGAAGGAAGGAAGGAAGGAAGGAAGGAAGGAGAAAGAAAGAGAGGAAGAGAGAGGAAGAGAAAAAGAAAGAATGAAGGAAGGAAGGGAGGGAGGGAGGGAGGGAGGGAGGAAGGAAGGAAGGAAGGAAGGAAGGAAGGAAGGAAGGAAGGAAGGAAGGTAACTTAAAAACTGCAAAAAAATATCATGGGAACTCTTCTCAAAAATTACTGTAACAATTAATAAGTAAGTTTAGTAAAGTCATAAGAAAATATTTTACAAAATCAGTTACCTTTCAACATGACAAGAATTGGAAGTTAAAATCTTTAGACTGTGCTGCCCAGAGGGGAAAGGGTGTTGCTCCCTTCCGCCCTCCTCCCTCTGGAAAGAAAGATGGCGGCCACATGGGAGCCTTGCGGACAGCAGGTATGAGCCGGGGATGTGGGGGCGACTAAAACCTCATGTGAAGGGGGGCATTCCGGTCCGTCCTTCACGCCCTACCGAGGTCACCAGTCACCCCCCACAAGCGGCTCTCCAGCACAGCCATGGCCCCAGAAGCACAAGGACTTAATGCAGAACCCAGCAGCTTGGAGCAGAAAAGTGAACGGACTATGCATTGACCCAGGCCATCAAGTCTGCCGGAGGGGAAAGGGTGTTGCCCCATTCGCCCCCTCCTCTCTGGAAAGAAAGATGGCGGCCACATGGGAGCCTTGTGGACAGCAAGTATGAGCCGGGAGTGTGGGGGCGACTAAAACCTCATGGGAAGGGGGGCGTTCCGGTCCGTCCTTCACGCCCTACCGAGGTCACCAGTCACCCCCCACGAGCGGCTCTCCAGCACAGCCACGGCCCCAGAAGCACAAGGACTTAATGCAGAACCCAGCAGCTTGGAGCAGAAAAGTGAACGGACTATGCGTTGACCCAGGCCATCAAGTCTGCCAGAGGGGAAAGGGTGTTGCCCCATTCGCCCTCTCCTCTCTGGAAAGAAAGATGGCGGCCACATGGGAGCCTTGTGGACAGCAGGTATGAGCCGGGAGTGTGGGGGCGACTAAAACCTCATGGGAAGGGGGGCGTTCCGGTCCGTCCTTCACGCCCTACCGAGGTCACCAGTTGCCCCCCACGAGCGGCTCTCCAGCACGGCCACAGCCCCAGAAGCACAAGGGCTTAATGCAGAACCCAGCAGCTTGGAGCAGAAAAGTGAAAGGACTATGCGTTAATCCAGGCAATCATTTCTGCCCAGAGGGGAAAGGGTGTTGCTCCCTTCCGCCCTCCTCCCTCTGGAAAGAAAGATGGCGGCCACATGGGAGCCTTGTGGACAGCAGGTATGAGCCGGCGGTGTGGGGGCGACTAAAACCTCATGGGAAGGGGGGCGTTCCGGTCCGTCCTTCACGCCCTACCGAGGTCACCAGTCACCCCCCACGAGCGGCTCTCCAGCACAGCCACGGCCCCAGAAGCACAAGGACTTAATGCAGAACCCAGCAGCTTGGAGCAGAAAAGTGAATGGACTATGCGTTGACCCAGGCCATCAAGTCTGCCGGAGGGGAAAGGGTGTTGCCCCATTCGCCCTCTCGTCTCTGGAAAGAAAGATGGCGGCCACATGGGAGCCTTGTGGACAGCAGGTATGAGCCGGGAGTGTGGGGGCGACTAAAACCTCATGGGAAGGGGGGCGTTCCGGTCCGTCCTTCACGCCCTACCGAGGTCACCAGTTGCCCCCCACGAGCGGCTCTCCAGCACAGCCACGGCCCCAGAAGCACAAGGACTTAATGCAGAACCCAGCAGCTTGGAGCAGAAAAGTGAATGGACTATGCGTTGACCCAGGCCATCAAGTCTGCCGGAGGGGAAAGGGTGTTGCCCCAATCGCCCTCTCCTCTCTGGAAAGAAAGATGGTGGCCACATGGGAGCCTTGTGGACAGCAGGTATGAGCCGGGGGAGTGGGGGTGACTAAAACCTCATGGGTCGGGGGGCGTTCTGGTCCGTCCTTCACGCCCTACCGAGGCCACAAGTCGCCCCCCGCGAGCGGCTCTCCAGCACGGCCATGGCCCCAGAAGCACAAGGACTTAATGCAGAACCCAGCAGCTTGGAGCAGAAAAGTGAACGGACTATGCATTGATCCAGCCCATCAAGTCTGCCGGAGGGGAAAGGGTGTTGCCCCATTCGCCCTCTCCTCTCTGGAAAGAAAGATGGCGGCCACATGGGTGCCTTGTGGACAGCAGGTATGAGCCGGGAGTGTGGGGGCGACTAAAACCTCATGGGAAGGGGGGCGTTTCGCTCCACCCTTCACGCCCTACCGAGGCCACCGGTTGCCCCCCGCGAGCGGCTCTCCAGCACGGCCACGACTCCAGAACACAGAAACCAGTTTCTTAACTATCTGACTTTCAGTAGAAATACTTCCAGGGTCAATAGGTAAAATAGCAGAAATCCAAAACCAACATTTAATTCTTGAACCCAGCTGTAGAAAGCAAATCACTTCACAATGCTTTTTCAGCATGTCTGATTTGGGGGGGGGGGGGGTAAACTCTAAATAATAGTGGTGAGTCTTTTATTGAAACAATGAATCTAATCAAAGCAGATAGAGTGTTAACTAGAATTCATCTGCCTCACAGGGACGGGGAGGGGTGGGGGGTGGGGTTTTATTGGGGTTCTTCATGGTAAAAAATAAGTATTGGTAAAGGGAAATGTGTTTGATATTTGCATTACTGAGACATAAACCTGAAAGCTTTGTAACCTTTCCCACAGTGATTCAATAAATAAATAAATAAATAAAAATAGAAATTAAAAAAAAAAAAAAAAAAAAAAAAAAATCTTTAGACTGTGTTTTAGGCACCGTGATTTACAAAGCTGGTAATATATGGTTGCATGCATAAAACACTTTAGCATCACACTTCCAGTAGAGTGTCTGCATTCCTCCACCATTGTCCCATTGACACCATAAGTGTCTCCCTGACCCAATCCACCTTTTATCCTCCTACCCCACCCTTTGGGTAAGCTTCCTACTGAAGACCAGTTCTCAATTTCTATTACCTTTGAAAATGTGTTATTTCCCTAATGTATTTGTTTGTATCCTGCATATGGGAGCTCACTCTCTGTCTGACCCTCTCCTTCTGCCTACCTCCTTTGCTCAGCGTGGTGTTCTCCAGATCCACCCATGTAGAAGCAAATCAGATGATTTCATGTTTTCTTATAGTCAACTAGTATTCCATTGTGTATATGGACCATAGTTTCTTTATCCAGCCATCTGTTCCTAGACGCTTGGTCTGTTCCCAGATCTTGGTTATTATGAATAATGCTGCAATGAACATCAGAGCACAAATGTCTTTTCTGAATACAGATTTGGGCCCCTTGGAGTAGATGTTCAAAAGTGGAATTGCTGTGTCATTGTGTCATATGGAAGCTCAGTTCCTAGTAGTTTTAGAAGTGTCCATATTATTTTCCAAAAAAAAAAGTCTGACCAGTGAAAATTTCAGGTATGCCAGGCTTGTCTTAGCATAAAACTCTGGACCTTTCCAGAGTCAGGATGGTTGACCTCCCCAAACCTCCCCATACTTCCAGAAGCCACACCAGCTACATCCATGTTCCACTGCTGCCAAGACCATGTAAGTGCATCTACAGATTCTACTCAGAGACTCATAATTAAATCTCGAAAGAGATCAACTAGCCACAAAAATTTCTCTGACACCTGGTTCTGGCTGAAACCTTCGGTGCAATCTCAGGAGGGAGGTGGGACAAAGCCACTACAACCAATTCACACCCCAATAGCTGCCGCCATGCCTCCAGTTGGATTGCCCAGTTAAATATTCTGGATTTTCTGGAGACACATCTCCAAGTTCTACAATACTAATATCCCTATAAGAGTGCACCAGATTAAATGGGAATGTAACATAGAGGCCAACTAATCTCAATCAACAAAAATATTAATACAGAAGTCTTAACTCACAACTGGAGCAATAGCACAGCGGTAGGGCGTTTGCCTTGCACATAGCCAACATGGCCGACCCGAGTTCTATTCCTCTGCCCCTCTCGGAGAGCCCGGCAAGATACCGGGAGTATCTCGTCCTCACGGCAAAGCCTGGCAAGCTCCCCGTGACGTATTCGATATGCCAAACACAGTAACAACAAAGTCTCCAATGGAGACGTTACTGGGCCCGCTCGAGCAAATCGACGAACAACGGGAGGGCCTTTACCTTTACCTTTTACCTTTAACTCACAACAACAGTTTAGTAAAGCCTCCAACAAGGATTTAATGTCCCCCTGTTAAGACATAGTAATTTTCACAAATTTTCTTTAGTGGGCTGGAGTGATAGCACAGTGAGTAGGGCATGCAGCCTTGCATGCAGCCGATCGGGTTTGATTCCTTCGTCCCTCTCAGAGAGCCTGGCAAGCTACTGGAGAGTATCCCAACCACACAGCAGAGCCTGGCAAGCTCCCCGTGGTGTATTTGATATGCCAAACACAGTAACAACAAGTCTTACAATGGAGACTTCACTGGTGCCCGCTGGAGCAAATCAATAAACAATGGTAGGACAGTGCTTTCTTTTACTGAAGTATGTTTTGATCATTCTATTAGCCATTCAATGATAACAAGCAGTATAACAAAAAATATTGTGGGCCTCTTAAAGGGGTAGACTTGAGGGGTGGTTGGGAAAATGGAAACAATTTGGGGGGAAGGTGACAGTAGTGGTGGGATTGGTGTTAGAATATTGGATGCCTGTAACAAAATTGTAATCCTCGGTGCTTAAATAAAGTAAGGGAAAAGGTAGTCTGGCCAGCCAACATTCCAACCAGCAGTGAATGAGGGTCCTTTCTCCCACAAAATACAAAATGTTCTTTGTATCATGCCAATCTCAATAGTGTGAGATGTTATCTCATTATTGTTTTGATTTGATCAAAGTGATGCAAAGCATTTTTCATATACCTTTTGGCTATCTATTTGTCTTCTTCAAGGCAATATTATTTAAATTTGCATTGAAAATGAAAGCCTGGGGGCTGGAGAGATAGCACAGAGGGGTAGGGTAGGGCATTTGCCTTGCATGCAGCCAACCCAGGCTCAATTCCCAGCATCCCATATGGTCCCCTGAGCACCGCCAGGAGTAACTCCTGAGTGCAGAGCCAGGAGTAACCCCTGTGCATCGCCAGATGAGACCCAAAAAGCAAAAAAAAAAAAAAAAAGAAAGAAAGAAAGAAAAAGAAAATGAAAGCCTGTATATATTCACAAAGAGCATGAGTGGAGAACATTTTTCTTTTTTTGGGGGGGAGGGGTACACCTGACAGGAGTTACTCCTAACTTGGTGTCCAGAAATTACTCCTAGTGGTGCTCAAGAGACATTTTGGTGATCAAACCCAGGTCAGCTGCATGCAAGGCAAATGCTCTACTAGCTATACTATTGCTCAGACCCAATATTTTTCTGCAAAGGACCATTTGGATATTTATAAATCATTTGTGGGATATTAACAATACAGGAAGACAAGGCATAGGCAGCTGACAAGAAGCATATAGGTCTTTCCTGTCGTGTGCCAGGGCCAGACCACATGATTCCATGGGCCAGATAAGACTCCTGGGTTGCACATTTCTCATACCTAACAGAGAAGGTCAGGGACTTAGTTCACAAAGCAGAACATACCTAGTATATTCAAAGCTCCAAGTATATCCCTGTAACTGCAAAGTCCCCTGAGTACTATTGGTGAGGCACCTACAAAAAAAATAAATAAAATAAAAATATAGTGATATATCTAAGAAAATAAATACAAAGGCTGATTACTAGACATCAATGAGAAAAGTGAAAAAGTTCCAACTAAGCCTATTGTGTGTATAGACTGGAAGAGTCAATATTGTTAAGATCTTAATTCTCTCCAAATTAATCTTTATAAATCAATAAAATACCAGTGAGAACATCAGCAGTGTTTAGTAGATATTGACGGGATAATTCTAAAATTTATATGAAGAGGCACAAGAGATACAGATTAGCCAAAACAATTGGTAAAGAACAAAAATCAGAAGACTTGTGTGAGTTGATCACCAGACTTACTTTGGGGCTACAATAACCAAGAGAGTATAGTGCTGACAGGATAATCGACAGGGATCGAACTGGGAAAATGGCTCAAAGGACCGGGCACAAGCATGTGAGAACCTGGGTTCAGCCTCTGCCACTGCCTGGTCCCTTGAGCAGAAGAGGGAGCTATCTCTGAGTACTGCCAGGGATGACACAGTTAAAAAATATACTTTTTAAATGAATAGAAAATTATTAATATGACAGAAAGTTTAGAAATAGATCCATAGAAATACAATTGATAACCAACAAAAATGCTAAGGTAATTCAGTAGAGAAAGTCTTTTCCACAGTGGTGTTGGGAAAATTCAATACAGTTGAAACTGTAGAAGAGAATTGAATTTTTTTCAGACCACTGTAGCACTGTCCTCCCGTTGTTCATCCATTTTCTCGAGTGGGCCCAGTAACATCTCCATTGTAAGACTTGATGTTACTGTGTTTGGCATATCGAATATGCCACGGGGAGCTTGCCAGCCTCTGCCATGCGGGCGACATACTCTCCGTAGCTTGCCGGGCTCTTCGAGAGGGGCAGAGGAATCTATCCTGGCTCGGCCAGGCCAGCTGCATGCAAGGCAAACACCTATCACAGTGCTATCCCTCCAGCCCTTTCAGACCACATATAAAAATTAATTGGAGATAAATTATCTATACATATATTAAAATCTTGGGTAGTAGAGGTCGGCTGCCAGGGCTGGGTCCCTTGGGGTGGGGAGGACTGTCACCTGCCCCCCTCTAGGGCGCTCCGAGTGAAAACAGCCTGGCGTGGAGTCTGGTGGCAGGGCTATGGGGGCCTCATGTATGCTCCCTTCTGGGAAAAGCAGCCATGAGTTCTGGAGGGTGGCCGATGAGGAGATTATCTGGCACCGGCAGGAGGTGGCTTATGCTTATGCTTATGCTTATGCTTATGCCTCACACATGCCTCACACATAATCCAGGTAATGTGGAACTTTATGACCTTGGACACTGGGCTCAACAGGACCCAGGAGCAGAAATCCTCTGTCCACGACCCAGGGGTCACTCCCATAAGCCACCTCCTGCCCCCAGCTGTTTCCCCTCCAGTGCCGTGTCACCAACTTCCTCCACTAGGTGTGTGGACACCTATTGTCACCCCCAACTACTCATCCGGAACACCTTCTAAATCCCTAAACACAAAACCACACGGACACATTAGAAAATAAGAGCTTATTTTCTCTGTACCCCACAATTGAGGCACTAGTTATCCCAGGTCTCACACATACCTATCAATAAGCCATGACAACTCACAGAAATAGCTCGATTGTAGAACATCAGCAGTGTTTAGTAGATATTGATGTGATAATTCTAAAATTTATATGGAGAGGCACAAGAGATACAGATTAGCCATAACATACAACAGGAGATTGTAGGGGCCGATTGTAGGGGCCATAACATACAACGGGAGATAAAACTCCAAAACACAAAGATCGCTATGGTAAAACAACGCAGAAACTCACAAAACCTAATGATTGAAGTTGCTAGCCCAGATGAATCAAACAGTAGCAATGAGCTCTATAACCTCTCAGATAAGGAATTTAAAATAGAACTTTTAAGGATGCATAAGGAACTCAAAAAAGCAATGGAATGCACTGCTGATAAAATATAAAAGGATATGAAAGCAGAGGTGACAAAAATGCAAACAAAAATACAAGCAGAAATGACAGACCTAAAAAGCTTGGTAGGTGAAATGAAAAACTCAGTGGAAGGCCTCAGCAACAGAGTAATAGCTGCTGAGGACAGAATCAGTGAGCTACAAGATGAGGTGCAGAGACTCTCCAGACAACAGCATAAAATGGAAAAGAACCTCAAAATAAATCAACAGGTGTCAAGAGAAAACCGGGATGAAGCCAAGAGGAATAACATAAGAATCATTGGAGTCCCAGAGGGACAGGAAGAAAACCTTGATAAAGAAGAAACTGTCAAAGACATCATTGCCAAGACATTCCCAGAGCTGAAGACCCCTTGCGATCAGATCCAGAAGACCAGAAGAGTTCTAGCTAAAAGAAATCCAAATAAAAATACTCCAAGACACATTTTGATCAAAATGAAAAAACCAGGGCTGGAGCGATAGCACAGTGGGTAGAGCATTTGCCTCACACGCAGCCAACCTGGGTTTGATCCTCAGCATCTCATATGGTACCCTGAGCACTGCCAGAAGTAATTCCTGAGTGCATGAGCCAGGAGTAACCTGAGCATTGCCGGATGTGACTCAAAAAGCAAATAAATAAATAAATAAATAAATAATAAAAGTTGCATTAAAAAAAAAGAATGACAAAAACCATAGACAGAGATAGAATTCTGAAAACAGCAAGATCAAGGAAAGAAATTGTTTATAAGAAAGTATCCTTAAGATTCACAACAGACCTATTTGATGAAACCCTAAGGGCCTGAAGACAGTGGTGGGATATAGTGAACAAACTTAATGAAATAAATGCCTCATCTAGAATACCCAGATAGGCTCTCATTCATATCAGAAGGAAGAACACACAGATTCACAGACAAACAACAACTCAGGAATTTCATAGCCTCAAAACCATGACTGCAATAGCAACTAAACGGGCTACTTTAAGACAAGAAAAGCCCCCAAATATGCCAAATTTTGGCAGAGAGATGGGACAAAACCCCATAAGAATAATCTCTCTCAATGTCAATGGGCTAAATAAATGCACCAGTTAAAAGACACAGAGTGGCAGGATGGGTCCAAAATCTGAACCCAACATTCTGCTGCCTGCAAGAAACACATCTGAACAGGCAGAGCAAACACACTCAAAGTTAAAGGATGGAAAGCAATCTTACAAGCAAATGGATCCCTCATAAAAGCGGAAGTGGCTATGGTAATAAACTTCAGACTGAAGAAGGTTACAAGAGACAGTGAAGATGATTTCTTAATGATCAAAGGATTGGTACACTAAGAAGAACTCACTATCCTAAATGTATGTGCACCTAACGAGAAACCAGCAAAATACTTGAAATGACTCCTCAAAGACTTGAAGAAAGACATTAACAGCAACACAATAATAGGTGGAGATTTCAACACCGCTTTATCATCTCTTGATAGATCAATAAGACTCAAGCTCAGCAAGAATATACCTTATCTGAAGGAAGAAATGGAAGACAGGGGTCTGGTAGATATATAAACATATATATATGACATTTCATCCCCCAAAATATGAATACACATTTCTCAAGTGTACATGGGACATTTTCCAAGATAGATCACATACTGGACCACAAAACGTAACTTCATTAAATTAAGAGGATAGAAATTGTATCAATGATCTTTTCACATCATTATGCACTGAAAATCAGATTAAATCACACCCAGAAACAGAAATTCAAACCAAATACCTGGAAATTAAACAGTTCACTACTTAGTAATGAGTGGCTTAGAAAGGAAATCAAAGAGGAAATCAAAAGATTCTTGAAAACGAACAAGAATGAAGACACGAGCTACCAGAAATTATGGGACACAGCAAAATCAGTGTTAAGAGAAAAGTTCATAGCTCTACAAGCATTCCTCAGGAAGGAAGATCAAGCCCACATAAATAATCTAACCTCACAGCTTAAGATCTTGGAGAATGGCCAACAAAAGGAACACAGACTAGACAAGAGGAAAGAAATAATAAAACTTATAGCAGAAATAAAGGACATGGAAACCCAAAAAACAATCCAAAAGGTCAGTGAAACCATGAGCTATTCTTTGAGAATATAAACAAGATCAATAAACCACTCACAAGACTCACAAGGAATGAGAAAGAGAAACCCCTAATAAACAGAATCAGAAATGAAAAGAGAGACATCACAATAGAACCCAAAGAAATTTAAAGGATCATCAGAGATTACTTTGAAAACTTTTATGCTAAGAAACTAGACAACCTCAAAGACATGGAATAATTCCTGGACTCCTATAATCTCCCAAAGCTGACCCAAGAAGACTTGAAATACCTGAACAAACCTATCACTATAAAGGTAATCAAAATAGTAATCAAAAGTATCCCGAAAAACAAAAACCCTGGCTCAGATGGATTCACTAGTGAATTCTTTCAAACCTTCGAAGAAGACCTACTCCCAATCCTGTTCAAGCTTTTCCAAGAAATTGTAAAAACAGAAACACTTGCAAACAGTTTCTATGAGGTAAATATCACCCTCATACCAAAAGCAGACAGAGACACCACCAAAAGAAAAAAAGAGAGAGAATTATGGACCAATATCTCTGATGAATACAGATGCAAATATCCTCAACAAAATACTAGGCAATAGAATCCAATGACTCATCCAAAAGATCATACACCATGACCAAGTGGGATTCATCCTGGGGATGTAAGGATGGTTTAGCATTCGCAAATCAATCAACATAATACATCATATCAATAAAAGGAAAGATAAAGGTTTTTATTGATGTGTGTGATTTAATCTGATTTTCAGTGCATTATGATCAGAAAATATCAATAAAAGGAAAGATAAAAATAAAAAGATAAAAAGGAAAGATCATATCAATAGATGAAGAGAAAGCATTTGACAAAATCCAGAACCCATTTATGATAAAAACTCTCAGCAGAATGGTAGTCAAAGGTACTTTCCTCAATATAGTCAAAGTAATCTACCACAAGTCCACAGCAAGCATTATTCCAATGGGGAAAAGCTGAGCGCCTTCCCTCTAAGATTGGGTATAAGACAAGGTTGCACCAGTCTCGCCACTTCTATTCAATAAAGAACTGGAAGTATTTGCCATAGCACTTGGGCAAGAAAAGGATATCAAAGTCATCCAGATAGGAAAGGAAGAAGTCAAGCTATCACTACTTGCAGAAGACATGATACTATACTTAGAGAACCCTAAAGGCTCTACAGAAAAGCTCCTTGAAATAATAGGCTTGTATAGCAGAGTCAAGGTTACAAAATCAATACCCAAAAGTCCATGGCCTTCCTATACACAAATAATGAAAAAGAAAAAAGGGATATTAAAAATCAATCCCATTCACAATAGTGCCTCAGTACCTTGGAATCAGCTTGACTAAAGAGGTAAAGGACCTATACAAAGAAAACTATAAAATACTACTTTAAGAAATAAAAGAGGACACTAGGAAATGGAGGCACATTCCCTGCTCATGGATTTGGAGGATTAACATCATCATTGTACCGATTTAATGTGGTCCCTGTAATGATACCTATGACATTTTTCAAAGAAATAGACAAATCATTCCTGAAATTCATATGGAGTAATAAATCCCCGCAAATAACCAAAGCAATCTTTGGGAAAAAGAAGATGGGAGGCATCACTTTCCCCAATCTCAAACTGTGCTACAAAGTGGTAGCAATTAAACCAGCATGGTGTTGAAACAAAAACAGACTCACAGACCAATGGAACAGAGTTGAATAATCTTTTTTTAAAAAAATTTCATTGAATCACTATGAGATAGTTACAAGCTTTCATGTTTGGGTTACAATCACACAACGAGCAAACACCCATCCCTCCACCAGTGCACATTCCCCACCACCAATATCCCCAGTATACCCCCCTTTTACCACCCTTCCCCTGCCTCCATGGCAGACAATATTCCCCATAATCTCTCTCTACTTCTGGGCATTATGGTTTGCAATACAGACACTGAGAGTTTATCATGTTTGGTCCTTTTTCTACTTTCTGCACATATCTCCCATCTTGACCGGTTCCTCCAGCCATCATTTTCTTAGTGATCCCTTCTCTATTCCAGCTGCCTTCTCCTCTTCGCTCATGAGGCAGGTATTCAGCTATGGACTAATCTATCTGTCCCGTATATCTACTATCCTTAGGTGTCAGGCTCATGTTATGTTGTTTTTATATTCCACAAATGAGTACAGTCCTTCTTTGTCTGTCCCTCTCTTTCTGGCTCATTTCACTTCGCATGATACTCTTCATGTCTATCCATTTATAAGCAAAGTTCATGACTTCATCTCTCCTGACAGCTGCATAGTTTTCCATTGTGTAGATGTACCAAGGTTTCTTTAACTAGTCATCTGTTCTAGGGCACTTCAGTTGTTTCCAGATTTTGGCTATTGTGAACAGTGCTGCAATGAACATATAGGTACAGATGTCATTTCTACTGTGCTTTCTTTGCATCGTTGGGATATACTCCCAGAAGTGGTATTGTGGGGTTATATGGAAGCCCAGTTTCTAGGTTTTGAGGGACTGTCCATATTGTTTACCATAAAGGCTGGACTAGTGGGCATTCCCACCAACAGTGAAAGATGTCCTTTTTCCCCACATCCACACAAGCACTGATTGCTTTTATTCTTTTGAATGTGTGCCAGTCGCTGTGGTGTGAAATGAGATCTCATTGTTGTTTTGATTTGCATCTCCCTGATGGCTAGCAATGTGGAGCATTGCCTTTTGGCCATTTGTATTGCTTTTTTGAGGAAACTTCTGTTCATTTCTTCTCCCCCTTTTTTGATGGGGTTGGAGGTTTTTTTCTTGTACAATTCTACTAGTGTCTTGTATATCCTGGATTTTAATCCCTTATCAGATGGGTATTGGGTAAATATTCTTTCCCATTTTGTGGGCTCTTTCTGTATTTTGGTCACTGTTTCTTTTGAAGTGCAGAAGCTTCTTGGTTTGATGTAGTCCCATTTGTCTATGTTTGCTTCCACTTGCATGGGCAGTGCTGCTTCATCCTTAAAGATGCTTTTAGCTTCAATGTCGTGGAGAGCTCTGCCTACATTTTCCTCTGTGTACCTTATGGATTCATGTCTGATACTGAGGTCTTTAACCCACTTTGATCTGACTTTTGTGCTTGGCATTAAACAAAGGGCAGAGTTCATTTTTTTGCAGATAGCTCTTCAGTTTTCCCAGCACCACTTGTAGAAGAGGCTTTCCTTGTTCCACTTCACATTTCTTACTCCTTTGTCAAAGATTAAGTGGTCATATATTTGGGGGTCTGTGACAGAATATTCAGCTCTGTTCCATTGGTCTGCAGGTCTGTTTCTAGCCCAGTACCATGCAGTCTTAATTATTACTGCTTTGTAGTAAAGTTGGAAGTTGTGGAGGGTGATGTCACCCATCTTCTTTTTCCCAAGGATTGCTTTAGCTATTCGTGGGGGTTTATTGTTCCATATGAATTTCAGAAGTGTTTTGTCTATTTCTTTGAAAAATGTCATGGGTATCCTGATAGGGACCACATTGAATTTGAATAGTGTTTTGGGCAGTACTGCTATTTTGATAATGTTGATCGTCCCTATCCATGAGCAGAGGATGTGTCTCCATTTCCTAGTGTTCTCTTTTATTTCTTGAACTAGTGTTTTGTAATTTTCCTTGTATAGGTCCTTCACCTCTTTGGTTAAGCTGATTTCGAGGTACTTGATTTTATGATGTATTATTGTGAAAAGGATTGTTTTTTCAATGTCTCTTTCTTTTCTTTTGTTATTTGTATATATGAAAGCCATGGACTTTTGGGTATTGATTTTGTAGCCTGCCACTTTACTAAACCAAACTATTGTTTCTAGGGGCTTTTCTGTAGAATCTTTAGGGCAGAGTTGAATATTCTAACCCAGGCTCTCAAGTATAAAATCACTTAATCTTTGATAAAGGAGCAAGAAATGTGAAGTGGAGCAAGGAGAACCTCTTCAACAAGTGGTGCTGGGAAAACTGGACAGACAGCTACATGCAAAAGAATTAATTCAGACCTCTGTTTAATGCCAAGCACAAAAGTCAGATCAAAATGGGTTAAAAACCTCGATATCAGACATGAATCCATAAGGTAAATGGAGGAAAATGTAGGCAGAACCCTCCATGACATTGAAGCTAAAGGCATCTTTAAGGAAGAAACACCACCAACCAAGCAAGTGGAAACAAATATAAACAAATGGGACTACATTAAACTAAGAAGCTTCTATACCTCAAAAGAAACAATGACTGAAATACAGAAAGAGCCCACGGAATGCGAAAAATTATTTATCCAATACCCATCAGATAGGGACTTAATAGCCAAAATATACAAGACACTGGTAGAATGTTACAAGAAAAAAAACCTCTAACCCCATCAAAAAATGGGGAGAAGAAATGAACAGAAAAGAAATTCAAATGGCCGAAAGGCAATGAAAAAATGCTCTACATTGATAATCATCAGGGAGATGCAATCAAAACAACAATGAGGTATCATCTTACACCACAGAAACTGGCACTCATCAATAAGAACAAGAACAACCAGTGGTGGCATGGATGCAGGGAGAAAGGGACTTCCATTCATTGTTAGTGGGAATGCCGATTGATTCAACCTTTTTGGAAAACAATATGGACATCCCTCCAAAAACTAAAAATTGAGCTTCTATATGACCCATCAACACAACTTTTGGGAATATATCCCAGAGATGCTAAAAAATACAGTAAAAACCCAAGTGCCCGAGAACAGATGATTGGTTGAAGAAAGTGTGGTACATCTATACAATGGAATACTATGTATCTGTTAGGAGAGATGAAACCATGAAATTCGCACATAAGTGGGTGGAAAAGGAGAGTATCTTGCTATGTGAATCAGTCAGAAAGAGGACATAGAATGACTGCACTCATTTGTGGAATATCACTGTCACTGTCTTTCCGTTAATTATTGATTTACAAGAGCAGGAGCTAGTAGCATCTCCATTTGTCCCAGCCCTAAGATTTTAGCATCATAAACTTTGTGCTCTCTCTCTCTCTCTCTCTGCGGATGTGGTAAAGGTAAAGGCCCTCCCGTTGATCGTCGATTTGCTCGAGCGGGCCCAGTAACGTCTCCATTGGAGACTGTGTTGTTACTGTGTCTGGCATATCGAATACTCTCGGTAGCTTGCCGGGCTCTCCTAGAGGGGCGGAGGAATCGAACTCGGGTCGGCCATGTTGGCTGCGTGCAAGGCAGACGCCCTACCCGCTGTGCTATCGCTCCAGCCCTGTCCTTGGGATGTCCATTGTGGAATATAAAGTAGCATAATGTGAGACTAACATCTAAGGACAGTAGAGATAAAGGCCAAGAGGATCACACCATGATTTGGAAGCTGGCCCCACGTGCTGGGGGGGAAAAGGCAGTTGTGATGGAGAAGGAACCACTAAGTAAAAAATGATTGGAGGGATCACCCAGGATAGGAGATGTGTGCTGAAAGTAGACCAAGGACCAAACATGATCACCTCTTAGTATCTGTATTGCAAATCATCATGCCCAAAATTAGAGAGAGAGTGAGAAGGATTATACCTGCCACAAAGGCAGGGAGTGGGACGGGGTGGGCGTGGAGGGTAGGACACTGGGAACAATGGTGGTGGAAAATATGCACTGGTGGAGGGATAGGTACTCAAGCATTGTTTGACTGAAACGAAATCATGCAAGTTTGTAACTGTACCTCACAGTGATCCAATAAAACTTCTTTAAAAAAATAAAGGAAAGAAAAGAAAGGTTGGAATTCTTCCCTGGTATTTTGATTATTTCTTTTGACTGAGTGGTTTCCTTACATGACTCTTGGCTTATTATGGAAATGCATAGAGTAGAACATTTGGCAGGTAAATGTTCCACTATGTTCCACTATCCACTCATTGGGGCGGGGCCTCCTGAAGGTGCTCTGCCTGGGGGCAGTGACTTTGTAGCTACTAGGCCTGAACTAGGTGCTACTTAGGCTAGGAAGAGGTAAGACCAACCCTGCTGTTTAGGGGTACTCGGAGGCCCTCCACGAGGCAGTGCTCAGCAGGGAGTCTGAGGGCATACTGTGGTGCCAAAGATGGAAATTAGAGCCCTCTTAAAGCAGTGTAGTAGTGAGAACTTACCATTAGGAAGAGCAGATGGCTGATTTTGTTTACAAAGAATTTTGGACTGAAATATGATTAGAAAACCTTGGATTTTAAGTAAAACACTTTTAAACTGACAGAGGTGAACTTTAATTGGCATATGCACTGCAAGTCTCTGAGAAGGACCACCCTAAGCCCTGAGCATCATTACCCCAGCTAGATTAATCTCTCCCTCGTTCCTTTCCCTCTGTTTTACCTTCTCCACAGCAGAGCCTCCCAGGGTTAGTAGTAGTTTTCAGAGCAATTTTGGAAAACAGAATTGGCACACTGGGGGAACTTAAAATGAAAAATAAAAGCAAAATCAGTTTTGATCTACAGTAAGTTAGACTTTGGAATTAAGTTTGGGTTTGCCTTTTGGAGGCTGATTTTGGCTTTACGAATGCTTGATGAAAACAAACCTTTTTCCTCCCCCCCCCCATTCCCAAAATTGCCATATTTCTGGGGGAATAAGCCTGCAGAAAATCTGCAAAACACAGCCTACATGACCATGTAGATTCATTCCCTTTTCTGCATCAAGTCTTCAGTGCCCTAAATTCACAATCTTGCTGACCGGCACTCCATAAACCAGTGGGGCAGCTGGCCATGCAAGAACCTAAAGGTTAAACACACACCATTGACCTTGTAGAAACGAGTTCTCACATCATTAAATACAGCTGTTCTCCAGCTTTGTCTGATTGCAATGAAAAGTGCCCGGGGAGCATTATGACACAAAATCATTATCTCGCCCTGCGTTGGTTTGCCTGGATTATGTTTAACTACTATATGGCCTTTAACACACAGATTTTATCTAACATCTTGCAGGTAGAAAAACAAGAAAACTTCAACTATCTGATTTTTTCCCTTCTAAATTATTAAGGACAAGGAATATAAACCAGTTTGTCTCAAGTATGATTTCATATGAATGTATACATCCACAAGTTATAATTACAACAACAGAAGCATTCTTCCCTTGACCTAGAAGGACCACCCTGACAATGCTTCTCTAAGGAACACTGAAAGAATAGATGACTTGGTAAATAGCACGAACTGACTGTCCATGTGGGGAAAATACTAAATCCCAAGATGAAAGTAAATTTCCAGACGGATTCTCTTTTTAAACACAAAGAAAGATATTTAATGAATACTAGAAAAAACTTTTTATAAATTACTAAAGAAAAAGCTTAATATTATGATTACTAAATTTTTGAATGACATCAACCTCCAGCATCACATGTTCCCCCAACATCTCCATGTGTGGCCCCCAACCCTCACAAATAATAAAAATAAAAGTTCTGAATGGCAAAAGGGATATAAATGAAGTTGAGTTTACTCCTCTATTCCCAGATTGTAGATAATAAAGACTGTACAATAAACATAAGAATTCTCGAGAGCTTTAGAAAGGGAATTGTGAATCTTTGTTTTAGCTTAATATAACAATATGTCTTTTAAAAATATGCATTGGGGTCTGGAGAGATAGTAGTAAAGGGGTTAAAGTGCTTGCCTCACATGTCAGGGGTTAAGGTACTTGCCACATGGGGTCTACAGAGCCCTGACAAAAATAATCCAGAGTCCAGAGCTGGGAGTAAGCCCTGGGTATAGCCTGTGCAGCAAAAAATAAATAAAATAAAATGGTGCCTTGAAAGCCACATGAAGAAGAAAGAGAAGGAAGGAAGGAAGGAAGGAAGGAAGGAAGGAAGGAAGGAAGGAGAAGAAAGAAAGAAAGAAAGAAAGAAAGAAAGAAAGAAAGAAAGAAAGAAAGAAAGAAAGAAAGAGGAGGGAGGGAGGGAGGGAGAGAGGGAGGGAGGGGGAAGGAAGGAAGGAAGGGAGGAAGGAAGGAAGGAAGGAAGGAGGGAGGGAGGGAGGGAGGGAGGGAAGGAGGGGGAAGGAAGGAAGGAAGGAAGGAAGGAAGGAAGGAAGGAAGGAAGGAAGGAGGGAAGGAGGGAGGGAGGGAGGGAGGGAGGGAGGGAGGGAGGGAGGGCAGGAGGGAGGAAGGAAGGAAGGAAGGAAGGAAGGAAGGAAGGAAGGAAGGAAGGAAGGAAGGGAAAGATATCAAGGGAGGGAAGGAGGGAGGGAGAAAGGGAAAGAGGGAGGAAGAAAAACTACATCCAGAATTTACATTATGTACAGAAGTTAGTTGAAAGCAGATTAAAGACTTCAGAATTAAACAAGAATCCATAGAACATACTAGGAAAATATAGGTAGAACACTTCATAAACCTAAGAGCTGTTCTCTGTGGTTCAACTCCATTGTCAAAGACAACAAAAATAATAATAATAAACCAATGAAAATATACCAAACCAAAAAGTTTTGTAAGAAAAAATCTCATAAAAACAATGGCAAACTTTCAAAATACCAAACTGAATAGGGAAAAATACATTTGCACACATCATCATATAAAAGACTAATATCCAAGATCTCCCAAAATATATAAAGCACTTGTAAAGTTAAATAACAAAAATCCAATAACCTCATCAAAAAATGAGAAGAGATGAACAGATACTTCCCTAAAAATGATGCATGGATGATCAGTAATCATAGTTATCATTGTGTTATTAGGGATATGTATATCAAAATAAAAATAGATATAGTTCACACCAGTGAGTCAAGCCAGGAGTATGGCTGTGATTTTGGACTGTGGGAGCAAGTGACTTCTGGGGTCTCTGAGCCGGCACCAGGTTGACCCAACCACCTCCAATCTACCCAGTCTGTGCACCTTGTGCGGGTCCAAGATTACTCGTGGCTTTCCATCTCTTTCAAGATTTATTTATAGTCTCTGGAGCCAGGCCAATAAATGAGTTTGTATGGCTGAGCTGGAGATGGTTTGTGAGTGTGGCTTCCCGATACCTAACTTTTGGTAGTTTAATTTCTCGGAAAACTTGATCTTGAGTTGTTGGGATCTGGCCAGAGGCAAAGCAACAATTTGGGGGTGTCAGGAAGGCCAAGGGTAAGATCCAGTTGCCCATGCCCTTGCCCACCCCCCTCACCAAGGTTGACCCACCAGTGGTACTGCACCCTCTGGGCCCCAGTGGCTGTGGCAGCTGCAGCGCCAGCATGGTCAGACCATGGCCAGGGCTGCTACAGTTCGAGGGTAAAATGTTCTGGACAGGCCACAACCACCAGTGGAACAGAACCTGCCCAGGGGCACACGCTCCATCCTTGGTCTCCAGACAGTTGGTGCTCGGGGAGGTCCTCCTTCATAATACGCTGCTAGTGGCACTGGCTGCATGGGCTGGTCTGAGGAAAAAATGGTGGTGGGGATGCCTTGCCAGTGGCCAGCTGCCTGAGTCGGCCTCCCATGGTGGGGACCCAGGTGTCCCCTCAATTCGGGGAGCAGCGCCAAGTTGGACCTAAAGAGCCCCACTCATTCACACTAACTTCTGCGCCCTGACGCAGAACTGTGGAAGCCTGCGTGGGCGCCACCACCATCACTACAAGTACCACTTTGACTGGTACTCCGCCATGGGCACAAATTTGATTCCACTCCAGTGGAAAGTCATTCTTTTTGAGAGAAAATATTTAAAGGGCATTTACAGTAACTCATGCAGAAATTTTAGCCCCCATGTTCAGAGCTGTGAGAGCAGCTGCCTCTGCCCACTCTCATGCCCACTGCCCGACACTGCCATCTTCTCTCTCCCCCCACTTAATTCAATTTCTATATATATATATATATATTTCAATAAATTATCCTGTTTCGTTTAGCTTTTAAAATTTGTCGGTTTTATGTTTATTTTGTTGTTTGTTTGAGAGGGGCGCACCCAGCTATGCTCAAGAATACACTTTGGTCTCATTGATTTTTCTCTATACATTTCCTGTTTTCAATTTTATTTATCTCTGCTCTAGTATTTATTATTTTTTCTGATTGCCACAGATTTAATTTGTTCTGCTTTCTAGTTTCTGTTGTGTAGGCTTTGATGATTAATTCTAGGTCTTCTTTTCTAGTAATATACATCCAATGCTACAAATTTTAACATCAGTGCCTTCCACTGCATGCCATAAATTTTGAAGATTTATGATTTTATTTTTGATTTGTTTATCATATTTTAAATTTTCTCTCAAGATTTCTTCTTTGGTCCATGTGCTATTTATATTTTTTATTATTAACTTCAGATCAATTATATTATTGTGCAGATATTTTATGTTTTATGTTCTTTCAATGTTGATAAGTTTTGTTTTATGATCTGGAATGTGCCAATATTGGCTAATATTTCATGTAAGCTAGAAAAGAATATGTATGCTATCTAGCTGACGATGGTATTATTGAGTTTAACTATGTCCTTAATTACCTGCAAACCTAGTCTATCCATTTCTGATAGAGGGGAGCTGAATTCCTCAGCTATAAGAATGGAGTTATCCATTTTTTACAGTGTTGTAAGGTTTTGCTTCATATAGTTTATACTGTTATTAAGTGCATATATGGTTAAGGTTTGTTAATGTCTTCTCATAGAATTGTGTGTTATCTTTTTTTTCCTTATTAGTTTCCTTATGTAAAAGTCTGACCTTTAGTATAATAGAAATATACTACTCCTGCTTTCTTTTGATTAGAATAACCATGGTGTATTTTCCTCCATTTATTTACTTTTAATTTTTAATTAGACATATCTATTAAGTTTAAACATAGGAATAGAACTATGTAATTCAGTCTAACTAGGTAGCAGGACTGAAGAAGATCCCTTAATCTGTTTCAGTGACTCATCCATTTATTTTTCATACATATGCCTTGCATTCAAAGTGGATCTTTTATATATAATCTATAGATTATATTTTTATCTACTCTGATACTGTTTGTACTTTAACTGGTATATTTAGACCACTGCTGTTCAAAATATTTATTGATATTACTGGATGTCACCACATTAATTACCATTTTCCTACCTTCATTCTTTGTTCCCTGTGTTTTAATTATCAAGACCACACCTGGAGGTGCTGTGTGTCATTGGTGGTAGCAGGGATCAAACTCAGAGCTTTACACCTCTAGGCATGTGCTCTGTTACTTGAGATTTCTCCCTACTCTTATCTTCCATTCTTGATCTCTTTTTTATAGCTTTAATTAAGCATTTTAAACATGATTACCTCTACGTGGTCTTTCTTTCATCCTTGATTGTCCATTGCCTTCTATAAAATCCTATACAATTTTCAAGGCCATTACCAAAGTCAGATATATTTTAAGCTACCCCATGGAGACATAATTTCTCCCCACCTTGAACTTCCTATGAACCCTCTCACTTGCCCTGCATTACTAGTCTTGCTAATGTTTATTACATACTAAATTCCTTATAGGCTAAAGGTTCTTTGAAAGTATGACTGTGAACTTCTTTCATTTTGTATTACCTTTAAAACTCAGAGACAAGTAAAGATTTTTTAAATTGTTCAATAAAACTGAAATATGAAAGTATAGTATATTTACCCCCTAAATCCCAAAGTAGTTCAAAACTAGAGTGACTGATTTGAAATAGGCAGTGAAGGGAGGATGGAGTGAGAGTGACTGTGTCTTGTAGAAGGGCCAGTTCCAAAGTCTTTAAAATATTAGAGGCATTAACACCATCTTTAGACAACTTAATCTGTTTGATGTTCAACGTGTCTCTCAAGGGCTGAGCAGAGTTTAGCTCAGTGTGGAATCACAGAGAGGTTCCTATGATACAACTTTAACTATATCAGAGTGAAGCCAACTTATCATTGTGTAATACCTCAATGAAAGGAAACAGATCAATGAAAGAAAAATGAGAGAGTTTTTAAAGCATAGTTTAAAATTTCAGAGAGATTTAAGATATCAGATTCATAAAACTTTAACAGGTTATTAATTTTTAAAAAGTATCCTGGGTTCCTATGAGCTAAAAATAGGAGATAGAATAAAAAATAATCCAAACAGAAGAGGTGGATATTAAAAATGACAGGACTAAAATTTAATATACAAAACTAGACCATTTAGGGGCTGGAGCAATAGTACAGCAGGTAGGGCGTTTGCCTTGCACACGGCCATCCTCGGTTTGATTCCCAGCATCCCATATGGTCCCCCGAGCACCTCCAGGAGTAATTCCTGATTGCAGAGCCAGAAGTAACCCCTGAGCATTGCCGGGTGTGACCAAAAGGAAAAAAAAAACCTAGATCATTTAACTAGCCAATTGAAAAACAAACAATTGCAAATTACAATGGAAAAAGAGACAAAAGTCTTAAAAATGCTTTATTTTGCTTGTAAATTAAAAGTCATTGCTGATAGTTTGGGATTTAAAATCTACCTAGTAAGAGTTTTTAAAAGATCAGAGAGAAAATGGAGAAAAACAAAGACTCAACAGACTATTTCTGAGATGGGAAAAGACAGATGATTAGAGAGCAAGACAAGGTAAATCAAAATTTATAAAAATTTTGGTCAGGGGAGTGTTCCTTAATACAAAGACAAATGCTGAAGACATTCGTGGACATCTGATAATAAAGGAAAACCTTTGAAGCTCCTAAATGTCTAAGTACATTTGAGACTGAACAGATGCAAGATCATTACTTAAGAAGGGCAATCTGTCATTGGATTCCTCTGGATGTGACATGGAATGCTAGAGAGCAATGAGGAAATGTCAGATTATACTGAGGGAAGGAGATTTTAAACTGAGGTGCTTTACCAAATTATAAATATCTAAGTGGACTGAATAAAGATCCACCTGCCCTCCTCCTCACCCCCAAAACTTTAAGTCCTAATACCTAGAATCTGTGAATGTTTCCGTAGTAGGAAGCTGGGGTGTGATTTACTGATGTGATTAAATGGAAGATTTTGAGATGAGCAGATTCTCCTGGCTTCTACAGATGGGCCCTGTCTGCAGCTACAAGTCTCCTCACAAAAAAAGGAACAGAGGGAAGACAGAAAACATGAGCATGCGACCAGGAAGGCAGAATGCAGCTCCAAGCCAAGGAATCAGGAACCACCAGAGGCTGGGAGAGATGAGGAGCAGGTAAGTTCTGCCCTAAAACTCTGGTGAAATTTTTACCTTCTTGATTATACCCCAGTGAACCCGATAACTGCTTTGGGTCTCCAGAATTGTTAGAAAATGAATTTCTATTGTTCTAGGCCTACCAATTTGTGATTGTTTTTCAGAGCAGCTACACTAAACACAATGTACTATTACCCAAGTGGCACCTAGGAAATTCCAGGTGCAATACACAGAAGTAGATGCCTCACTGATGATAGAAATAACCAGAGTGAATACAACAATATTTGAGAGCCAAGCAAAGACATTAACACATATGATTCAAAGAAATGTAAGACAAATTCAGTATCAAAGTATTAATTAATATTAATAAATACAAAACTGGGGAAAAAATACAGCTTTCTAGTCACAATAAATTTATTCTTTACCTGAGAATTTTCTAATTGAATCAGACTTCTCTGTTCTAGTAATTTATTTTACTTGAGGGGGAGGAGGTCTCCCCAGCAGTGTTTAGGAGTCATAGCGCTTGAGCCTTACCATGGTTACACCAGCAGTGCTTGTGCTTGAGGGGCCAGGAAGCTCTAGGAATCAAACTCAGTGTTCCTGTTGTGAGCATGATGCAAAACTATGCTCCACCCCTTTGGGCTAGCTTTCCAGCTTGTCCCAGGATTTTAAACCAGGTAATGTCTACTTTAACATCTGAGACTAAAGTAATTCCAAAAACATTTGGAGAGCTCCTTGCTATTCCAGTCTTCATACTGAATGAAGTAGTAAAGGGTTCAAGTATTATAAGTTTATACCTTGAATATTCCACCCATATATTCAACAAGTTTCTCTCCTGATACAGTTAGACTTTTCTTTCCTATATAGATAAATACAGCAGTAGTTTCTATAGTTTCTAAGGCACAGACACATATTAGAACTCGCCAAAAAAATGTGTCTTTAGAAAATGGCATTAACGATTGATTACACTGTAATGGGGATTTATTACAGATGGATTAACCATGTGTAATTCTGTAAATCAATCACGTCATTTTCTTAGCATGCCACTGTATTTGTTGTAGGATATTCATAACCTTTATAACTGTTTATTTAAATTAATTAACTAGTGTATCAGCAAAGCTACAAAACAAGCAATATACTGTTAGTGAGTGTTAAGTATGTCTCTGGCATTATGTTTTACAGAATATTGAAAGAGTAGATAAAATAGCCCATACCCAGAGAAAATGATCATCTGCTTGGTGAGAGAGGATTCCTTTCAACTATTGAAAAGTTATGTTGAAGAACACCAATGAAGGGTCGACATCTTGTCTTTCTATATAGATGGACAAAGCAAGAATACAAATTGCACTTTTCCAGAAATATAGCTATATGAAAAGCCAGAATTGAAAAATTGCTTGAGGTACATGGATTTAGTGGAAGGGTAGTTATGTGTAGGGTACAAACATTTAATAGTGTCCACAATGATAGTCATTCCTGACAACTCTGTGGATAGCTCACCTGACCATACATAATAAAAAAAAAATTACCCTTCATTCAGTAGCACCCACCACCCCAAACTTAGTGACTATATTCAAATTCATAAAGTTTTAGTCTTCTTAAGTTTTGCTATAGCTTTCCTAGTCACGTATTAACATTCTAGGTAATGCAGGTGGCTTTAAGAGCTGACCTAGGAGTCAAACATCTCTTATTAGGTAATTTTAAGATACAGGTCCAGAAAGAAGAATAGTTGCTTATTACAATACCAGCAAGAGTTCTTTTCCTAGAAGCCTTTCCACTCCAGGTCTACGTTGCCTTTACATCTTCTTGTTGGAAGGACAGTTCTGGGCACATGGTGGAAAGAAGAGCATGTTCTTCCAGAACATGGCATTATTTATTGACTAACTGCCTACTCGCATCTGTGAGACATGGAAACTCACCAATGGTGTATAAGACCATCCGTTTTAAACAACACCATCCGTCAAAAAAGGGGAAGCGGGGATCAACATTCCCTTTAACTGCAATGCATTATACGAGGGTCAGCAAGTGGGAGTCATGGTTGGCGACACAATTGCTGGCCTCAGGTAGCAAATCCATCTTTCCAGCTGTTCCAATCCATATGGGTTCAATGGACCGCAGAGATTGCAGCCTCTTCTTATTGGGGTATCTGCTGTACCTCTTCCATCCAAATGCCATCATAAAACAACTGTCAGGTAAGCTGATGACCATTTATTTAAACTTCATCTGGAAGCCAACTGCTGACAAAGAGGAAAACATGCACATTAGCGAAGAGACAGATGTGATGGGGGAAATTAAGGTGTTCTTATCTTGAAGAAACCAAAGATTTAAGATGTGGGGGGAAATTAATTTAGTCATTAAGTAAGAGCCAGATGGAAAGCCACTCGTGCCATTTTCCCAGCTAAGCAGATTTCAGGGTTGTCCCTGATAGTCCAATACTCGATTTCTTAAAACATACAGCTATTAGGATAGTGCTTGACAATGTTTCAGTTATCAGAATTAAGATTCTCACTTAAATCTACAGAGCCTAAGAGGTTCTATATTTCAAAATAGTAAACTGTGATTTTACTTCTTGTGTTTTCAAGTCCAATTATAACTTTTTCCAAACAAGGAAAATGTCCACTTTCAGGAATTTTAGGAATTTTCATTAATTTGTGTTTTATGCAAAAACACACATATATGGTTGTGATACATATATTTATATTTACTTACATATACCATATACATATATACCTTTTTTTCTTTTGGGGTAACAGCCCGCGATGCACAGGGATTTCTACTAGCTCTGCACTCAGGAATTACCTCTGGCGGTGCTTAAGGGACCATATGGGATGCTGGGAATCAAACCCAGGTTGGCTGCATGCAAGGTAAGCACCCTACACGCTGTGCTATCACTCCAGTCCCTACCATATATATTTAAAATGTAAGGTTAGATCAGAAGACCTAGCATGCTTGGTTAGCATCTTTGACCCTTATTTTCTTAATCTGCAAAGGGTCATTATAAATAAGTAAATGCTCTTTAGCATAGTGGTTTTCAACTAATGGTGAGCTCTACCTCCCAGGGGATATGTGACAATAACTAGAAATATTTTAAAATACTTGGGAGAGGAAAATATTGATGCCATTTAGTGGGTAGAGACAAGGACTCCACTAAACATTCTACAGTGCCAAAAAATTGACATTCTAGGCCTGAATATCAACAGTGCTGAGGATCTGAAACTTTGCCTGTCACAGAGTTATCATCAAGATCAAAGCAGATGCTCAATGAATTTGTGAATAGCAACTACACCAACAAAATAACAAAATAGATATTTACTTGAAGCTTGTCCCCATTTCACATGAATTAAATTTTCACTAATACATCATTAAAAAAATTGTTTGAATTTCCTGAGTACCCTCCATACTATTTTCCATAGGGATTGGACCAGACAACATTCCCATGAGCAGTGGATGAGGGTTCCTTTTTCACTACATCCTCGGCAACAAACATTGTTCCCAGTATTTTTTTATATGTGCCATTCTCACTGGTATAATATGATATCTCATTGTTGTCTTGATTTGAATTTCTGATGATAAATTATGATAAGCCTTTTTTCATGTGCCTACTAACCATCTATTGGTCTTCCTCAGAGAAGTGTCTTCTTACTCCCTCCCCTCCTTTTTTAATGGGGCTTTTAGATTTCTTTCTGTTGATCTTTGCGAGCACTTTTATAGGTCCTGGGTAGCAACCCTTTACCTGACATGTTGAATGCAAATATTTTTCTCCCACTCAGTTTGCTCTCATTTAGTTTTAGCTCATATTTCTTTTTCCACACAGAAACTTTTAAGTGGAGGTGAAAGAAAGAAGAGACCTATGAGAAGCAACAGGGAAGTCAAGTATGAAGATGGTGTACCTCATGGTGGCTCACTAATAAAACTTAAAAAAAAAAGATAAGGGTATTTTTTCCCTAACAGATGCCTGTATAAAGACAAGTAGGTCTCTGTTTTACTCAGTTCCATTTATACCTAAATAGTTCGGTTAACTAGATGAACCAACTGAGCCAAAATTGTCACTTTATAGTATTCTCAAATGTAATTCAAATAAATATTTCTGGATATTAAAATTTCCAAAAAAAAATGATAGAGCCAAATATCCAAACCACAGAATCAATAGCACTGAAATCAAGAGTCCCAAACTCTAAAGACCAAACTTAGAAGCAAGCCTGTCAAGAGGACACCCATGTGGAGGATGAGGGGAGGATATGGGAGGGAACCTGAAGAAATTGGTGAAGGGAAGTTGACACTCGAGGTGGGATTGTTGCTACAATATTGTATGTCTAAAATTAAACTATAAATAACTTTATAAATCACAGTGCTTTTAAAAAATGTGGGGGGAAAAAGGGAACAAATCAGAGAAATAATATAACAATGGGTAAACTCTCGCTTTACACACAATTAACCCTGATTCTTTCCCCAGAGCCACATATGATCCCACCAAACACCACTGGAGTGACCACTGAGTATAAAGTAAGGAGTAAGCACAGAGCCAGGAGTAAGCGTTGAGCACTGCCTGCTGTGTTACCCCCCCACCCCTACGCCACCAAAAAAGTGTGAAACATCAATGGCTGGCCAAGGAAAGATCCATCATTGATAAGCATACGCTTGGGATCAGAGAGACAGCTCAATTGGTTGAGCACATGTTTTGCATACAGCTGGCCTGTACTAGTCCCATGACCCCGTGTCCCCTAAGCATCCCAGGAGCAAATCCCTGAGCGAAGAGCTCAGGGGAGTGCCCATCACTGACCCCCTGCCCCAGAACTGCAAGGTGTGACCCAAGAATAGAAAATAGAAGAAAAAAAAGGAAAAAGAAAATGAGAGAACAGGAGAGGAGAGAAGGCGAGGGGAGGGGAGGGGAGGGGAGGGGAGGGAAAGGGAGGGGAGGGGAGGGGAGGGGAGGGGAGGAGAGAGGAGAGGAGGGGAGAGGAGAGGAGAGGAGGGGAGAGGAGAGGAGAGGAGGGGAGAGGACAGGAGGGGAGAGGAGAGGAGAGGAGAGGAGAGGAGAGGAGAGGAGAGGAGAGGAGAGGAGAGGAGAGGAGAGGAGAGGAGAGGAGAGGAGAGGAGAGGAGAGGAGAGGAGAGGAGAGGAGAGGAGAGGAGAGGAGAGCACAGTATAATCCCAGAATTACTGTGAATGTAATAAAAAAAAAAGTTGAACCCTAATCAAATCACTGGCTGCTTGGGCATTGGCCTTGACCAATGTTATGTTGTTATGTTGTTAACTAAGGTTATGTTGTTCACTCTCCCTGGAGCCCTAGCTGATTGATCATTTGCTGGCTTTTGGTTCAGGATTGGTGGAGAGACTAGTGGGAGAGCTCAGGGTCAAAGTCCAAGTGGCTGGACTCCTGTCTACTACCAGTAGACAGGGTTGGGTGTGCAAAGCATAAAATATGTTTCATTTGTTTGATCTTGAGTTGTCAGAAACCCCTCACTTTTTGATGAGATGGCAAAGAGGCACCATTGATGAAGTCAGACAGCAGTAGAAATGGAGTAGGCAGAGTAACTGACCAGTATGGACATATCAGTGGAGACAGAAGTAGTGAAGGTGGATCTCTGGAAAGTATCCTCCCCTGGGAGCTGGTTGGACTGTGGTTTGTGCTTCCTCTCAGGCCTCAGCTGTCCTAAAGTTTGTCGATGAGGGATATGGAGAAAAGGAAGGAGAAATAGAGCATCTCTACCTGTATTCTTGGCCTCAGGGACCTCCCTAGAAACAGTTGCATCACCTCCTTGATGTCTGTCTGTCCTGAAGAGGGCCTGAGGGTCAGATGTCATTATGCACTTCTAGGCCCTGAGCTGTCTTAATACCACTTTGTCCTGACCTACTTGCAGCACAGAGGTGTGGCTTCCTGCTGCTGATGATTTGGGGAATTCCTCCCCATCTTCTCTTTTATCTTCTGCAGTATGGGAGCCCCAAAACAGCAAAAATTCCATCTGCATTTCTATGTTTATTGCAGCTCTATTCACAATGGCCAGAATCTGGAAACAACCTGAGTTCCCAAGAACAGATGATTGGTGGAAGAAACTATGGTACCTCTACACAATGAAATACTACACAGCTGTTAGGAAAAATGAAGTTATGAAATTCGCTTATAAATGGATGGCAATTGAAGTATCATGCTGAGTAAAATGAGTCAGAAGGAGAAGGACAGACATAGAATGAGTTCACTCATTTGTAGGATGTAAAGAAAAAATAATAACATGAAAGTAATACCCGAGGATAGTAGAAACAAGGGCCAGGAGGACTGATCCACAATTGGAAGCCTGCTTTAAGTGCCAGGGCAGAAGCAGTTGGGATAGAGAAGGAAGCACTTTGACAAAGATAGGTGGAAATGATCACCCTGGATAAGAACTGCATGCTAAAAATAGGTAAAGGAACAAACATAGGTAAAAGAATAAACCTCTCAGTATCTATATTGCAAATCCCAAAAGGAGAGAGAGACAGAGAGATAGAGACGGAAAGTGCCTGCCATAGAGACAGGCTAGGGAGAAGGGGTGACGGGAGGGAAACTGGGGACACTAATAGGGGGTCATGTGCACTAGTGGAGGGATGAGTGTTGTAATATTGTATGACTGAAACCTGACTATAAACAGTTTTGTAATTGTGTATCTCACTGTGATTAAACTTTTTTAAATACATAAAAAAAAAATAAAGAGTGGATCTCCTTTACCTGTTTGCACTCTAAGTGGCATTTTTCAATGTAAAAGCAGATGCAATAGTGAGCTGTTTGGACTCACACAATTAACCAGATGTGCCAAAGGCCTGGAAAAGGTTTTAGATGCAGCTGACATTCACATCCCAACCAATATTTGTTGAGAACACAAAAGGTATTGAAATTTTTCTGCATATAGGAATTTAGTGTGGAACAAATATACATGACTTATAACCCCGGCAAATACTAACACAGGTTACTATAGTCAAAGAATAGTGAATTGTTCTAATGATGATTTTTTTTTAATATAAGAAATCTGATAACCCAAGAAAACAGCACAAACCTCTACTTCGAAGTAGAAATTTGTCAATAACATGCTGGAGAGAGAAATTATAATTCTTCAATTTATAGTTTTTAATATGAGGAAGTGGATCAATAGTACAGTGGGTAGGGCATTTGCCTTGCTCCTGGCCAGCCTAGGTTCCATGCCCAGCACCACATATGGTTTCCCAACTCTGATAGGAGAAACTCATGAACACAGAGTCAAGAGTAAGCCCTGAATACCACCAGGTGTGACCCAGAAAGTGAAACCAAAAAATTTCTAATATGAATATTACGTTCCATTCTCTCAATGGAATGAACATCTCCGAATGCAACAGTTATGTGTACCTAGGTCGAGAACTCAACATGACCAATGACCTGGCACCTGAGTTGCACAGGAGGAAGAGAGAGACTTGGAACGCCTTCAAGAGCTCGAAGAAATAGCTAAGAGGATCCAGGCACATCCCTTCGATTCCACTGGTCTTCCTGTATTAACATACGCCTCAGAGACAGGATGAGAACACTATTTGGGTCTCCCAAAGAGGAATCGAAAGAGCTATGCTTAGAGTATCTCGCTTCACCCAAGTGAGAGAAAGAATTCGGAGTTCTGACCTCTGTCAACGATTGAGAATCAGGGGCGCTGTCTCATTTGCTAAGGCATCAAAAATCAGATGAGCTGGACAACCGCTGGACTAGAGCCATTACCGACTGGATTTCATATGACTTCAAAAGATTGCTTGGCCGCCCACCTGCAAGATGGTCAGACTTCTTCATCAAGACCCTGACCTTGAGCGATTGGTTTGTGGCTCTTCGTGTTTCTGGAGCGAGTCGATGCCATTGGGCTACACTAGCACACGACAGGGACGAATGGAGACGTTACTGGCGCCGGCTCAAGCAATCAATGAGTAACAGGATGTCAAGTGATTAGGTGATCAAGATGAATATCACTAAGTTGCTTTTCCAACTCCCCCCCTCCAAAAAAATGGCCAATACAGCTACTTCCTTTCCTTAGAGTGATACTTAGGAAACATTGTATTTTTTAAAGATTCTTTTCCTAAAGTTATATTTCAGGGCCAAAATTTTATAATAGGCCTTGAATTAGAGGTTTCTGGATGACCAAGTGATCTTGTTAGCTGACTAGCTATGTAGAAATATTTATGTAGAGAAAGAGAACGCTGTTTTAAGACGGGTCTAATGATTCAAGACATAAAATACTTTCATTATGGGAGCAATTTGAAGTAGATAGTGAAACATAAATATAACTGAAATTTTGAATTGTTAGGCAAATTGAGGGAGTAAGAACCAAATTTTACTCATTTACCTTAGCATATTTCCTACAAAATCAGTGAGCACGCATGCATATCTACAGGCATTCTATTTATCTATTTTGCTCATTTCTGACTTGAAATTTTTTTATATAACAATTATAGAGTGGAATGGAAGTTTATAGATCAGTCACTATTCTTATCCATTTGTTCTAATCTATTTTATCAAATCCACAGTAGTTCAATTATGGTTTGGTTGCAGCACTAAAAGGAAAATTGAGGAACTTATAAAGTGAATTGTCCCCAAATTGTCTTATAAATCAGTGGCTGATTAAAAACTCCAAAATTTTTAATTCTACAAAATGCTACCCTTCTGAAGAGGCGATAATCATTAGTTTACTCTGTGGAATAACACCTTCATATTTAATTAGTTTAATATCTTTTCACTAAGACTCCTTTTCTAGAAATATCCTCAAAATAAAATTCTTAATAAGATGAAAATAAAACCTTCGATGTGGTATAACTTTTGTTAAAAAATGCAGCTGCTTCTTTAAACAAAAATCGCCTTACACATCAGTAGCTGGTTAGCAGTTGAATAATTACATTAAATATATTCACCTCAGTGAAGACTGTAAACAAAGAGATATTAAGTAATTTTTTCACAAGTACCCCGCTGTGATACCAGCTGAGCAGATTTAATAGCAACCAGCATTTCTACTAATTTTGCAAGAAAGATATGTTGAAGATAATTTCATCTTCTAGAGTGAGTGTAAATAATCTGTTTAGAAGCGAACTTACAATGACACCATGTAGCGTAACCACCAGCAATAACTTGGAAATATGATTTCTAGAACTGTAGTATTCGCAAATTAAAGGATTAATATTAACTTCAGTCAATAGAGAAAATAAATTAGATTAGCAGAATGCGTTAATATCAAATCAGTTTTGCACAGAATTGCCCAAGACGTTTGTCTGTCTCACTCTCTTTCTCAGGAGAACCCCAAAGGAAAACACTTTTCATTCTAATTGTATGATTTTAATATTCATTTCATAAACAATGCACTACTTTGCATGAAGGTAAAAACTCAGGTTGCTTTTCAAATAAGTCCCTAAGGAAATGAGAAATTAGAAATCCAGTATTTTTTTAATTGATAACAAAGAATATCAGAGGAACCAATGTCTTCATGATGAAAGCTTTCTTTTATCATTAGGTGTACAATTATGTAAAGGGGCTCTGTATAAATATGCAATGAAGTAAAGGGGGTCTTGAAAAACTCTGAAAACACAGAGACTCAATTTATTACAAAGGATTAGGTTAATCCAACTAAAGAAAATCACAAAAGTTTACAGCTTGCTTAGAAAGCTTTAAAGAATATAATTTAATTTCTAAGAGGCATTAAACACTCTTTATTGAAATGAAACATGCATTCCCTGACAGATTTGGGTATAAATATTTTGTATTCTCACTGTACACTAAATATTGATACTGATAGAAGACTTGCCTATGTACCATATGAACATATAGAACTTTTAAATGATTTAAGTGATCAAATAAAAGTACCAAAGAAATTGGCATTTGTGCAATTGGGCTCAACTGATAATTAGGAAAAGTATAGAATTTGATAAGAGCTTGAATGAGCAGGAAAATAATGCACTTTTAGTAAAGATAACATCCACTGTATCTTTCTTTACAACATCTCTGTGTGTATGAAGGTTGATTTTGAAGACATGATTTATGTTGCAAAGAATAAGACCTATAAAGAAAAAAAAAAGACCTATAAAAACCTATAAAAAAAAAACGCTTCACTCAAATAAGAGAAAGAATCCGGAGTTCCAATCTCCAACACTCAAGAATCAGGGACTCTCTCTCATTTGCCAAGGCATCGAAAATCAGATGGGCTGGACATGTAATGAGATTTAGAGACGATCACTGGACTAGAGCCATTACTGACTGGATTCCACGGGATGTCAAAAGATCGCATGTCCGCCCACCTACGAGATGCTCAGACTTCTTCAAGACCCTGAACGATCATTTTGAGGCTCTTTGTGTTCCTAGAATGAGCAGATGCCATTGGGCTACTCTAGCATGCAACAGGGATAAATGGAGATGTTACTGGTGCCCGCTCGAGCAAATTGATGAGTAATGGGATATCAAGTGATCAAGTGATAAAGAAAAATAAAATATTGATAATATAATGTTTCTATGAGTCTAAGGATGTTGAAAACTAGAGACTTCCAATATGTCTTAAGCCTAAAGAGACTTCCATAAAAGAGGGCATTCTAATCAGCAAAACTCTCTTTCACAAGTTTTATTCATAGACAGATTTCTGTTTTGCACATGAAAGCTTTATGACTGTGAAAACTCCTTCCTACACTAAACACGTTGTTTAGATACCACTGAAAAATGCACTTTAAAACTGTTTCAGGTAAAAGAGATGTCTGAAAGGTAGGTTTTAGTTCATAGCATGAGGAGAACAAAATAGAACATCATATCTTCTATATATTGAACATCAGAAAAGTTGCACTTAGGTGCTGGGATTATTTTAGTCCCACTGAATCAGCATTATTAAAACTTAAAATCAAGACTTGGAAAATCAAAATTATTAAAATAACCTAACCTAATTTTGTCCAACTTTCAAATGTTTCAAATGATAGACATTTCTTTCAACAATTTACTATTCATAACCACTGAAATTAAAAAATGACTTATTTTTTATATTACAAAAAATATGAAAAATTCATATTATTAAATATAATATAAAATAAAACTCTTCACTAAAAATAGATCCATGAAGGGTTGAGAAAATTCAAAGTATAAAAAGAACCAAATAAAAATTTTAGAGGTAAAGAAATTCTTAGAAATTAAAACATACCAGATGAGATTAGCAATTGTCTAGACACTGGAGAAGAAACAGGAACTTAAAGATATCACAACAAAATGTACCAAAAATGGAGTGAAAAGAAAATCTTCAATAACAAAAACCAGTAATCTGGAGAAAATATCAACCAATATGATATATGTATATTATAGACAAATATATAATTAAATTATAGTTCCATCAAAAGAAAAAATGTAGAATGATCAAACTTTTTAAATATGCTGAAAATACAATTTCGCAGACCAAAGAAGCTCAATGAAAATTTACTAGAGCAAACACACATGCAAGATATAACATAACACATGAGAATCAAATCACTGAAAATAAGTGATGAAGTTGAATAGTAGCCAGAGAATTTGCATTACAGCTATGCAAAATTATATTTTATACACAAGGATAAAATATGGGACTTTTCAGACATTTTATAAGAAAAATATTAGAGGACAACAGAAAATGTGAATAAAAAGAAAAAACACTTGCAACAATAATGCACAATTCTACATTCAGTGAAAATATCAGTTAAGTCCACATACTTTCTCAGACAAATGCTGAGAAATGTCATCACCAGAAGACCTGCACTATAAGATATCTTCAAAGAATTTTTCAGGAAGAAGGAAATTTATTTTGCATGGAGAAGGGAATAAGGAGTAAGAACTCACACAAATAGCTAAGTATAAAATATCTATTTTCATAAACTATCTATATCGAGATCACAAAATCAATAGTTTTGTAAACAAATAACCAAACTATAACAATTTCTTTTTTAAGATTGCTTTTGCTAAGAAGGCAGAGTGGGGATTGGGAAGAAACCTTGCAAGGGACACTAACAATGGTGGTGGCTTGGAGTTGGAACACTGAATGCCCGTAAATGTTACTAACAGTTTTGCAAATAAATAAAAACGATATATGTATTTCTTTTTAAACTCTTTAAAGGACTTTTTAAAAAGTTTAAACTTTTTAAACTCTTTAAAGGACTGATAGTACAAGGGTTAAAGTGCTTAGTTTGTATTCTGAGAACCCTAGTTTGATATGGTCCCTTGAGAACCTCCAGGGGTCACTACTGAGCACTGAGATAGCCCCAGAGCACTGCAGGGTAAAAACCAAAAATTAAACATAAAAACGATTTAAAGACAACTATTTGGGGACTAAGAGATTAATGCATGGGTTAAGGTGTTTTGCTTGTTTGGCATGCTGCTGACTATGTTCAATTCCTGATATCTCAATCCCCCAAACATAGCAGGACAATCCTGGGAACTGCTCAAAGCACCACCAGGTCATCATCACACTGCAAGGCCCAAATCTTGGGACCCTTGCCTTGAAGCACAGGCCCTGGTGGCTTAGAATCACCAGGAAAGAACTGTGGGCCTCTTGAGTACCACTTGAGACCTATCTTATCCCCCAACGTGCTACATACACACAAAAGATAATTGGCTGTTTCAAGCAAAAATGGTAACAATGCATTAGAGAACTGAGAGCATCAGTATAAGTAAGGCATATTAAAACAATAATATGAAAGATGATTAGGAAATAGGACTATGTTGTTATCAGATTTTTACATATGAAGTAGCATTTAATAAGTAGTTGCAAACTAAAACATTTAAATCCTAGACCAACTGAAAAAGAAGGGAATAAAACCGTACAGTTAGTAGTGGTGATAAAAGTATTAAAAAAGAAGGGAGTAAAAGTGGAGAAAAGGGATAGCAAAACAAGAAATAATTGAAGACTGGAGCGATAGCACAGCAGGTCGGGCATTTGCCTTGCATGCGGCCAACCTGGGTTTGATTCCCAGCATCCCATATGGTCCCCTGAGCACTGCCAGGAGTGATTCCTGAGTGCAGAACCAGAAGTAAACCCTCAGCATCACCAGATGTGACCCAAAAAGAAAAAAAAATAATGGTCTAATCACTTCAACTGGAAGGCATTGAGAAAGAGATTACAATAAAATACTTTTTATAAGGGCTGGAGCGATAGCACAGCGGTAGGGCGTTTGCCTTGCACGCAGCCAACATGGCCGACCCGAGTTCGATTCCTCCGCCCCTCTCGGAGAGCTCCGCAAGCTACCGAGAGTATCTCGCCCGCATGGCAGAGCCTGGTAAACTCCCCGTGATGTATTCGATATGCCAAACACAGTAACAACAAAGTCTCCAATGGAGACGTTACTGGGCCCACTCGAGCAACGGGAGGGCCTTTACCTTTACCTTACTATGCATAAGAAACCTATTTTAATTAAAAATACAAATAGGGAAGAAAAGCATATCTCCAAATAAAAGTGAAAAAAATAAATACAGTTATACATAGAAACCCAATCAAAATCAAGCCCAAGTGGCTATATTAACAACAGTTAACATTATGAAAGCAATCCAAGTGTCCAATAACAGATGACTGGATAAAGAAATATAGTACAAAAAAAAGAAATATAGTATAGGGCCAGAGAGATAGAATAGTGGGTAGAGTGCTAAGGCCTCCAGGAGTGATCCTTGAACCAAGAGTCAGGAATAAGCCCCCAGTACTGCCAGTTGTGGCCTAAAAACCAAAAAGAAAAAGAAAAGGAAAGAAAAAAAAAGAAACTATGGTTCATATACACAGTGGAATACTACCTGTCTCTAAAGGGAAAAGTGAAATGATGCAATTTGCTGCTGCATGGATGGATCTGCAGAGTATCATGCTTAATGACATTAATTGAGGAGCGTGACAGACACAGAATGACCTCTCTCGTATGTGGGATATAAAGAAACAGTAGAAGAACAACAAATGTCAGAGGCAATAGATACTGAGAACTGGTCTCCAGTAGGAAGCTTACCACAGGGAGGTAGGGAGAAAGAGGGACAATGGGACAATGGTGGAGAGAAATGAACTCTGGTAGAGGGTGTGGTGCCAGAATGTTTCATGTATGAAACTCTATGAAACAGCTTTGTAAACCACAATGCCTATAATAAAATGAAAACTTAAAAAATCAAACAACATTAACTCAAAACAAGGGATAAAGATGAAATCCGTAAAGGGATACATTAATTTTAAAAAAGCATAAAATACTAAATATATATACATATGCAAGTAAATAAAATCGATTTGCTCGAGCAGGCCCAGTAACGTCTCCATTGGAGACATCAAAATCTAAAGAGGAAATAGAAAAATGTGAAATTTTAGCTAGACATAGAAATTTTCCCAGTAACTGACAGCAGAGAAGACCTAGAAAGTAGATAGAAGTGATATCTATCTCACTGTTGTTTGATTTGCATTTCCTTGATAATATGTGATGATGAATATTTTCTTCATAAACTTATTGACAATATGCATGTCTCTTTTAAGGAAATTATTCATCTCTTCTTCCCATTTTTCGATGGGGTTGCAATTTGTTGTTGTTGTTAAATTTTACAACTGCTGGGGTGAACACTTTCAGGACAGAGGTTAAGGAAGATGACCATAGTAAATATTGTAAGTGCTTTATATATCTTGGATATGAGCCCTGTAGCAGATGAATGATAGGCAAATATTTTCTCCTAGTCAGTGGGGTGTCCATAAGGAACTTCATAAACAAGAATAATCAACTCAGATGAAATAAAATGACATTATCTTATTGACACAAACAACCCCAAATCTCCTCAGGAAGATAAGGATATCTGAATAGCATGATATCTATTAAACAAACTGAGGTTTTAGATAACAACCTTCCCATAGGTGAGACTCCAGAACTAGATGGTGTAACTGGTGATTTCTAGCACATATTTAGAAATATTATAAATTTTATAACACTTTTTTCACAAAATAGAACAGCATATCCAAAATTATCTTATGAGAGCATCATTATTTTGATTCCAAAATAAAACAAAAAAAACGAGAGGAGGACCAAGGATGTTGTTCAGCAGTGAGGCCTGAGTTCAATCCTTGGCACCACAAAACAACAACAAAAAGAACAAAAGAAAGGAGAAGGAGGAGGAAGAGGAGGAGGAGGAAACTATAAATTAATTCTTTCAGCAAATTAAAAATAGAAATAGAAATACCCATCATGACCATTAGGTCAATTTAATATTAAAATGTCAACCAGTATGATTAACTTTAATTTATAGAAAAATCATATGATATCTCAGAAGTACAGTCGATCTGTCTGATACAATTTGGTATGTGCATTCATTATTTTTAAAATAGCTCTCAGAAAACTAGAACAGAATATAATCTCTTCAACATTACAATAAGCATCAATGAAAACCTACATCAAACATCAGCATCATGACTAAAGGTGATAAAACAGATGCACTCCCTCAGGAACAAAAATGTATACTCACACACTATTCAACATTATATTGGAGGCATTAGAAAGGCAAGGTGACTAAACAGAAAGCACATTGCTTGCAAAGGAAGCAAAACTGACTTTATTTTTTATTTTTCCTTTTGAGGGCCACACCAGCTGTACTCAGACTTTATTCCAGGCTCTGTGCTTAAGGATCACTCCCGGCAGGGTTTGGGGGCCATAGAGGGTGCCAGGGATTGAATCATGGTCAGCCACATACAAGGCAAGCACCCTGCTTTCTGTATTATCTCCCTGGCCCCAAAACTGTCTTTATTTACCAATAGCTTGATAGACAAATCTAATAAATTTATATAAACAAATCTAATAAGATCTAATAAATTTATATAAAAACTATTTAAAAGAATGTGTGAGCTTACCAAGATTGCAGAGCACAAGATCAAATTATACCTAAATGTCTTTGTATATAATGGCAACAATCAGTAATTTAGAAACTTTAAAGCAATTATAAAATATAAACTAAGAATCCCTTACAAGTAAATTTAAGAAAATATGTAGGACTTGTTCACAGAAAACTATGAAATGTTGTTGAATGAAACTAAAGAAGTTAAAAAAAAACACAGAAAGGTATATATTTTATAGATATCTTATTTCTAAATATTGTTAAGATTCTTCCCCAAATTCATATTTCTAGAAAATCTTGTCCAAAATCCTGTCAAGAGTTTTATTGACATTTTTGACAGAATCATTCTAAAATTAATATGGGCAGAGGACTTTTAAGAATTAATCCAGTTTCGGGGGAAAAAAAAGAAAGCAAGTCAAAGGTTTACATGACTTGAGCAACAAGAGTTATCACAAAACTGTAGTTTATATAAATAGGGATATCTATTTATGTATGTGAAGAAGCTGAAGGAGAAGTCCTTTAACAACAAACAAAGGCTGTTGAATGGAGAAACGACAGTCTCATCAACAAATGGTGCCAAAACAACTACATATCTACATGCAAAATTACAGAATGAATTGGAATACAGAACCTCACAACTTCCACAAAAATCAATTACAATTTAATTCAAAATTTTAAAAACCCATTTATAGACCTAAATATAAAAATATAAAATATCTAGAAGATCACATGGGAGAAAGTCTAGGTGACATTAGGTTTGGGAGATGACTTCATTAGATACACTAAAAGTGGGTTTCATGAAAGAAAAAATTGATACGTTAGGCTTTAAAATTTTAAACTGTACTCAGTTAAGAGAATAGGAGCCTAAGCATTAGTCAGCAGGTAGGGCATTATACTTTTCAGCCAAGCTGGGGAAAACTGATCCAGAGGGTATCTTCTGAGTTGAGTAGATCCAACAAGTAACAAATCCAGTCACCATGCCTCACAGACACGGGTTTAACATTTTACAAAAATATACATATAAACAAATGAATTTACACACACACACACAATGGCAGGACTGACATTGTTGTTTCTGTTTTATAAGCATAAACTGAGTCTGAGAGATGAACAACTCGCCTCAGTTTACTCTGGTTATACATAGCAGATCTGAGAGCTTAATTCCTGTCTTTCAACAAGATGAGGAAATTATCTACCACATCACAGTTGCTTTGAGATGACCTGGAAACAATTTCAAAGCTGAAGAGCAAATCTACATGGGAATCAGAGAGGAGGGAGGGCTGGCTTTCATTGGTTCACAAGTGGTATCAAGAGGTATCACAAGTGGCTTAAAATTAGTCATGAGAGAAGTGTTATACTAGAGACTTTGAAAAATACTACAAAAGATGACTTTATCCCACCAAAAGAAACCTTCTTAGTATACCATTGGATGGACAATATGGGATATCATCTCATAGGGTCTGTGATACCTCTAATAAGAACCTGATAAATCTTTGACTTAGTCTGACTGTGTGAGCTTAGGCAAATCACAGCACTTCTCCAATCTCAGCACTTTCAATTACGAGCAGAAACACTTCCATTTCAAATATAAAATAGATACCTGATCTCAAACCCTGGAAACTGAAAATCTTGAGTTCCCACTCAATCTATCCATTGTGGAAACTTGGGGTTTTCTAAGCTTTTTCCTTAGCTTAACACACGGATAATAGCAGAGACTATCCCCCAAGGCATTTGATTATTGGGGTCATATCTATAGAAATTACTATCTTGAACTAGCACAGCAGTAGGGTGTTTGCACGCAGCCAGCCTGGCCGAGCCGTTTGATTCCTCTGCCCCTCTCAGAGAGCCCAGCAAGCTACCAAGAGTATCTTGCCTGCACAGCAAAGCCTGGCAGGCTACCCGTGACGTATTCAATATGCCAAACACTGTAACAATAAGTCTCAAAATGGAGACATTACTGGGCCCACGCAAGCAAAATTGATGAACAACGGGAGGACAGTGACAGTGTGTTGAACTGAAAAATGAAATCTTCAAAATATTTATCCATTCAAAATAAAAATCTGCTACATATAAATTTAAATATTCCATTTTATGAGAAATAACTATTTCCTAAAAAAATCATCAGAATGGTGGAATGGTGTTATCACCTCACATTTTGCAGACCTGCTTCATATCTGTTCTAATAAAGTACAATTTTGGGGCCTGAGCGATAGCATAGCGGGTAGGGCGTTTGCCTTGCATGTGACTGACCCAGGGACCCGGGTTTGATTCCCAGCATCACATATTATGGTCCCCCGAGCACCTCCAGGAGTAATTTCCGAGTTCAAAGCCAGGAGTAACTCCTGTGCATCACCGGGTCTGACCCCCCCCCCCCCCGAAAAAAAGTGTACAATTTGGATGCCTTTGTCTCTTTTGGCAGTCAATCTGTTCCAAAATTATGTCAGGATGCTTTGGAAGACTCCACTGTATATAGTGAAAAAATAAGAGTGAAAATGGTCAATAATATTCTTGACATTATTTATAAAGATTCTTTGAAACTCATTGAATCCATGAAACATTCTCAAAGAATGCCAGAGCTCCAGAGCTGAGCTTTTAGGATTGCTTTTAGGATTGCTGGTGTAATGCAAAGAACTCAATGTCTATTAGTCATTTTTATTTATAGACCCCATTCGTCAATGGTTACTGTAATGGTCAACAGTAACAACAAGTCTCATGATGGAGATGTTACTGGGCCCGCTCAAGCAATGGTCAAATGAAAGATGCATTTTTTAGACTTTGAAGTGATGAAGAACTTCTAAAATGGAAAACTCCGATTCAAAAAGTTGGTGCCTGGTTTTGAGTGTGTGTTCTTTTTCACCAAAGGAAAATTACACCTTCAAATGAATTTATCCAAAGCCTGCTTTGCTATTTAATGGCTTTGAACTGAATCAGTCCTCATAAATGATTATGGAAGAAAGAAAAGGGAAGATGGAGAAAGAAAATAGAAGGGTAAGGGGAGGAAGAAAAAAAGGAAGACAGAGAAGTAGGGAGGAAGAGAGAGGTAAAAAGGAAGAAAAGAAAGGTGGAACTGAAGAAGGAAGAGAGGAAGAGGAGGCAGACTGCTTGCCTTCCAGGACTCCTTAGAAGTCTAGGGCTGTGCTGGTGGAGACACGTACTAAAACTAGCAGAAAATAGAAGCATTGATAAGTAAACCACGTGCATGCAATCACCAAAGCATTATACAGTACTCAGCAGGGAAGCTAATTAGATTTGTTGGGACATCAAGTCCAAGTGTTACCCACTGGCCCTTCCTGAGTAGGAGACAATTTGCCCCTCCCAGTGAAAAGAGATGGAAAGAATAGGCAAGATTTTCAGCATGATGGGGCCAGAGCAATAGTACAGCAGATAGAGCCTTTCTTGCATGTACCAGACCTGGGGTCAATTTCCCACTATCTCATATGGTCCACTGAGCATCACCAGGAGTAATTCCTGAGTGCAGAGCCAAGAATACCCCTTAGCACCATGGGGTGTGACCTAAAAATTAAAAAATCAAAAAACTAAAAATAAAAGATTCACAGCCCCAATGTTGAACACAAAATTTCCGTATAAAAGCTGCTCTGGATTTCAAGACAGGAAGGGAATTTTCCTGTACCCTTCAGAATTTAGTTTAAACTGGCTGAAGGAAATTATAATTGATTCCCCAAAACCCAGTCATCATGAAGAGAGAGCGGGCTCCAGCTTTCTTTTTTCTCTCCTTCCCTCGTCCTCCTCTCCTCATCCCTATCTACTCCCTCTCTTCCATACCACCTGAGACATTGCATGTGCTCTTACATCAGAAGCTTTTGGGGCAATTTCTAATCGCAAGAAAGTGCTTTTTAAGCAATCCAAAGAGAGTCCTGGTTTGCATCTCCTTTGCCTAGCTCATACCCCTCCTGAATACAGCACAACAGCACTGAATACAATTCAGTGTTAGTGATCCAAATGTGCCTCAAAAGGTATATTGGTTGTTACATTAAAATATGAAGAATGTGCATTAATAGACTTGTAGAAATCAAGCAATTTGTGGTGTTTATCCAAGCCAATGTATAGAATATCTGCAACTGTACCTGTAAGTGTGTGAATTTTTCAAGTTTGTTAGGAAGGTATGCTGATCACCCTCTGTCTAGGAATAAAAGCCCAAATATATATATATATATATATATATGTGTGTGTGTGTGTGTGTGTGTGTGTGTGTGTGTGTGTGTGCTACATTGCACCCTTAAGAAATAGTTCCAATTTCATTCAGATGTATTATGTTAGGATCAAAGAGAAAGGAGTTAAGGCACTTGCCTTGAATGGGTTGACCGGGGTTTGATCTCTAGCACCATGTGTGGTTTCTGGAGCACGGCTAGAAGTGATCACTGAGCATAGAGCCAGGAGTAAGCCCTGAGCACCGCTGGTTGTAGCACCAAAGTGAAGTAAAAAAAAAAAAAAGAAAAGAAGACACATTATATTGAACACTCATGTTCAGTGGAGTCTGGCCACAGGTGTTGATTAAAGCCAGAGGGCACTGACATATTCTGAAAATTCAAGTATCACAATTGCTTTCAGTAGCCTTGTTTGACAACCAGTTTAGATTTTTCACAGCTGGCTCTTTTTGAAAATCATTTCAGGGTAAGTGAGATTTGTATTTTAAACAGAGAAAGAGAAGAGAATAATTATTTTACAAAAAGAAATTCAAAACTCCTGATACTGAGGAGAAAGTTTCAACTCTAAACATTGTTGTGCACACGTGCACACATATGCACACATATACAAACCAACTGAAAAGCAGTAAAGCAAATCTAGTTCTGTTTATTTGTTTGTTTGTTTTTGGGCCACACCCACGGATGTTCGAGGGTCACTCCTAGCACTGCACTCAGGAATCACTCCTGGAAGTTCAAGGGACCATAAGGGATGCCAGTAGTGGAACCCAGGTTGACCACGTGCAGGACAAGAAAGAACCTTATCCACTATACTATGGTTCTGGCCTACATATCTACTTCTGATCCATACCACTGACAGCTGTTTCTTCAAGAGTCTGGCAAAATGAACCGTTTTGTAGTTCATTCCACTTTCTTTATTCCCAGACATAGTCTTTTTTAAAAAAAAAAAAAACCTTGGATGGTGATTTTAGAAAGAGTGCTATTTTATTTACTCTCAATTAATCATGCTCAACTGTAAACAAAGTGTCTGTTTTAGTTCTGCTGACAATTATCCACTTGTCAACATCTCCCTCAAGTATCTGCAGCATCTGGCTAGAGCAAAAAACCTCTACATCAAAATGAATGTTTGTCTCGGTAAACTCAGGAATTCATTGTTTCTCCAACCTATCAGCAATCAGATTATGTTTTAATAAGAATGTCACCTAAGTATCTCATAAGGATGTAATTGACCAGATAGTAAAGAGTTTCTATTTCATTTCACTCCCTGCTTAGCAAAATAAAAGAGGGTTGTGATTATAACTTCAGAAGGGGGTGCATCCTGTAACCTTAGATACGTTTACATACCAGTAGACATCAGATGACAAGTCTAGAAATTGCTGAGCAATCTGTGCCTTCCTAATACCATTCCACATATCCACAGAAGGAAATTGTTGGTTTATGTGAGGAATCCACATGAGGTTTGCAAGTTGTAGGACTTAACACCATCCCCAAACCCTCTTCCTTAGGTATGACCTTTTCAGCACAGGGAATAATGGCTGCCCATGCTATATACTTTGTCAACAATGGAGCTTCCACGGGCCAGAGAGAAAGGGGCATCTGGGAGAAAGTTTTGTTGAGAGATTGTCTTCGCTGAATCTTCCCAGGGGAAGAGAGAACCTCAGAAAATCCAAAAGAACACCCACGCTATATCCATCTTGTTCTTTCAGAGAATTAAGATAAAGAGGAAGTCATGGGTCCCTGCCTGGGATGAGGGGTGAGAGGTGGAAAAATGGAGAAGGCGCTCAGGGTTCTGACCAGCCAGTCCCTCAGCACGGGCTGTTTGCCCATTGTCTACATCCCAGAATCCCCTGAACACATCTCACAAACCAAGAGATTCTTTCCACCGGGATCTCTTCCTGGCCCTGGGTTCCAATCTGAAGAGAGCAAGCAATGATGTAGTGGCGTGGAATAGCCCACCCGGCTCTGCTCAGCTCAGCCAGGTTCTGACAGTAAACGCAGAGCGTTGAGTCTGCTCGGCCGGGGACCCTGAGAACCCCAGGTTAGATCTGTCCTACCTAACCTAGAAAGTGATGGAGACTGGAAGAGGAGAAGGGAGGATTAGAAACGGTAGCGTTCCCTCCCTTCTCCCGCCAGCGCCAACGATCCATAGAACCTCCGGTAATTGATTTTAACGAGGGGGTGGGGTCCGCAGTAGCCATTGCCCTCAGAGTCATCTCGGTTCTGTTTTCAGGCCAGCCCGTCTCCACTCCCACTAATTTGGGGCCCTGAAACGTCGGGAAACTCCCCCAGGCCCCATTCTGGCCACACCGTCCCACGTCTTACCTGGTAATTTATGCGCAATTAATTGAGATATCTCTTATACTTGATGTGCTGCAAAATTAATGCCTAATTTATGTAATTAGTCAATTAACTCTAATTCCAGCATATGTTCCCAATGCCCAGAAGGTGTGCTGTTTCCCAGGTACTTATTTTGATGTCACGAAATGCAACTAATTAATTTTACATGCATATTAATTTGGAATCTCTTTCCTGGTTTCCTTTGTGCGCGTAATTTTAATATTTGTCTTTCCAGCCTTTGGGTGAAGAGTGGGGGAGGTGCAGGTGGGCGTGGCGGCAGGAACCCCAGGGGCGAGCTCGGAGGCGGGGCGGGGGCTCTGGCCAAGGAATCCGGCCGCCAGAGCTGAGGGCGCGGCGCCCAGAAGGCCTTAGGGGAGCCTGGCTTGGCCGACAGTTATTTCACCAAGTACTTTTTGCATGTGCTTTAGGGAAACAGCTAGTTTTAGGGCCCGAGGCCGCGGGTCCAGCTCGTGGGCTTTCTCTCCCGCAGCACACCCCAGCCACGAGACGCTTGCATTGCTGCGATTAGTGTTTAAGCTTCTGCTTTGGCTGTTATTTTGCATCCAGGAGGACGACTCGGATTTCCTGCTCAGTTCCGGGAGGCGGAATTTTAACGGGCTTCTCTGGGGTGCGGGTGTCTGGCTGGGTGAGCTCGCGGATTTTCCAGGCTGCTCCCAGGCAGCGCGCGGGGATCGGCGAGCCTGAGCTCCCGCAGCTGCCCGGGTGCAACTGGAGCGGGAAACCGCGCCCCCTCCTCGGCCTCCGGAAGTCTCTCTCCGTTCTCCTGCCGCCCGGAGCGAAGACCAGGCAGGGAGAAAGTTTACTTTCCTAGTTATTGGGTGGCACATTAAAACTTTTATCCTTTTTGGACAAATTAATGAGCAATTTAATTAATAAAATCAGAGAGTCGTGTAAGTGCTATGATAATGAAGTTAAATGAGTGCACGGTAAAATATTCACTAATCCAGAGCATTGCCAAATACACCCCCCCCCTTAATTCTGCTTAACACTAAAAGGGTTTTGAGCACCATAATGAGATTCCTCTGTCTGCTAATTAATTGACACACTCCTGAATATTCATATGAGCTAGCACCAATACGTTCCTAATTGCACCGTGGAATAGATCTCAGAGGAAAGTAAATCGCCATAGACTTAATTAAAATAATGTATTCCAGATCCAGGACGGAGAAAAGATGAGATATTTGCCTTCGAGGGCGCTAAGAGAGTGGCACCTGGTTGGTGGAGGGGCGAGATATCAAAAGGCGGTGCCCAGCCTCAAATCAGCGACGTGCGGCGCGCAGGGAGAGCCCTGGGCTGCTGAGAACCGCGCGGTGTCGAATCCGGGGGTTCGCGAGGCCCCGGGTTCCCCGAGCGCCCGCGCGCTGATTGCGCATCCTGAGGTCGCCCTCTTGGAGAAAGCGGCTCAAGGGGCAGTGCAGACCCCACCACGGCCCAGCGCCCACCTTCTTCCCTTTGCCCCACACCCCCAGGCTGGTCCCAAGAATCTCTCGGGCAGACGTCGTCGGCGGGAATACCACCGGAAAAGGAGGGAAACTTTCCCCAGAGGTTGTCCAAGCCGCCATCCGTAATGCCCCAATCCCAGCGGAGCGAGAGTCACAAGAACCTGTCTCCTGGAGGGAGGTGACGCACGGGGGCAATGCTACATCCCAAGGATGCCATCCTCTCTCCCGGCTTTCTCTCCCCCTAAACACGCCCCCGCGCACAAAAACACGCGACCGAGGTCCCGCGCACAATCGCCCTTGTTGGCGCGTCCAGAGCGCCGGCGCATCCCCAGCCGAGCTCACCTCGGTGGAGATGAGACTCAGCCGGGCTGCGGACCTTCCACCTCCTCTAAGCAGCATAGTCACGCTCGTGAATTAAACTCTCCTGACTTAGGAAGACGGGGTTACCGCCCCCCCTCCACCCTTTAAAAAAAAAGCACCACAGGTTAGAAACGAAAAAGAGTTTATTTGAAGACATACAGATGCATATTTATTATACACATGTAGGCATTAACAATGTAAATTACACCGCCAGCAGTTGCTGGTTGTTTATTCATTAGATCTTTAGAAAATCTACATTGCCTCCAGACAGCGTGATGATAATGTGAGATACACAAGCAGTTTACATAACCAACTTCGATGCCGACTCCGCGCGCAGCGGCTGCGAGTCATCAACAGGTCGCGGGGACGCAGACGCCAAAGGGTGAAAAAATAATAACCCCGAAATCCCCAAAACCTAAGCTGCAGGTGGTCAAAACTCTGGACAGGCTAGAAAGTCAGAGGCACCTTCCGGACCCTTTTCTCTGGACTCATTTCTTTCACCGTATTTGAGTGTGGCGCTTTTTCCCAATTAAAGAACATAGGTGGAAATGGAAGGGCGCGGGGAACAGACAGGACAGCTCGGTACCTCCACCAGTTCACACGCCTAAGGAGCAATCCCTGCTTTGGGGAGCGAAGGGGCAGCCCAGGACCCACCGCGGAGAAAAGGCAGCTCACCTTGGTACAGAGGAGTCATAAGCATCGTCAATCGTCAATCGGATCGCAAAGACCACCCAAAAGGAATGGCATTCTCCCCACCCCACCACCCAAAGCAATCCCCTCTCTACTGGTGGACCGCAAGCTTTTTTCCTTTTTTCCTTTTCTTTCTTTCTTTTACTATTTTTTTTTTGGCATATTATTAAATGTTCGGTGGCTCGTGATTTATCCGGAAGGTAGAGTCGGAGTATCTAGCTTGCAGGTTAAATATTTTAAGTCTAGGTGTATGTCCAGATTTTGCGCCTAATTAAATCTCAGAATGAATAAGGGCAAGGGGTTGGTGAATGATGTCAGCCCTGAATGTCAGTGTCAAAGGCGTTGAAACAGGAGACTGTGAAGGCTTGAATAAGCCCGAGACTCAACCTCTCTTCTGGGCACCTCCACCTGTGGCGCCCACATCCCGCCGCGGAGGGGCGCCGGCTCTCTGGGGAGTAGGGTGTGCGCTGGGGTGAGGCTCTCGGGAATGTGGGGCGCGGGAGTGGGGTGTACGCCCTTCGGTCCTCTGCCTCGCTCTCCTCTCATGCCCGCGCAGACGCCAGGCCAAACTGACGCTTCTGCAGGGCTGGGAAGGCAGCTAGTTGGCGGCCTGGAAATCCGCCACGGGACTTGCAAGTGGCCTGCGAAACAAGAGGCGCGTGCAGAGACGGAGAAAGGGAAACTGAGGAAAGTGGAAGCCGATGAGTCTATTTCGGGGTCTAAGAGTCTATTTCGGGGTCTAAGACCTCGGGGTCTTCCTCTACGACTTGTCAGTCACAGGCGACCCACCAAGACGCAGCAAATTGGGGCCCGAGCTAGGGGCAGTACCGAGGACAGGGAGCGCGGCGGGAGGTCGTGCCCGCCTAGGGCCTCGCGGAGCCAAGTCCCTGTGGCCAACGGGGTCCGCCCGAGCTTGAGGACCCGCCGCTGCCCGCGCCGCGAGCTCGGAGCCCCGCCTTTGCGCCGTTCTGGTCTGGGCTGGGGGAGCCCAGTGAGGATCAGCCGCTGGCTTTCTTTTCTTTCTTTCTTTCTTTCTTTCTTTCTTTCTTTCTTTCTTTCTTTCTTTCTTTCTTTCTTTTCCAGCCCAGCTTTGTGGGTGGTAGCTCAGCGAGGGGTGCACGAAGACAAAAAACAAAAGGAGAGAGAGAGAGAGAGAGAGAGAGAGAGAGAGAGAGAGAGAGAGAGAGAGAGAGAGAGAGAGAACCAGAGATCAAATAGTTTGCATCTCCCCAGGAGCACAGCCAGTTATTATACCTAAAAGACTTTCGTGGTCTTAAGCAAAACCTGCTTCTGCCATTAAGAAAATACATACTACACATGTCCACCACCGAGCTAAGCACTTCTCCTGGTCAGCCTGAGCAAATACAGCAGAGCAAGTTTTTAAATTTGGATACCTACAGGTTATCAGGTTTCAAGACAAATGCTAACTCAAGAATGTGCCAACAAATACTACGAATGCAAAATAGTCTTCATTTTATGTATCTGCAGAACTCCCCAGAATGGATCTTAATCAAAATTATGAGCAAAGTACATTTACCAAGTGTCTAAGATTAACTTTAATCTTCTATTGCAATCAGTACCCTTTTCTTCCCCCCCCATATTCAAAAGAGGTTAAAATATTTCACCACTATTTTTAAAAACTTTGAATTAACTTTATAAAGCTAAAACTCACTATCATTTTTCTGATTTTATAACACCCCTCCCCCCCGCCAAAAAAAGTTAAGCATGGATGCCAAACCACTATACTGATTTTTTCCCCTTTAAAATCTGAGCAGGCAAGTAATTCCTGACAAAGAAAATTAATATGAAAAGTATATGAGCGATTTTCTCCCCCTCTCCCCTTAAGAAAAAGACCCTTTGCTCCACCCCGCTATTAAACAAAACACAATACCCTTTTCTGGGTGGTACTGCACAGAAGTTGATTCAGTTTTGACAATGTTGTTTAGCTATCATTTGCTATTTTGAATGAATGGGAGCGATCCCCCCCTTTTACAACATTTGTTTCCTATTATGGAGAGGCGCAGCAGTTGAGGGCAGACATGTGAAAGTGGCTGTTTGATTCTCTTTTTCATCCCCCTGACCCTGCCTTTGTCCCTCCTCACCCTGGGAATGTCACGCCTCACTACTTCACTTTGAGATGCTCGAGAAAGTGGCTTTGTTATTCCCTTTTAGACATACACGAAATTGTTCTCATTCCCCCCGCTGTAAAAGATACTTCACATCGGGACCCGGTTCACAAGTGCAATGCAATTTGGCTTAGTCCAACCTTTGTTCTGCTTGTACAAATGAGGGAACAGTGCACGCATTATACAGTTGATCTACTGCTGTCTTAACCCCAGAGTTAGGGGCTGGGAGAAAAGCAAGTTAATCCCTTCAATACCAAGGTGGCTTTAGCAATATTTCCTCCAATAATAATCATAGATTTGAACTGCTTTTTTTTAATTTCACACAGGGCAAAACTTAAGAGGGGGTGGGGGAACAATAACGAAACATCCTTCTATCAACCTTCAAGATAACTTTTCAGACAAATACATTTGTGGGATTGGTAATGCCAAGTTAAAACTCCACAATTGTTTGTGCAAAGAAGGGATTCGGTTTAACAAGGAAGGCTTTAGAGCATAGGAATCTCGGAGCAAAGCACGAAAGCAAAGAACAAATGGCATTTAGCAAGCTGGTTCAAAAGAGGGCATTATGGAGTGCGAGGCAAGAGTTGTTTTCAGGAGCTCGAAGAGGCTGAGGGTAGGAGGGATAGAGGTCAAGCGGGAAGACACCTAAGCCTAGCTCCTGTTTATTTTGTACTCAAGGTGGAGGAGCTTTTCCATATTCCCCAAATCGATGCAGCTGCTTAGGAAATTTATTTGCAAATTGGGTGCAGGAGGGTCACTATTCCTAGTTTCCCCACCAAGAGAAAACGCATGAAATTCAGATCCCCTGGCCCTAGAGAGAGACCTCAGTCACCACCAGGTGGCAGGGACTAAGGAGGGACAACTCTAAATTCTAGCTCCTGAATCTGGAGAAGGTATGGCAGGGCCAGAGCGGGAGACTCTAGGCTTTCTTCCCACCCACCTGGCGAGATTCCACCTAGCAAGAATGGATTTCCGGCCATTCGAAGTTTCTTTTCGCCCTGTTAGGAGTTAAGGTCCAAGCACTGCGTTGACCAGTCCAAACTCCAGAAACTCCAGGACTCCTAAGGTCCCGGCACTTTCCTTCCAACTAGTTTTGAGAGTGGACAAGCGCGCCCCTTAGATTGTCCTGTATGGTGATGGGGTACGGGCAGGAAGGAGGGAAGGGTAGAGAGGTTTCAGGATCCCTTTAGCGATGGTTGGCTGTGGGTACCCGAGCACAAAGCGTCTCCCCTTTCCACTGCTCTCTTGTGAGGGCGGTTCTGTTCCCGCCAGATGCGGTGCAGGTGGTGGGTGCTGCGGGGGGCGGGGGCGGGAGCGAGGCGAGCCCATGGGTTTCCTGGTTCTGGGTGCCTAAGTAGGTGCAGGTCCTTACGGCGGACCGGCCTGGAGGCTGTCGTTGGCCAGCAGCCCTAGAAATCCGGCACTGCACCACCCGGACCCACGGGGCTCCCTGGATTCGGAACGCAGGCCTAGAGCTGTGTCAAGCCGGGAGGAGTCGCGCCCGGAACAGCTTTCCGGACACTCGGGCAGTTGTTTGTTTGTTCGTTTATTTATTTATTTTCATTGACCACTGACATGCGCGGGGAGTTTGTTTTCGTGCTGAGTATCCCGGTAGCTAAATCCTTTGGAAAGGAACTCTCAGTCGTTCCATGCCACCAAAGTCCAGCTTTGGCCGAGAGTGATGGAGCGGACAAAGTGGCGCGGTGTTAAGGTGCTCAAGGGCGAGGGATGTGGGGAGGAGGCAAGGGGCGGGGGTGGGGTGGCTCGGTGAAGCACCGGCGGGGGCAACGTCGGGGAGCTGCCTGGAAAGTTGAAGACGGGTGGAAGAAGGTCCCGAATTCTGCCTTGCACGTGGCAGAGCCCCGGGTCTCCCCTCCCCCTCCCCCCCCACACACCCCCCGGGCAGGGAAGGTGGAAAAGGTGACCTGGGGCGCTCAGCGGGGCACGGAGGAGCGAGGAACCGGTTCAGAAAACCGAAGAGGGGGGATCGAGATCTTCGGAGTGGGGCGGGGAAAGACCCCGGGAAAGGGAAGGGAAGCCCGTAGTAAAGGCGAAAGGGTAAGAGAGCTGCACGCACCGCCGAGTCCCTTTTCCAGGTCGGGAAGGCGGAGATTGTTATTTTGGCGCCTTCCCAAACTGCCTTTTACGCCCCCCACCCACCCCCCATCCACCTCCCGTAGGGGTTCGGTAAATATTAACAAACCAGGGAGCATGACTTTCTGGAGTGTGGACGGAGGGCTGGCCCCTCTCCGGTGGGGTTTCGTCTTCTAGACCTCCCCCCTCCCCCCTGCCCCCGAGTTCATGCACACGCACACCTGCTTGACAACAGAAGGGATCAAAATCAATATTGTATTTGTCACCCCTCGGTCTCCTTTTTACTCTCCCGGCAGCCCGGGTGCCACTGAAGCGAATTGTGGATTTATGGAGGGAAATTAGCATAAATTATTACGAAATCTGCAGCCGTGTGTGGTCCAGCTTGTGGGAAAAGAGGCTATTGCGAACTCTCCAAGCAGAAAGGTGGTCGGTGGCGGGCTGCGGCTGAGGAATGAATAGCTCTTGCAGGAAAGAGATTTCCATTTGGTTTGCACATTGATATAATTGACTTATGTGTATTTTATACAGTTTTCCCAACAACTCCCTAAGCCTCTTGGTAGACTCTGCCTCCTCCCCAAAGCTCTGTTCCATAGGCTCTGATGCACTTTTCAAGATTTCTGGAAAATGCTTCTTTCCTCCTCCTCTTCATAATAAAACCAGTGTGAAAATGTTGTTTAAAATAAAATAAACACACACACACAAAACAAAGCCCTTGTCCTGGCTTTGGAGAGCTCCAGCAGCTACCAAAATGGAATTTATAGCAAAATAATTTAAGAGGGACACTCATAACTCCTCATCCAAGGCAAACTTGATGCTGTTGGGCTTGATTTTCTTCATGAACTGTGGAAGGCTCTCCCATCCTCAACTTGTCAAAACTTCAGTCATGACCCTCTACTTGTATCCTTGCATATCCCAAACCTGGTGTTTTGGACTTTCCCTGGGAGGTGGACAAAGATTTATTTCAACTTGGATTTTTTTTTAATCCAAATGTTTCCACTCTTGGAATTTAGTTCAGCTTCTGTTTACTCTGGGCAATTATTTCGACAGCCACACAAAGACCCCCTTGCAAGGCAACAAAATGCCAATTGTTAAAATAAGAAAACATTTCTCTCTCCATCCCCCGCCTTATGCCCCCCTACACACTGATCTCTCTGGGTACCCGGAAGAAAAGAATTTTTCTAAATGCCTGGGGTGGGGGCGGGGGGGGGGAGGAGAAAGTTTTTTTTCACTCCTATCATTCCACCTCCTGAAGGCAAGGATACTTCATCTGTCCTAATACTCATCTTTGTTTCTATATGAATATGCACATATTAACCAGAAGAATTCCCAAAACCTTAAAGACTTCTAACCTTGGGCTCTCTTCTTCTTGGTTCCCAGCTTCATCCCCTTGGAGCACTCTGGTGTTTTGCAGAAAATTGTGAGCCATCTTAAATGTCAGTCCTCTGCTTCTTCAGACTCCCAGGCTCCCCCATTCTGAGGCCTTTGAGTCAACTCTGGACCCGCCAAGCACTCCCCACATCGCCAGCGCACCTCGTGAGCAGTTGGAGTTCAGCCAGCTCCTACAACTCTACTCGCTGCTTCCGGCCTCAGTTCCTCAATTCGGGGACCTGGCCCAAGGGGGTACCTTTTGCCCTGGGTCTCCAGCCCCTTTCCAAGCTGTGCCCCCAAGACAGGTCAGCATCCCTTGCCCAGGCCCTCAGCCCAGCTCTTCCTCATGCTTATTTTTTCCCCCGAATTAAGAAGGTGACATTATTCTTTGCTTCAAGCACTTCTGTTAATATTGGAAAACGTGTGCTTGCATCTCAAGTGAGGCAGCCCAGGCGGGAGAGCCATTTCAATATTAATGAAATTGTTTAATCTCCTAAATTCATCGTGTTTAAGTTACGTTTTGGTGAGTTATTGACCACCACCCCTCCCCAAAAAAACATGGTTAATGAAAGTGTGTGTGTGTGTGTGTGTGTGCGCGCGCGCGCGCGCGCGCCCTGTGACGCTGCACTCTCGCGCTGAGTTGTTTTCTGCAAACCCCTCAGCAACTGAACTGATTCTCACGAAGTGTTGAAACTTGCATCGCTCCCACAATCCCTTCTCCCTTCCCCACCTCCTCCTCCTCCTCCTCAAGGAAAAAAAAGTTTCCACATTTTCCGCGTGCATTTTAAACTGTGGATATTGAGCTTTTAACAAGAAAATTACAAAGAATTTCTTTGTAAAACCGTCCAGAGCGAGAATGTGAAAATTCTGGACGGGGCTGGGGGATTGTGAACAGGGGCATAAGGCAACTACTCCTACACCGCCTGCAGACAGGAGGAGTCCACTCACCATTTCATAGCAATTAGATGATGGTGATGATGACGACGACGACGACAACAACAACGACGACGACGACTTATTACTATCAATTGAACCTCCGCAGACAAACCTTAATGGAAGGAATTCTGCCTTCCGAACTCAGAGGGCAAAAAGGAAAAACGCCACATTTCTCTTAAGTCTTGGCGGTAAACTGGCTTAGAAGTGCCGCTGGCAGTTTTAGTATGTTTTCTTTTTTCTTTTTTCCTTTTTCCTTTTTTTTTTTTTTTTTTGGCCTAGGCTCCTCTCTCTACCTTAAGTAAGTCCCGTCTAAACTAACAGACAGGCAACACCCAACTCCTAAAGTTCCAAACCACACATTTGGGGTTACATGTGTGTGGGAGGTGGGGGAGACACACAGAGGTCCTCCGGGTGATGAACTCAGACCTTCCAGGGTCTCCGCCCCGTGCCTGCTCCCGCAGATCCAAAGCCTCCATCCCGCTGAACAAATTCCTACACACATGAAATGAAGAACCCGCCGGGATCGTCCCGACACACAATCTTACACATTGTTTTTTTTTTTTTTTAGAAAGAGAAAACTCTGGTAGTACATTTAGATTCGAAAAGGGCTTTTACAAGAGACTGTCCGATGATAATGAAGATGTTGACGATGGTAGTCGCAAGAAACAAAACTTAAAACCCTTATCTCTCCAGACCACATACCCACTTCGAGCAGCAGAGATTATTAGACGCGGACCCAGCCGTCGGAGGACCGAGTCCGGGTGGACGTGGGGGCTGGGATGGGAGGGTGCATTTTCATCCTAAGAACCCATGCAACCATCCCCAGGTAATGCTGAGCACAAGCAAAAGGGATCTGCGTGGGGTGTTGGGGGCGGGGACGGAGAGCGGGATCTGGAGTTGGCTGACAATACAAACCCGGCACGGTGCGGAGGAAACCGAATCCCGGACCACGCAGTTTCCGTGCAAAGCACGGTCCGCGCCGCAGCTCGGCGAGCGAACCTCAGCTGCCGCCGCATCCCCGCTCCGCATACCTGCACGGTGCGCACCGGGTCGGCGCGTCCCGCTCCCGGTCCGCGGCCGTGGCTCTTCCCCCTCGGCCCGTCTGCGGCTGGAAGTGATTCCTATTGGCCGAGGTGTCCATGTAAATAGGTGTGAAAGCACCCGGAGCGGCCCCAGCTCTCCCCTCCCGCTCAGTCCCCTCCCCCGCACCCCTCCTTCTCCTCCTCCTCCTCCTCCTCCCAAGGCGATTGTCATATGATAGCTAAGAAGTGGCACATTAATGAAGCACCGCTACGGGGGTCTTTTCTGCTCCTGTCACTACTTAAAACTATCAGATGGTTGGAGGGAGGACATGGAGGCAGGCACCTAGCTCCGTGCCGCCGCGGAGCCCGCAGCCGCACCCCGACGAGGCCCTCGCACCCCAGCTCCCCAGCCCGCCGAGCACGCGGCCAGAAGCACAGCAGACCCGGCGGCTCGGGGCGCCGCGGGGCTGAGCGGCGGAGCTCAGAGGCTCTCGGAGCGCCCCGCCGAGCCCGGGAACCCGGCGAGCGCGCACAGGCCAAGCTGCTGCGCCGTCCCGGATGCCGATGCGCAACTTGGAGCAACTTTAAGGTGAGCCGCTCTTGCGTGCATTCCTGCCGGTTGCGTCCGCTCCGCGTCCCGCTTGCTCCGGTCTCTGCGATCGCGCTCCGCGCACCAGTCACCCTTCCCGCGCGCCGCTGCTAGCTGCAAGTGGCCGGCCGATAGGGCACTGCGCACGCTGAGTCAACACCGCGGGCCACCCGGGCCGCGCCCCTGAGCTTTATCTCGGCCGGCCTGTCTGACCTCGCGGTGTGTGTGTGCGTGTGCGTGTGTGTGTGTGTGTGTGTTTGTGTGCGCGCGCGCGCGAGCGCGCGCCCCTGTCTGTCAGTCTGTCTGTCTGCGAATCCTTCCCTGTCTCACCACCCTCCCGCGCATCCCCCACCCCCTTCCAGATCTCAGCAGCCGTAGTCCGACGCGGACCCCGAGCAGCCGCGGGCTAGCACGATGCCTCGGCCGGGCCGCAACACGTACAGCGACCAGAAGCCGCCCTACTCGTATATCTCGCTGACCGCCATGGCCATCCAGAGCTCTCCCGAGAAGATGCTGCCGTTGAGCGAGATCTACAAGTTCATCATGGACCGCTTCCCCTACTACCGGGAGAACACGCAGCGCTGGCAGAACAGCCTGCGCCACAACCTCTCCTTCAACGACTGCTTCATCAAGATCCCGCGCCGGCCCGACCAGCCCGGCAAGGGCAGCTTCTGGGCTCTGCACCCCAGTTGCGGCGACATGTTCGAGAACGGCAGCTTCCTGCGGCGCCGCAAGCGCTTCAAGGTGCTCAAGTCCGACCACCTGGCGCCCAGCAAGCCGGCCGACGCGGCGCAGTACCTGCAGCAGCAGGCCAAACTGCGGCTCAGCGCCCTGGCCGCCTCGGGCACGCACCTGCCGCAGATGCCCGCCGCCGCCTACAACCTGGGCGGCGTGGCGCAGCCCTCGGGCTTCAAGCACCCCTTCGCCATCGAGAACATCATCGCGCGCGAGTACAAGATGCCCGGCGGCCTGGCCTTCTCAGCCATGCAGCCGGTGCCCGCCGCCTACCCACTCCCTAACCAGTTGACTACTATGGGCAGTTCTCTGGGCCCCGGCTGGCCACACGTGTATGGCTCGGCGGGCGTGCTCGACTCGGCCGCTCCCATCTCCATGGCCAGCGGCGACTACGGCGCCTACGGCGTGCCCCTGAAGCCTCTGTGCCACGCGGCGGGCCAGACGCTGCCCGCCATCCCCGTGCCCATCAAGCCCACGCCGGCCGCTGTGCCTGCGCTGCCCGCGCTGCCCGCGCCAATCCCCGCCTTGCTCTCGAACTCGCCGCCCTCGCTCAGTCCCACGTCGTCCCAGACAGCCACCAGCCAAAGCAGCCCCGCCACCCCCAGCGAGACCCTCACCAGCCCGGCCTCCGCGCTGCACTCGGTGGCCGTGCACTGACCCGCAGCGGCCCGCGCGCGCGCTCTGCGTCCCCGCCCCGCCAAGCGGACTCGCCGGGCCTGGCCCTACATTGCCGCCCACCCCCGGATTTCGGAACGCCACCCTGACACCATACGCCCAACCCTCTCTCCTGGTCTCCCTAGCCGTGCGCCCACTCTCTCTCCTGTTCCCCTTCTCCCGACGTCCACCCTTTCTCCTGTTCTCCTTCACCATGCGCTCACTCTCTCCCAGAACTTTGTTTTAGGCACAGGAGACAAAACACGGGCTTGCAATGAGCCCTGGAGGGGAGGAGAGAGTTATTCTGGGGCCAGTCCGTGGGTAGCGGTAGGCTAGAGGGACCTGAGTCCTTCCACACTCTCCTCGGACCCAGCCCCGGACAGCGACCCCCACCCCCTCCTGCCCCCGGGGAAAAGCCTTCTGGCGCGTCAGCGAAGAGATGCGCATCTTCGCTCTGCTCCGCTGCGAGTGGCGAGCTCAGGCCTTGGCGCACTCGTTTCCAAGAGCCTAGACACCTAGTGCGAGGGTTTCTCGCACAAACGCGCCCCGAGGCTCCAGCCCCACGGCGGAGGGCTGGTCTCTGCTGGCGTGGAGGAGTGCGGCGGGAAGGGACTCCTTAGGCGCCCAGCCCGCTCGCCTCGTCCCATCAGGCCGCCGCTGGCGCCAAGGTTGGGGCAGACCCAGCAACCGCGAGCCTGGGACTCGGCCTCCCCATCTCTGCCGCACCGGTTGGGTTTGATTTGGTTTGTTTTTGTTTCCTGCCCGAGGGTCCAGGCGCTGGGAGTTAGGGGGAAGGCGGAGGAACTGGGCAGAGGACGCTGGTCCTCCACACAAGCAAAACTAAACGAAAAATAACCTTGTGTTGTTTACAAAACGCCCCATATAATGTAAACAGTGAACTGGAAATCGTCTTGCTTGGCGGGCGAGGGGCAAAGCCCACTTTACAATACCTGTTGTAATGTGAATGTTTACTCTTCATTTTCTGGCCAGGTTTAGGGGAGGGATGGGGGAGGTGGTGGTGGTGGTGGTGAAGAAGTTAATTGGGATGTTAACTTTCCAATTACTTAGAGACCTTTTAAACTATTTATTTTATTGTCGGGGTGGGGGGAGAAAATGAAATAAGCCCAGATCGAGAAAGCATCCTGGGTGACTCTTAGAAGAACACAGATAAGCTGACTTGGTGTCACCGGTAAGTCACCCACGGACAAGCCTTTCTGTTTGCCACCAGAACTTTTCAAGATGCTAAAGGGCTGCGAAGAGATGTAAATGCTTGTGAATAGGAATGATTATACACTGTGTAAAATGCACTTTTGTTTCCTATATTCCTTTAGAGTCTTAGGTAATTTGCTGAAAAAACTATTGTTCTGGTGTGACCTGCTTAAGTTAAAAGAAAAAAAAAGTTGTAGTCATCAGAGCTGTAAAATTCTTACCTTTCATTTTCCTTCCTCTCTGAACAGAATTAGCATGGCCTTTTAAATATTGATGTTCTTGCCCCCAGCATGCCTGTTTTAAGACAAAGAATTTTAAAAAGGTGTCTACATTAAATTATGAACCTAGTCCAAATAATATTTTCTCATTAAAATATGTAAATTCAGATTTGAGTTTCGTGTGTTTTTGAAGAATTGCTGCAAAGTTTTTTTGTTGTTGATTTTTTTACAGAAGTCAATGTAGTACTTCTCTGGGCATGCTCTGTGTAATACATTGAGTGATTTGTCTTTCATATCTTATTTTGAAAGTGGTCAATGTTCCTTAATGCACTGGCAAATTGGGGGGAGGGGTGCGGGGGGGTGTTGTTTTCATGGATTCTTGAAAATATTTGTGCATAGGGATAAAAGAGACAAACTATTTCTAGTACCCAATAGATGCCAGGTAGAGTGCTGAAAAAAAATAGTCATTAAAAAAAAAAAGAAAGCATTTTACATGTTCTAAAGATCTATCTTAACTCTACCTGTTACAAAATATGTTGCATTTATATTGATGGAAAGTGTGTGTGGAAATCAGGTTGAAGTGATATGGAGATATAAGAAGTAAAAACAGATTTGCTTACTTGGTGCTTATCTTCTGATGCATCTTATTTGGAGTGAGTATTCATTTCCTTGCTCCTTAAATTATTACAGTTGTTGAACTTTGCATTTTTAGAAGTCACTCAAAAGTTCATATCTCATGTCAAGAAACCTTTTACTTTGAATTGAACAGGTTTCTTTTCATGTCTTTCTCTGGGAAAAGAATACAGATGCATTTATTTTAAAATCACTTTGCATGCTTAATTCTAAATACTTGCTTTTCTTTAACTATTCACAGAAAATTAAAATTTGACAAGGGTTTGTGGCTCTGAGCCAATCGCAAATTTATTAAAGGGGAGGGGGACCACAATATTCCAGGGCAAGGTGTATTCAAATAATGAAGTAACAAGACAAAGACAAACTTAAATGCTGATTAACACTTTACTGTGTAAAATGATTAAACAAGAGTCCCTTGTGTAACAGAGAGAAACTCCACACTGAAATCATGATCATGACACTTTTAAAGGAGAATCCTTAGCACCTGTGACCCTTGTAGATTTAGAGGGTTATCCATGTAAAAAAAAAATTTAGGATTAATGCAAAGGGTAATTAATCCTGTTGTGACCACTTTTTAAAAGGAAGGATCCCACACACAGCCAAAGGGAAAAAAAGTAGAAAATAAATGAATCATTGGACTGATTAAAATGCATGAAGCTACTAAAGCTCTTCAGACAGGAGACAACTAAACTCATTCATCAAGCCCAATTCACAATTATATCAACAAGATCGGCTAAAGAAAGCCTGGAAAACTTAACTACTGGGTTAGGAAACTTGGTTCTCAACAAGAAGTCACACGTATTTTCCAAAACTAAAATACATTTTTACTATTTTCTACAAAAATAAAATGAAGACTTAGAAGTTCTCTGGAATGTTCTAATCTCATTCAGAACATTTGCTAGCATTGAATTTGAACTGGGAATAGGAAAAGCTCAAAGGGCAAGTGTGAGGCCTCATAGGTTTTATCTTAGGTAGTCAGGTAAAATCTCCTTTTTCTAATAGGTTTATGAATTCAGAAATAAATAATTTGTATATGTTGCCGTTCAATATATGAAGATAAAATTAGATCCAGATCCTAGCTCTGTTTTTTAGCAAAGGAGTGATTTCAGCTTAGTGCTTTAAAATGTTCTTTTCAGCTGGTAAGTTCTCGTCATGGTGTATTGCAAAGAATGAAATAACTTGGGCATTGTGATTTCCCTTTTCATGAGATCGCAGCCATCTCTTCTTAGACAAAGTTGAACCCGTGAAATAAAAAAAAAAATCCATTGATAATATCTAGAGCTTGATCCTAAACCCAGAGGCAGCACAAACACTTTTGCCTCCACCCCACTCCATGCCTGTCTCCACCCTCCCCCAGCTTTGAGACTTATACCCCTTTTAGCTTAAGTGCCCCACAAATAAGGAAGTTTATAACTATGATACCTTCAATGGGTCTCTTTGTTATGTTAAATCTTTTCACCTGGCTCAAGTCCAAAGTCAATACACACAGCTTCAAAATAAAAGTGTAAAGGACAGAACCTCTTCCAGGCCCAAAGGATTGGGGTGGAGGCGCTTATGCTGAGGGTTCAGAAAAGTTCTATTCTTTTCTCTTTTGTAAATTGGGGCAGTTTTGAGTTTTCCTCTTAGATAGCTATTCGGTTACTTTAGGGCTTTTACATTATTGTGTACTAGACTTCATCAAGGACTTTCTCTGCCATTCAGGGGCCTGCTTACATAATAGACAAATTTTGTGCATTTTTCTCAAATGCTGCAGAAGTTTTCCTTTTCATTGCCTGGGTGGGATGGTAGGGAAACCTGGAGACTCTCTGGAGGGGTGTCAGAATCCTCCGCATGGTGTCAACATTATAGTTACCTATTTAGCTCTTTTAAAATAGGTGGGAACATTCGGTGTCTGGGAAGCAGAAATTCTGGTCAGGCTTTTACAGTGTGGTGTTGTTCAGAAGTTAGGGGTGGGAGAAGTACTTGAACATAGCACTGTAAGCCATAGGTCTCACATTAGTTTGTACTAAGTTGTATTCCACATCCTTGGGGTACAGTGAGGAGGACAGGTTTATATTTTACAAGTGGAATCCTTATTTGTTTATCTATTTTTGGCAAAAAGTATCCATTTAGGAGATGGAAAATCTCAGTTCTCAAATTCTTTGTATGAATGTCATCTCCTCCCCCCCCCCCCTTCCTGAAGTCACATAGGCGCAGGGACACCCAAACAAAAATAAAACAAAAGCAGTCCAACTGACTGGCTGTGCAACCTCAAAAGGGATGCATTTGTTTCGTTTAAACTAACAACAAATTATCTAATTAATATGTTTCAATTACAGCATGAAAGGCACAGCCCCTGGACCGCCCGCAGAGGGGGCACAATAGCCCCAGAGTCCACTCTAGGAATTTACAATAACTTCACATCTGTTTCTTTATTTTCTGCTTTTGGAATCTCAAACTCCTCTCGAGATCACTTCAAACCACGACCCGAGTTATGAAATATGTCCTGATATAAAGGGGGAAAGAAACTTTGCCCAAGGATGCTTCATTTGCAAGCAAAAAAAAAAAAAGTGAAAACCCATTGCAGAGCATTAAACAAATATATTAGAATTCTGTCACTTTATGCAATTGAGTAGATCAAATGAAGGGTCCAGGCCACTTCATTCACTCTCATTCACTCCAATAGAAAATGCAAAGAATAGCAACCCTAGACTGGCCACCGATGTAGATTTAGCTCCTTTTTACTGGGAGACAAAAAGGCTGAATTTTCACAAACACATTGCTGACTCGGGGACTAGGAAACCAGCCCTGCAACCCCTTTGGAATTTAAATTCATTTTATCTTCCTCTCTCTTTGCGGGGATCTGTTTGCACTACAGTGCAAGATGCAGCGGGACACCCCCTGGATGGTGGGAGTGGGGGAGGGGAAGAGGGGGTGCGGTGGGAACAGGGGCCTCTGAGTTCCCAAGGAGCTCTTGGGATCAGTTCAGATAACTTGGATGAAAACAAACTTCTGTCTACATCGATATAGATATCTTTACATCGCATGTATGTCCAAGTCTTTTACCTCTTGCTGGGCAAGAGTGACCTAAAATAATTTGTTTACCAAAAGGCCAGAATAGCACCTGGGTTCCCTGTTGTCTTCTTAGTGCTAAAATCTGGTCAGCAGTGCTCCTGTGAAACTGAAAGCTGGGCTTTCAATGTGGCCTGGCCTGCTTAATTCTCTTTTCATCTGTGTTTCTCTTTGGCTCTTTATGTCTTTCTCTTACACATCTTACACACACACACACACACACACACACACACACACACACACCTCCACTTTCCGATAGCTACCCTGTAGAAACGTGCTCTATAAAGTTCAGGACAGAAGATGGTCTTTGGTCAGAATCTTAAGCTTGAATCTTATATTTTAATCTCTCATACTCAGGGGAGCAAAACCAACGGCTCAGGTTTGTGTAACAGTACCCCCTACCCCAAGTCTTTAATAGATGACATTTCTGTTTGATGCACTTTACAGATTTTTTATGTGTTAACCTCTTCAAAAGCTTAGTCAGAGCTGCTCCTCCAAGCAGGGAAAAGAAGGAAGCAGCCCTCACCCATTTTGGATGCGATGGCAGAAGAAAGAAGCTGATTTTCCCCCTTCAAACTTGAAGTTTAAATAAAATCTTATCTGAAAGAGAAATACTTTGAAGGGTTTTCTACTGTATTTAATATTTTTCTCTGTTACTAGATCCAGGTTCGTCAAAACCTTGAACGTCTTTCCCTCTAGCTTTAAGACTTGTGAGGTCACACTTGGCATGATTCTTCATTAATTCCAGGGATTGGTGTCTGGAGTCCAGAACCCCAGGAGGTGACTCTGACCTGCACAAACTAAAAAGATATTGAAGAAATCCTTGGCTGTTTTGTAATCATGAGTCGGCAAACTCAGTGGAACTACTAATAAGCTAATCAGAAATTACCAACAGTAAATTGTCGTTGGTCTTCCCAGGAAGATTTTTTCATACAGAGCATTTTTAAGAACATATGGGCAAATGGGTTCTTCTTTGGCGGCAGATGTCTTTTGCCTGTCGGCAAATAACCAATGTCAAATCAGTTGCAAGCTTTTGAAGGAACAAACTCTAAGCTTTAAGCAGAGCAGATTAAGCTCACAGGAAAAAAGCATTCTTTAGTATCTGTTGTTTGGAGACACGGTGATACCAGTTCACGCTTTGCAGCCTGTACATTTTGATTTATTCAGTTAATTTCTTCCCCAGAGAGTTTCCTGTTGACCGGGCTTACTAAGGTATACAGTACAGAAAGAGTTCTTTATATATAATTACACATGTAATATATACACATATATACATAGGATATATATGTATATATGTATATAATATATATATATCATGTATGTTTCCAAACTGCTTTTGCTACAGATTTCTCTCCTTTTCTTCTAGAAATATAAAGTTTTTGTGGACAATCTCTGCACCTAGTAGCATATAGGGCAACTGTTCAATAAAGGGTGTTAATTTTGTGCCACTTAGAGGAAGCTCAGTATTTATTAAATAGTGTCTAGAGTGTTGTGCATTAATTAGAGGGGCTCCTTCGAGACACTTTAAAGCCAAGAACGGTCTCATGAAACTAGAAAACTCAGAGCTTCTGAACTCCCTCACTAAATCTACTGCAGCTGTGCATGTGTGGCTCTCTTGGAAATATCAAAACACATTTTATTTATTTACACATTTAGTAGGAAAAAAAATCATTGAAAAGTCCGTCGCCACCCTTGGCATCAGGATATATAATTTTTTGTTTTGTCAGCTGGTGGTGCTCAGAGTTTACTCCTGGCTCTGCACTCAGAGATGGCTACTGATGGGGCTTGGAGGACCATATGTCTGCTCTACTATTTATGCCAGCTACAGGGTTTTTGTTTGTTTTTAACTATAATAATGGCCTGTCTCAAGATTCCTAGTATGGTTTCATATTGGAGAAAAACTGACACTGACTATCCAATTTTTTCGTCTTCAATGGATCCGTCAGACTGGATGAAATCTTTCCTGTGACTGCCGACGAGATGCTGACAGTGCTCATCCCTGTGGTGTGCACAGAGGCCACAGATGCAACAGCCAGAGAAAATAGGCAAGGAACGATTTTTTATGATTATCAGTTTAGTCCAGCTGGGATATATGTAATCATTTAAATCTCCAACACAGAACAATTGAATAAATGGGAATTCTGAAGACAGTTCTGTTTGTGTAGCTTAGGGAAAATCTATGCTGGAGCTCAGGAGAGAGTACAGAGGTTGAGGACTTATTTTGCATCCCTCTGACCCAGGTTCCAATACCTGGCACTCCTTAGGGCTCCCTGAGTTTCTCCAGGAGATACTTGAGCACAGAACCAGGAATAACCCCTGAGCACCACGGGGTGTGGCCCACAAACAAAAACAGAGACAAAGCGAAACTCTATGTCTTTGCTCTAGGCATCAATGAGAAGAATGGCTCTAGATTTCAGCTATTGATAGTAAGGTTGTACAATTAAGACATGTGAAATACCTTTAAATTTACCTGTGAACGCCAAAAGGCTTTATTAAAAGGAACACTTCTCCCATAAAATAAAAAATTGAAAATGATTAGCTTTGACATAGAAATATAAACAGCAATTTGATTAATTATATTGTTAATTATTCTTTGCTGTGTAGCCAAACATTAGCTAATTTTTTAAGATGACAGATGCTGAATAAATCATAAAAAATAATTACTTGTATTTCCACTTCAATGATAAATGGTAGTTTATGAAGAGATTTATATTGATTTCTAAATATATAATTGGCTTTGTAATATTCTGTATCACCTAGAAATTCAGTCTTTATTGTAAAAATGTGATAGCCATCTTAAAGAACTGTTTTTTTATATTTTCCCATGCAGATTTTAAAATTATTTATTTCTTCTTAGCTATAATTATAGTGAACTATAAGTATTATAGCTGTAATGATAAAATACATAATTGTATATCTTGCTTTTCTCTACATTATATCATTAGCATTTCCCTCTCCTCAGAACCAGTGATTTTAATGACTAGATTGCATAACAGTGAATTCCCCTGTGTGTACATTTAGAATGTTCTTACATTTTTTCTTTTCTTTTTTTTTTAATAATATAAAGACCATTGTAGTAAACATATTTTATACATAAGTAAACACCATTTCCAGTGATTTAAAGTACACTGGTCTGCCAAATGGAATTTCCTACTAGCTCCCTGAAAATTCAATAATGTAATTCAATGTAGGATTTCAGATTTGATTCTTTGGGGAAGAAGTGGAGCATACTCAGAAGTGCTCAGGGCTTTCTCATGACTTTGTGCTCAGGGATGACTCCTAGCCTGAACTCAGGGGAACATATGTGGTGCCAGCAATTGATCACATGTAAGATCCGATTCCCTGTACCGTATCTCAAGTCCTCAAATTTGATTCTTACATATTCATTGCTCTTGGACCTAGAGAAATATTAACTTTACTTAAAATTATAAAGAAAAATTGGAGAAATTCTGAGAGATTCCAGGCAAAGTTCTTCATTTTACTTATCCCACTGATATATATCTTTATGTGTCGCATCAAAGTTTGGTGTTCTAAGTGAAACCCATGATCAAATCCTGTCACCAATACCAGAAAAATAAGACTGGTAATCAGAAATCAAGAAGGGACCAGCATTGTTTAATTGAAGGCTAATACCTGAAAAAGGGAACTCACTTCAGTTCACAGCAGCTCATACCGCACTGCCAGCTGCATCCTTTTTACGTGGGGATTCCTGGGTTGAACCTATTACTAGAAAACGTGTTCTCTGCTCAGTTCCAGGCCCAAAGAGAAAGATCTTCAATCTGAACCATTTAAGTTCCTGCTTGTCTCTGGAAGCTAAAGGGGCCAGGCCCCCCAAATACGGCCTGTGACCTTTCCACTGCTGAGAAATGGCTAATTCTCAAGATGGGAGCTGGAGGGAGGGCAGAATGGCAGCGAGCTGCAGCTTAGCAAAGAATGTCCTTTGGATCTTGGATGACACTTCCTCTCTTGTTTTGAACAAAGTGACTGCCATTGTGGGAGCTAGGCATGACACCACCAGCTGCATGGTGATCAGAGAACATGCAGATAGCTTGGCCCAGGCTCCAGAGAGACAAGCACCTGAACACATGGTTTAGGCTGAAATCAGTCCTGGTATGTGACTCAGAATAAAGTGTGATTCTTGGGATTGATCAAATCAAATCAATCTGGGTTTGATTCCTGGCAAAACCAAAAGAAAAATAAGCCTGAAATCATTCTCCAGAGTGGGAATCAATGTTTTTGGAAGGGTGGGGTTGGGGGTGGGGGTTGGGAATCACTAATCTTTTCGATCTCTTCCTTCCTTCCTTCCTTCCTTCCTTCCTTCCTTCCTTCCTTCCTTCCTTCCTGCCTGCCTGCCTGCCTGCCTTCCTGCCTTCCTGCCTTCCTGCCTTCCTGCCTCCCTGCCTTCCTTCTTTCTTTCTCTCTCCACTTTTGAACCACACATAGCAATGCTACATGGGGTGGGCAAAGGTTGTTTCTAGCAGTGTCTGGGAACCATTTCATGCTGGGAATCAAACCCGGCATCTGTACCCACTTTTTGAGCCATCTCCCCTGCCCAAAATGGTTCACTGAAGAGTCCTTAGCACCTCATCATACACCATTTGGATTAGGTTCAGTCTGGTTCAATTTAATTTTGTGACCGTTCCCAAGAGTGTCCCCTGGACAAACAAGTGCTTTCAAGGAAATAGTTTTGGTTCAAAGACTTGAATTTCAGTTCTAGTGTTCTCATCTTCCACGTAAATGACTCTGAGCCATCCCTGGCTCTGTTACCCATTCTCTCTCATAAGAGATTCAGGCACCCTCAAAGGCTTGTTTCAATGCTGAGTTGAGCAAAGTAGATGAAAGTGCTTTGAAGGGCCACACAGACTTGAGCTATGCTCACGGTCCGAGACAGAGGACTGTCCAGGAAAAGTAGCTGTGAGAAATTGTCCCCCTTGAGAAGAGTTTAGTCTTAAGCTCTCTGGAACAAATTGAAGATATAAAGAGGGAAGGTCAATATTTCATGCTATTTCTAGCCCCCACCCCCTCAAAAGTTTTACCTGTTCGCTTCTCCTTGTCACCCCCTCTCATGAAGAAACTTAGCAGTGAAAAGAGGCAAAGCAAATGTCTCCACTTTTTGTTATATTCTCCTAAAGTACTAAAGTAGTTTGTTTTGTTTTTGAGACACAATGTTGACAAGTTTATTTAAAATGCTGAGAAGTTGTATGAGGGAACAGTGTGATAGTTGGGCACACAGAGATCATCACCATGCAAATCTGGGCACATTTGGTGCTCTTTTCCCACTCACCAGTGGCACTCGATATTTCTCTGCCCTTTAACAAATCGTCCTGCAGCCATCCCGGCCATCTCACCTGGGCCGACAGATCCAAGCGCTGAAGTCAGGGACCAGAACTGGAGAGATTGTCCAGGGGTGAGGCACTTCCCTTGCATGCAGCTGACTGCTTCCACCCCCAGCATCACACAGGGTTCCCATAGCCCTTCCAGAGTGATCCCTGAACACTGCCTGCTATGGCCCCAAACCAGATAAAAACAAAAACAAAGTCAGGGACATTTTCCCCCACCTATTTCCCATGTGAATTCCAAAAATGTCCATCCAGGCAGATGCAGTTAATCAGTGCCAAACTCTGGGACATGCCTGTCCTGTGTGTCCACATTCCCTGGGGAATCCAGGTTCAGCCCTACTATAGGAAAAGGGGACACTAGAAAAAGAAGGGTTTTTTAGACACTAAAGAACCTAGAGAGTTATCCTTTTTTTTTTTTTTAATTTGTATTAGTGAGACACCATGAGGTACCGTTGTAGACTTACAAATTTTTGTGCTTGGGTTTCAATTATACAGTGATCAAATACCCATTCCTCCACCAGTGCCCATTTACCACCACCATGGATCCCAGTATCCCTCCCACCCCCATCCTCGCCATCCCACCCTGCCTCTGTGGCAGGGCATTCCCTTTTGTTCTCTCTCTCCTATTGGGTGTTGTGGTTTGCAAAAGAGGCATTGAGTGGCAATTATGTTTGGTCTATAGTTTACTTTCGGCATGCTTCTCCCATCCTGGGAGGATCCTCCCAACACCCTTTATTTGTTTGTTTGTTTGGGGGTTTTTTGGCTTTTTTTGGGGGGGGTGTCACACCTGGAGATGCATAGGGGTTACTCCTGGCTCTGCACTCAGGAAATACCCCTGGTGGTGCTCAGGGGACCATATGGGATGCTGGGAATCGAACCCGGATCGGCCGTGTGCAAGGCAAATGCCCTACCTGCTGTGCTATTGCTCCAGGCCCCCCCCCCAACACCCTTTATTTGGTGCTCCCTTCTCTATCTGAGCTCCCTTTTCCCCTAGCATATGTGGCTGGCCTTCAAGTCATGGAGTAAGTCATGAAATTTACATACAAGTGGTGCTACATGGAAAGTATCATGTTAAGCGAAATGACTCAGAAAGAAAGGGATAGACATAGAAAGATTGCATTCATCTGGGGAACATAAAGTAACAAAATAGGAGACTAACAGCCAAGAATGGCTGAGATTAGTACCAGGAATTTTTTTTTTAACCCATAACTTTCTTTTCTTTTTGCTTCCCCATTGTCACTATGATCTGGAACCATACACTTTGGTTACTCTTGCTGTATGTCCCTACCATGTGTTGCTCTCACTCGGCTGTGATTGTTGTGTACATTCAGGCTGCTTCACTCACTGGAGTCACAGTAGTCTCACACAAAGGATGATTGGGGGTGGCACGCCTGGCCACATGCTCACAATCTTCAGTTGGGGGATTATCTGGGGTCACACAATCATTTTTGTGCTCATGCTTATCTGGCTGTGTGTCAGAGATTATACGCTCTGTTGTGACACCAGAGGATCCTGGATTGTGGGAATTACTCAGGACCTCACCCTTGCAGGGCAAATATCTTTAGTCCCTGAGCCATACTTTGGGACCCCAATTTTTTATATATATATATATTAATGTAGAAGTACTACTATTTATTCAGCCATTGATTACACTCTTTGAATTGGGCATGAATTCCACATTACTTTTTTTTAATTGAATTACCATGAGATACATTTACAAAGCTATCATGTTTGAGATTCAGCCATATAATGACCGAACACCCATCTGTACACCAGTGTACACTTTCCACCACTAGTGTCCCCAGTATACCCCTCTCCCCCCCCCGTCTTCACCCTGCTTCCATGGCAAGCAATTTCCCCAATACTCTCTCTCTCTCTACTCTTGGGCATTATGTTTTGCTCAAGTTTTCCTACCATCATTCAAGCCTACCTGCTAGGGGCAGATTCTAGATCATTTATTGTCCATTGCTCATCTTGAATATCTTGGGTGCTACAGCCACCTGCTTCTGGAATCATAGGTTGCAAATGATTGGGTTCCAGAGTCATTTCTGTAGGGCACTAATCCATTTTGGGATTCAATTGGGGGTCTCTGGACCAGGGCTATTGGTGTGCTAAGATGGCGCCTAGAGGCACATTGTGGGTGTGACAGCCAGTCCAACGAGTAGGCTGGGAGTGAGAAGGGACAGCCTGATACCTCTGCCACCATGCAGCATGGAGATTTAGTACTGGAACCTGCACACCTGGGCCTTGCTTGTGGAAGCTCTTGGTCACCAGGATTCCATCTGGAATAGGCGGAGAGACTGTACCTGCTTCATCTGGGGTGCCCCAGTGAAATTAATTTGGTATGGGGCCAGGAGAAATATCCAGCTCTGTGGTGTCTTCTGAGACTCGCTGCTGTGTCTCTGGGTTTTGATCCTTTTGAGATTTGTGTATGGGTCTCTGTAATAGAGTTTAAAGGGTGGCACTGGAGTTGGTTCATGGGGTGACTGCCAATGCTTCCATGTGTATTCGAAAGTGGGGGGAGGTATCCCACCCCAACTCTGTGAAAGCCTGGATATTTCAGTCACAAACCCACATACATGAATTTTCAGCAGGCTATATCTTGGTGGGGGCAGGAGACTGCACTGTTCTCGTCCGGGAGCTGGATTTTATAGTCTCTGAGTCTTGGCCATTGATGGGATTACACGGCGCCAGGGGGCCAGGTGGTGGGTGTGACCCCCGCATACTGGAATTTGGAGGATCTGGGTGGAAGATGCTCGACTCCAATCCGAGTAGGCTTGGAGATCTCGGCCCCGGAACCCGCGTGGCTTTGTCCCTCTGCCAGTACCTTCATGTGTGTGGAGAGTGGTCTCAGCATGGTGGTGTCTCCTGCCCCCGCGCCTGGCTGTTCCTCACCGGGGCCCCTTGGAGGGGAGTGGGTTGAGCATTCGCGGCTGTGCGACATCTTATCAGGATATCTTTTTATGACATCTTATTATCTCATTTCTACTTTGGACAAACTTGCAGGCTATCGAATGTAGCCTGCCCACAGGGCAGAGTCTGGCAAACTCCCCGTGGCGTACCAAATATGCCAAATACCAGTAACAATGATGGGTCTCATTCTCCTAAAGAGCCTTGAATATAATCTCAGGGCTAGGATGAAAGAGACGTTACTGGGGCCTGCTCGAGGCAATCGACGAAAAACAGGATGAATGAATGAATGAATATCTTGGTGAGGTCCATCCTGAGACAGTGGAGTCAGGCGGGGTGTATGGTGGCGATTTTGGATTGTGGAAGCAAGCGGCTGCTGGGGGCTCTGCCTGGGCAGGCACAGGCGAACCTGCCCCCCTCCGATTTACCCCAGTCTGTTCAGCCTTGCACGGGTCTGAGATTAACTGTGCTTTTGATCTCTTTCGAGGTTTATCTATGGGTCTCTGAAATAAGGGCAATACGTGAGCTTGTATAGCTGAGCTGGAGATGGTTTATGGACATGACTCCTATATACCTAACTTTTGGCAGTTTAATTTCTTGGTACCAAGTTGTTGGGGTCCGGCCAAAGGCACAACGGCAATTTTGGGGTGTCAGAAGTCTGAAGGCACCAACAGGCTGCTGTTGCACTCGCCCCGCAGGTACAGGTTGACCTGTTGGCGGCACCATGCCCCCCCAATTTTTTTGTATTTAAAAATAAGATAAACTGAGTTCCAACTTGTGGTAGAAGTGTTCTGTAAGGGTTTCTACCACAATTTTTCAAAGTGATACAGAGGCACTCTTGCCTCAATACATTGGCAGCAATAGGAAATTAATAGACTGTGGCCACTTTGTACAGCTGGTGTAGCAGAGAAACGTGTTGGCTGAATCACATGGCCTTCCCAGAACTTTTTTTTTAGGGTTTCTTGTTTGGGAATCAGTAAACTTGACAATGCCACATATTTCTCTCTGACTCCAGTTGTGCAAAGTGACCACAAAGTGTGTCCTTTTGTGGTTTCATCTACTTCCATGGCTTAGAGGAAGAAGTGGCTCAGATCTATGAGATATGTGTTTTATCACCTCATAATAAAAATCATTGTCCTCTTCCCAAGCAGGTAGATTAAGATCTAGAAGCCAAGATTGCGTCCAGCAAGGCACCCAAACCCAGGAAACCTTATTTTAATTGTTTAAAAAATGAGCTGTGTTAGAAATGTTGTAATGTGTGCAGAAATGTTGATCCTAGACCTATCTCTCAGCTCCAAATGCACTCCTCTCTAAGCCACTCTGAAAACTGTTTCCTAAACTCATCTTCAGATGACTTCCTGTGAGCTTCTTCGAACAGAAATCCCAGACAGAAAAGGGATCAGGGGCAGAAAGAAGCCTTCTTCGATCTGGCAGCTCCTGTCCACTCCCCCAGGCCTTACAGACATTGACTGAAGCCCCACATTCTTTTAGCAAAGCCAGTACCACCCCATATGCCCCAGAGGAGCTAGCAGAGGTGGAACACCTTGCCATCTCCAGGGTCTCTCTATAGACCTCCAGAGTCATCAACATCAAGGGGTGATAGCACTAATATTGTCCCCTCTTTAGTCCTGTTGTTACTCCTTTGCCCCACTCTTGGGGGGTGCCATGTCCAAATGTCCAACTTCTTCCTTTCTTTTCTCTAGTGCCAGGGCTGAGAGCAGCTTTCTGCTGTTAATGTTCCAATGTCTTGACATTGGTTTTTCTGGATTATATTTCCTTCATTCAAAAGATAAGAACTCTCCATATCTATCCACTTATATGCAAATTTCATGGCTTCATCTCTTCTAAAAGCTGCATAGTATTCAGTTGTGTAGATATACCAAAGTTTCTTTAACCAGTCATCTGTTCTCGGGCACTTGGTCGATTCTGGCTATTTCAGATTCTGGCTATTGTGAACAGTGCTGCAATGAACATAAAGGCATCGTGCTAAGTGAAGGGAGCCAGAAAGAGAGGGACAGACATAGAAGGATTACACTCATTTTTTCATTTGTGGAGTATAAAATAACATAACACTGACACCCAAGGACACAGGGAAGATTGCTCCATAGTTGGAAGCCTGCCTCATAATTGGTGGTGGTGGGGGGACGGGGGGAGGCAGCTGGAATGGAGAAGGGATCACTAAGAAAATGATGGTTGGAAGGATCGCTCAGGATGGGAGATGTGTGCTGAAAGTAGTAAAGAACCAAAAGTGATGACCTCTCCGTATCTGTGTTGCAAACCATAATGCCCAAAAGTAGAGAGAGTGCATGTGGGAAATTGTCTGCCATGAAGGCAATGGGAGGGTCAAAAAGGGGGGGGTATACTGGGGAGATTGGTGATGAGGAATGTGCACTGGTGGAGGGATGGGTGTTTGAACATTGTGTGATTGTAACTTACACATAAAAACTTGTAACTGTATCTCATAGTGATTCAAAAAATAAAATTTTTAAAAAACATTTGTCCCATAAATGTTCTTGGGACAAAGTTCTGAACAGTAGCATATTTTTGATTCTGGATCACTTCACCTGTCGACTCCAGAAAGTCTGTGTTCATCCATAGTATTCATGCTTATTAGATACCAGGAACAGGCACTTCTCTATGCTGAGTGAGGCTACACACATTTATCCAATACATTCTTGTCTTCAAAAGTGTATGAACTAGCAGAGAAGACATACATTGACAAAGTGTCTATGAAAGAACAAATTTTGTGTATGCTCTGTGCGGGAGGAGGAAAAAGAGGAAGACTGACAGGTGTTCAGAGGACTTGGGGTTTAAGAGATGGAAAAGGTCAAATAACTCAAATTTAATTTTAGTAGCAAAAGGTCTTTGCGGGAGGAGGGGCATATTCGGGATATTGCAAAGTGACTTGGTGGAGAAAGAGTTCTGGTGGTGCAGAGCAGAAGGAAGTCAGAGTGGGTGTAGACAAAAATGGAAGGTCCTTGGGGCCAGAATGAAGTCTGCGGAGCTATTGAAGGTTCTGGAAGATATGTGAACAGTGAAATTGAGATGACTTTACTGGAAGGTAATGGGAGAGGAGGAAGAGGAGCAAGAGCCAGGGAAAGGCTGAATATGCCACAGATACTGAATATGCTACAAAGATGCCAAGGCTGTTCTCCATCTTCTCAGATCATCCTTCCTTAGGTAATTCATGTGTATATGTACTGTGTGATTTCTGCACATCATTCTCCACTTGTCTTCACAGAAACCCTATGAAATAATTCTCATTACACAAATAACAAAATTAATAAATATTTTTAAATTTTAGTTTCATTTGTTAGATCATCTTTGGAGTCTTATTGTAGTATACGTATATTCTTTCATTGGAATTAATATAGATACATATTATATATATATCACTGTATCACTGTCATCTCGTTCATATATTTGTAACGATGAAATCGTAACAAGATTTATTTACTAAAAATTTAATTTGCAATATAAATAAAAATTTATTTACAATAAAGAAACAACAGCTCTCACTATATATATGTATATATATATATATATTATATTGCTTTTTGGGTCACACCCAAGCAATGCAATGCCTAGGGGCTACTCCTAGCTCTACACTTAGGAATTACTCCTGGCAGTGCTCAGGGAACCATATGGGATGCTGGGGATTGAATCTAGGTGGGCTGAGTGCAAGGCAAACACCCTACTGGCTGTAACTTTTTCTCTGGCCTCCTGAAGTTTTTTTTTTTTGGTCTTTTATTTTTCACTCACAAATCATACAATCTTGTATATAGAAATTTCTAAGAAACATAAAATCACAAAATTTTAGACCTAAATAAATAAAGCAGGATTGCAGGATACAAAATTATCATGAGTACAAAAACTGGTTTTTGTAATTATCAGCAAAGAGGAATCAGAAATTAAATTAAGAATATAATTCCATTCACAAAATAATAACAATAAAATACTTATGAATAAAAATTTAAAAAGAAATGTGTATTGGTGTATTAAAAATAATAAAACTTTTACTGTCACTGTATCACTGTCATCTGTTGTTCATCGATTGCCTCGAGCAGACCCCAGTAACGTCTCCTTCGTCCTAGCCCTGAGATTTTAAAAAGTCCCATATTTGAGGATCTTTCAGAGTCAGGAGAATGAGACCCATCATTGTTACTGGTTTTTGGCATATTGAATACGCCATGGGGAGTTTGCCAGGATATCCACGTGTGGGCAGGATACTTTTGGTAGCCCCCCCAGGTTCTCCAGAGTAAGAATTAGATGATAAGATGTCGTGTGGCCGCAATCGCAGCCATACACGGCACCAGGGGCAGTTGGTGGGTGTAACGCCTACATACTGGAAGATGGGGATCTGGGTGGAGGAGGCCCCAGTCCCAATCCAAGCAGGCTTGGAGATCTACACTGTGTAATCCCATCAACGGCCAAGACCCAGAGACTATAAAACCCTGCTCCCAGAAGAGAGCAGCGCAGAGCCTCCTGCCTCCGCGCCTGGCTGTCCTCACCTGGGCCCCTTGGAGGAGGGAGGAGTTTCCCTCCTCAACCCGAGCAGAGCCCTGGCAGCTGAAGACCTCCGGTTCCAGCCACAGCCATACTTAAGACCACTCTCCACACTTTCGGATGAGCCTCACGCATGAAGGAACTGGTAGAGGAATCCAGGTGTGCGGGACCCGGGGCATAGAATAAAACTTTATTGAGAGAAATTTTGGAAGATGCAGGTATATATAGCATTACAGGAGGATGGATTGAAAGACATAACATGCAAATAAAGTGAAGTTTTATTTCAGAGTTTTTTTTCTCAGAAATTTCTTCTATCTTTTATTTCATTTAAGTTACACGTGCTTGGGGCTGGAGCAATGGCACAGCAAGTAGGGTGTCTGCTTTGCACGCGGCTGACCCAGGTTTGATTCCTCTGCCCCTCTCAGAGAGCCCGGCAAGCTATCAAGAGTATCCTGCCTGCACGGCAAAGCCTGGCATGCTACCTATGACATATTTGATATGCCAAAAAGCAGTAACAACAAGTCTCACAATGGAGACGTTATTGGTGCCTGCTCGTGCAAATCGATGAACAATGGGAGGACAGTGCTATGGTGCTACACGTGTTTGAGCCTTTCCCCAATTCGATCTGGATTAAAAGCATCATGGTCTGAAAAGACAGTAGAGACAAGTTTTATCATTTTCATTTTGTGGAGATATGTTTTGTGACCCAGCATGTGATCTATCTTGAAGCATGTCCCGTGTGCTGTGAAGAAGAATGTGTGTTGAGCTTCTTGGAGATGAAAGACCTTATATGTGTCTGCTAGGTCCGTGTGTCCTATTTCTTCCTCCAATGCAGTTTCCTGCTTGAGTTGTTGTTTGCTTGATTTGTCAAAACAGTGATTGAAAACTGTTAAAGTCTCCTTCTAACATTTTGTTCTTGTCAATATCTTCCTTTATATTTGCCAGCAATTGTTTTAAGTATTTTATTTCCCATCACTGTGAATATATTTTTAAGCAAACAGCTATTATTTTTATAACAAAAAAGCAAAATTTCTCATTTTCTATTCTTGAAATTGACTTTAGTGTTTCCTGGTGGAAACTTTTTCTGTATCCTCTAAAATATGAACTTCTATTTCTGAATAGGAAAAAGAATCCATTTCCAGATGAGTTGTGCTATTTGATCATCCTTTTGGGCTTCAGACTTTTCTTTGCCAACTTTAGCTAGTGTAGCATAAATCTTTCCTCTGTAATATTCATGAATGACATGAGCTCCTACATCTCTAGAGTGTTTCCAAGCCAAGTCAGAACCAGGAGCTACTCTTCTGGAACACCAAGAAAGAGCACTCTGAATGTCGGTTTTCACCATGCTTTCTCTATTGACTCTACTATATAATCCCTTGCTGTGGTGCCCAGTCCCTGATCAGGGTTTATTATATTCCCAGGGTCACACAAAGCAAGCTGCACTTCCCACCCACTTGCTGGGTGAGATAGTGAGACAGTGAGCATCTCTCTGGAGCATGACACAGCAAAGCAGAAAGTGAGCAGTTGCAGGTGGAAAGAGCAGAAATCATTATGCTAAGGAGATAATAAATTTGGGATAAGTGCTAAATCCACTGCTTTTGTAAATCTATTCTGTTTCTATTATAACACACAACTTGTCCGAAAGCTACCCATTGAATAGGTAGTGTGGGGCTGTGATGACATAGAGAAGGAGGTGCTGATAAAATTATTCAATCTAGAAGGGTATGGCTTGGAAAGGCATCTTGCTCTCCAGAAAATGAGAGGGCGTGGTAACTGGATAGATTACAAATGGGGGAGATGCTGAGAAATAAGATAAGAATTCAAAATATTAAATGAAGGCTCAATAAGTCAGGATTTCTTGGGTTGCAAAGACACAGAAACTCAGTTCAACCTGACAGCTATAACAAATCTCTCCCAGGGAGAAGTAGAATAGTGTCGCTTTGGGTCATCACTCCATTCCTCAGCAAGTCACTGTGAAGAGGTGATGAACTCGGATTGGTCCAGAGTAGCAGGTGTCCCACCTCTCTGGAGCATTGAGGTAGGCTCAAAGATTCTCTTTTAGAGAAGCATCCCTCAACTGGATATCACCTGGTTCTCTGGACCCACAAGATATTCAAAGGGGGCCACAGGTAAAAATTATATGTAGGGATCCACATCTCTAGACTAGGAGTACAACAAGAAGGACACGGGTGGGGCAGATGGTTACAGGAAGGAAACAAAGCTGGAAGGGGCCCCAGTAGTAAAAAAGATTGAGAAACACTGCCTCAGACCATGTAGCATAACTATAGAATGCTCTTGTGCCATGAAATTAAAAATTTGAATATAGTTAACTAGAAATGAGATGCTTCTAGAGAAAGAGATTACTGGAGAAAGGTAGAGATGAGCACATTTCTGACTTCAGGGGGAGGATTTTCAGTTTGGTCAAGGACCTGTTAACATTAGACCCACTCCAAAAAAAGATGAAGTCTGATCTTGAAGTCAAAACCCAAAATCACTCCAAGATTTAAAAAATGTGAAATGTGTCCTTTTTAAAATTTAACTTTATGAATGGGGGTAAAGAGGAGGACACCTGGCTCAGGGCTCAGGCATCATTCCCAGTGGCACTTCACATAGTACATTGGATTGAAATCAGAACTCCAAGGATGCAAGGCATGTATTCTACCAAAAGCATAACTCTTTTCAACTTCAAAGGTAAAAATGTAAATTCAGGGAATTTTGTATCAGCAAAAGATGAATAAAAAAGACAAACAGTAACGACTAAACCCATAAGGCATACACAAAATAGACTGATAGTTTTCGTAAATGTGCTCCTTGCTGGTTCAAGTAGTAAAGTAAAGTAAGGTAAAGGCCCTCCCGTTGATCATCGATTTGCTCGAGCGGGCCCAGTAACGTCTCCATTGGAGACTTTGTTGTTACTGTGTTTGGCATATCGAATATGTCACGGGGAGCTTGCCGGGCTCTGCCGTGTGGGCGAGAAACTCTCGGTAGCTTGCCGAGCTCTCCGAGAGGGGCGGAGGAATCGAACTCGGATTGGCCATGTTGGCTGCGTGCAAGGCAAACGCCCTACAGCTGTGCTATCGCTCCAGTAATGACATAGAAATGACATGGTTTTGTAGAACGGAGCTAGAGATGGGGTTGGAAAATTATAGCCTATGGGCAATATCCAGTCTATCACTTGTTTTTGTACAACTCATGAGCTAAAAGAGGATTAAACAATTTCATATTTAAAAAATAAAGATTAACAATGTTTCATGACATGTAAAAATTGCATGAACTTCAAATTCTGATGCCCATAAAATAACATTTTTGGGTGGGGCCATTACTGGCAGTGCCCAGTGCTTACTCCTGGTTCTGAACTCAGGGATCACTCCTGGAAGTGCTTGGAGGACCATACGTGATGTTGGAGATTAAGCCAGGTTGGCTGCATTCAAGGAAAGTACCTAAACTCTCGTACTATTACTCTGGACCAGACCATACATTTTCACCAGAACTAGCCAGTCATTAGTTTGCATAGTTACTACTGTGACTACTTTTGCATTACAATAGCAGAGTTAAGTTTAAACAAAGATCAATGCTCACAAAACCTGAATCTTTAAGAATTTTTTTCAAATCCCTGAGTTAAATCTAATAGTGCCTTTTGTCTGTGAGGGTTTTGCTACCATACTTAAAATTATTGGGTAGCAAACGAACCACAAATCTGGTTAAAGTTTCAGCAGGAAATCTAGAAGCCAGAAAGAGAGTATAGTGGGGTTTCATCTCCACACTACATATGGTTCTGCCAGGAGTGATCCCAGAGCACAGAGCTAGGAGTAAGCTCTGAGAATCACCAGGTGTGGCCCCACAATAAAAAAGAAAAAAAGGAAAAGAAGTAAAATTATTGTGCAACACAGCATTAAAATGGATTCACCATACTAAACCAAAATGTTAGATAAGGAAGAAGAAAGAGGAGTTGCAGGCCAAAATACTTCAGGCAATTTTAGTTTTCATCCCAACTTGAAACTTGTAGAAATATTCTCTTTTTTAAAGGTGGAAAAAGAGCTGTTTGGATTTACTGACATCATGTTCCCTAATGATTGGTCCATCGGATTCAAAAGCTCCATCAACACTTTGATGTTCTGTCTCAGAGATGCAAAATCAAGAGGAAAATGCTGTACATAAAACAAACCTCCCATGTCCTAGAACAACCCTTCTTTTCCAAATTCAGTTCTTATTTTCAATTCCAAAAACAACACACAGGCCTTAGAAGGCACATGCTCACTCATGTTTATGCATGTGGCCCTGGAGAAGTAAGGATTTCAGATGCCTTTGATTATGAATTGGCTGAAGAAAATATCTACCCAAAGTTGCTTACTGAACAATCAGCTCTCCCTGCCCCCACCTCACCTCAAACCTACAGAAACCTCTATCCCACATCAATTTACAATGGAGCACTTGACATGACTTTATTGGTATATCTTTCTTATGCATTTGACCAATCAAAATGATAATTTAGACAAACTGGGGATAGCAGAATGCATTATCCAGCAATACCTCATTATTATGCAAAAATCAGATATTCACAGCAACTGTCTCATCTATTTATTGTTTGGTTACTCATCTGGAAATTTTAATACTTTCTTCAGGGGCAGGGACGGGCAATAAAAAAATAGACCTATATATCAAACCTTTAACTTTCAGCCATCATTGTGTGCCATAATACAGATGGAGTGGCTATCAACAAGCTTTACTGTGTTGGTTTATTTCCTTCAACAGAGAATGTGGATTTAAATGGGATAAAATATCAAAGTTGACTTCAGGCTGGAGGGTTCCATGAAACCTTCCAATTTCTTTGCAAGTGGACATAACTGGCTCAAAATCTGTCTCCCAAGGATTTCACACTAGATTTTCCATAATGGTCTGTAATATCTGAGGACTCTGAAGAGAAGGAAAGGGTCTTGCTCAGCAGAAGCAGTAGCCTCTGCACCCCAGGTCCCCAGAGTTCCTATTATGGCACATTCCCATGGGCCACCTCCTTTTCCTCACAATCACGAAGTTTGCTCCATGCCAGGTCAACTTCAAGTACTTTACTAACAATAGCATTGAATTTGCACCAAAAGCCTATGAGCTCCATACTGATCTGATCCCTATTCTATCTGTGGGACCCAAGGTACAGAGTAGCTCCATAATATAGGTAGTGATGAAAGTGGAATTTAAATGCAGGAGACCGTAGCTCCAGAGTCTGCATTCAGAGAGATAATATAGGAGTTGAGGTGCTTACCTGGTATGCAGCTGACCCCAGTTTGAATCTCAATCTTTCATGTTTCGCCAGACACCAGTGGGAGTGACCCCACCCAAGCACAGAATGAGGTATGGTTCCTAGTACCATCAGGTGTGGCCCTGGTCCCTCCCCACCAAAAAGCCCATTAGATTCTGCTAGTTGTGTAAAGGTGTAATAGCTCTTTTTTGTAGCTGTTCCCCTCCATCTGTGCCAGAAGAGGAAATTGGAGAGGAACAAATTGTGCAGTGAGCTTGCAAGAGAACCATGGGGAGTATGGGTTAGAGGTCAGATTCTCTCTTTTTTTTCCCTTTTGGGTCACACCCAGTGATGCTCAGAGATTACTCTGGGCTCTGCACTCAGGAATTACTCCTGGTGGTGCTTGGGGGACTATATGGGATGCTGGGGATCGAACCTAGGTTAGCTGACGCAAGGCAAATGCCCTACCCACTGTACTATCACTCCAGTCCTATGGGTCAGATTCTTGGACCCAGTTCAATGGACTCTGTAACATGAATTTTAAACAAATTCCATCAATGATTCTTAATCATACCAAAGAATAAGAACCACCAGCACAGCTTTTTTGGATCAGGAGTCAGAAAAAAGAAATCTGGATTTGGATCCTATCCCACCATATATGAATTCTAAAACTTAGGGGAAATCACAGCTCCCAGACAGACCCAAGTTTCCTCATCTGTAAAAGGAGAACCAAAATATCTTCCTAACGTACATTATGGTGTTGCTTGTGTGATATGGATAAAACTCACGTCCAATAACAGCTGAGTGGGTAAGGAAATTGAGGTCTGCATACACAATGGAATACCACTCAGCTCTATATAAAAAAAAAATGAGGAGAGGGGCCGGAGCAATAGCATAGCGGGTAGGGCATTTGCCTTGCATGCGGCCAACCAGGGTTCGATCCCCAACATCCCATATGGTCCCCCAAGCACGGCCAAGAGTAATTCCTGAGTGCAAAGCCAGGAGTAACCCCTGAGCATTGCTGGGTGTGACCCAAAAAGAAAAAAAAAAGAGGAGAGCATCCCTTAGGCTACAAATATGGGTGGAACTGTAAGGGTTCCTGCTAAATAAAATAAAAGAAGAAAGACAATAACAGGACTAGCTCGGTCTTATGTGGGACAGAGAGAAGTAAACAAAGCCAAGTAAGTTGAAACAGTTATGGCCCAAATCCACTGCTGCTCTGGTGCCAATCAACTATGAGGTGTATACCAAGAGGCTGCTTTAGTGGTGGCAAGCTGGCATGTTGGAAGATGGCAGACTCATGCCTTCAAAATAACTATCTTGGGACTGGAAAGAGTATTACAATTTCCAGTGGGCAGGGCACTTACTTCAATTGTGGTTGATCTTAGTTAATTCTTGGCACCACATTTGATCCCATGAGCCTCACCAGGAGTAATCTCTGAGCAGAGAACCAGGAGTAAGTCCTGATCCCTGCCAGGTGTGTCCCCCAAGCAAAACAAACAAACAAACAAACAAAATTGTCATCTTGTCTGCATGACCACAAAAATTAGATTTTATAGGAAAGAATAGTACAAGCATTTTCAGGAAAGGGGTTGGCTTTCAGTCTAGTGGGTGTCAGGGTGATGAATAAATAATAAATCCCCTCCTGGACTTGCTCCCCTGAATCTGTTTAGGAGAACAAATTAAATCAAATGTTCCAGATTAAGGTTAAGAAGTCAATTCTCTAATTTGTTGGTGTGTGTGTGGGGGGGGGGGGGGTAGAGGGGAACAGCAGTACTCAGGGCTTATTCCTGGTTCTGCACTTAGGGATCACTTCTCATTCCTGGAGGAGCTCAAGGACCACATGTGGTGATAGGGATTGAAACTCAGGTTGGCCATGAGCAAGGTAATGCCTTATACTCCTGTATTTCACCTGTATTTCACCAGCCCTGATTTTCACCCTGTTAACCTCTAGTATAAGTGAAATTCTCTCTCCAGTTTCAACCATCTCTGGCCAGATTTTGATTTCTAATATTGAATGCGGCTATCAATTTCTTTGGGTCAGTTTAAAAAACAATCCCTTTGGCTTCTATCACAGAGATAAGGTTAACAGAGTGGGGGAGGAGGAAGGGATTATATGGGGCAAGGGTCCAATGGACTGTTGTGGATGGATATGGGTATTTTGCTGTTTGGTTTGGTATAATAGCATACTTTTGAAAATGTAGTCTTCAAATACATCGTTTTGTAAATCAAGTTTTTTTTTGATTAAAGACAAAAATTCAAGCAAACCAAAAATAGAATGAGATGAGATAAAGCACATGAAAGAAACCATCAAACTGAAAAGTACTTTCAAATATGTTATTATTATTGGTCTCTCATTATTTCATGCATGAAAGACTTGTCTCCCTACTAAAATGATAATAATTCTGAGAATTGTACTATCCGCTTTTTTTTTTACCACATACCAAGTGCCCCGTAAAAACTGGATTATTTCAGTACCTGTTAAACAATATGTAAGCACAGAATCAATGCGACTGTTTGCAATTCTAGTGAAAAATGTTTCACCAGTGTCCCAGTGTCCTTTGAAAGTCAATATGTATATGTCACACGTATTCTCACATGCCTTGTACTAGAGAGGTTAGTGAGTGGTGATAGTGACTTATGCTGGAAAAAAATGAAACCTGGGTTAAATGATTTGCCCAAGGTCACCCATCAGTAAATTAAATGGCAATTCCCACCAGTTCCTGGTACACCATACCACATAGTCCAATGACTTGCCCTTGGAACAACTCTATCGATGGAGATGAAAAGTGCCAAGTTTTAGAAATTGTGCCAGTGGAGATATTACCAGGAGGAAAAAATGTCAATTGTGGGTGCAAAACTTGTTTGAAGGCCCTGATTTCTGATAGGATATGCTTGAATTGAAAGAACAGGTGGCAAAGAAGGGAGATTACATGGGACACTAAAATTCTCTCTTTGCTGACTTATGCAATAGAATGGCAATCATTTTGCTCCCACTTAAAACAAAAAATCAAATGAACAAGCAGTATAACTCTAGGAAACTATGAAAAATTCTACAAAAAGAGCATAAAGAATGGAAGCACTATGCTTTCAAAAATTGTTTTCCTTTTATAGCTACATAGCTGCCAGAGAAGAAACAAAGACCTAGGACCATATTGGGGTTTTTATTTGACTTGTTATGTTTTGGGGCCCACAATTAGAGATTCTTGGGGGCTACACCCGGAGCAGTAAAGCATGTATGTCAGCTTTTAAAGCTTTTTTTTAAAATCTTTTTTTTTTTAATCTTTTTATTTAAGTTTTTTTTTTTAAATCTTTTCTGACCCCAGAAAACTATGATTTCAAACATTTTACATTTGGGGAAGGCATTCCTTAAAGTATCTTTAAGCAATGCATTGCATTGAGACTTATTTGGAGATCTTTATTAATAGGATTATGCTTACTTATTTCTCATTTTGTTCAGTGGATTTGAAAACTTCTTGTACAGAAAACAGTTAAAGATTGTGAGTAGGGACTGGGACTGAGTCATCAGACTCTAAGGAAACTTTTTGGTGGTAATGGAGTTGTTTTATAATGTGATTGTGATAATGTGTCCTTAGCTGTCTACCTCTGTCAAGTCATCAAATTGTACACTTAAAATCAATAAATTTTACTTTTTGTCTTACCTCTTGTTATGTCTCACTGAAGTTAACCAAACAAAAATATCTTCCAATGACTCCATAACTCTCAGTGTACTTCCGTGAACAATGATAAATTCACAGGCCATCCAAAATCTGATGTTTCACTCACCCACCCCACTTGGGTCTTACCCCCTTCCACTCTTTTACTCTCTGTGTTCCTGCTGCATTAGCTGTCTGGCTCTGGAACCTTCTGATACTTGCCTCCATGTGCCCTCTTTAAGGCAAACACAAACTCCTTTCATCTCTTTGAGGTCTATGTTAAATGCCACTATTAGCAAGGCTTGCTTTCATTTACTTCGTTTCATCAGGGATTCTGTGCTCAGGTATCACTCCTAGTAGTGCTTGGAGGACCATGTGCACTTTCCAGGATCAAACCACAGTCAACTGCATGCAAAGTCAATCCTCTGTGATAGATCCTTATCCTCTGTGATATCTCTCTGCCCCCTTTCTTTAAAAAAATGGGGTGACTCACAGTGGTGCTTGTGTCTGTGATGGTGCCTGCAGTACAGGGGATAGAACTCAGAGCCTTACATTTGTCTCAGCATTTGAACCAATCCCAAGACCTCTGAGAACATTCTAGTTTGACATTTGACTTTTAGAATGCAAAATTCAACAATATAAGAGGAACTTAGGTGATAAATGCTGGTGAGTGGAAAGAGTTTTAGGGCATTCAGAGGGGGAGATTTGGTTCTCAGCTATCTTAACTAGAAAAGGTTTAGCAGTGGGGACTTGGGTAAGAGACTCCTGAAGAACTGAAATTTCTTCATACTAAATAAGCTAACTGGACAATCTTAAATATTGTTCTAGCTTTCCTTTAGAGCCAAAATCCTGTTTCTGCACAGTCTTACAGTGTGATCATATCCCTGTGCTTGGAAAGCATTCTGGAAAACAGACTCAGAATCTCACCTGTGTGTCCATGGGGCTATTTTCCATCTCAACATCCTGATGGGGTAACTAGTAATTAACTGGCCAATGTGTACATTACTTCAGTGTTGTGCTGGAAGTCAGGAGAGCAGGCAATCTGGTCCTTTCTGGTACACAACATACAGTTCATGCATTTTATGCACAAGATTCTCAGCTCCTGGAGAGCCAGAGCATCTCAGTCTTTCTCTGCTATGACTACACAATGGTGGAGATCATCCATTCTTCAGAATGAATGAGCATCAGGATTTAGAGTGTCCTGTTTGCATTAATATGCACATTGGGGAAGAACAATTAGCAAGGACATTAATCATGACTCTCTCTAATTGTAAAGGCTAATTGCCTGTTAAGGTAAGGAGAGCCTTATTTCCGTAGTCAGAGGGGTTGCCACCTAAATGGAGAAGGGGCCTTGAAACACTGATGTGAAAGGCAAAATCAGTGAAGTTCAAACAACAGCTGAAATTCCAAGGTCTTCTCCATCTTGTCCCCAGACATGCTTGTTTTTTCAATTTTTTTATTAGTGAATCACTGTGAGGTAGAGTTACAAACTTACAAACTTTCGTATTTTAGTCATACAATAATCGTTTACCCATCCCTCCACCAGTGCCCATTCTCCTCCACCAATGTTCCCAATATTCTTCCCACCACACCCACCCCATCCCCGCCCCCCCCCCCCCCCCCCCCCCCCCCCGTCTCTGTGGCAGGACATTCCCTTTTGTTCTCTCTCCTTTTGGGTGTTGTAGTTTGCAATAGAGGTATTGAGTGGCCATCATGTTTGGTATATAATCTACTTTCAGCACGCATCTTTTAACCCGAATGGGTCCTCCCAACATCCTTTACCTGGTGTTTCCTTCTCTATCTGAGCTACCTTTTCCCCCAGCATGTGAGGCCAGTTTCCAAGTCGTGGAGCAGACCTCCTGATCCTTATCTCTATTACCACTGGGAGTTAATCTCCCATTCTGTTACTTTATATTACACAGATGAGTGCAATCTGTCCCTCTCTTTCTAACTCATTTCACTTAACATGATACTTTCCATGTAGATCCACTTGTGTGCAAATTTCATGACTTCATCTTTTCTAGGGCACTCGGGTTTTTTCCCCAGATTTTGGCTATTGTAAACAGTGCAGCAATGAACATACAAGTGCAGATGTTATTTCAACTATACTTTTTTGCCTCTCTGGGATATATTCCCAGAGATGGACTTTTTTGGTATTGCTGGGTCAAATGGGAGCTCAATTTCTAATTTTTGAGAAGCATTCATACTGTTTTCCAAAAGGGCTGAACCAGTTGGCATTCCCACCAACAGTGAAGGTGCTTTCTCCCCACATCGCACCAACACCAGTTACTTTTGTTTTTTTGGATATGGGCCAGTCTCTGTGGTGTGAGATCATATCTCATTGTGGTTTTGATCTGCATCTCCCTGATGATTAGTGATATAGAGCATTTTCTCATATGTCTTTTAGCCATTTGGATTTCTTCTTTGAGAAAGTTTCTGTTCATTTCATCATCTCATTTTTTGATGGGGTTGGATGTTTTCTTCTTGTGGAGTTCAACCAGTGCTTTGTATATCCTTGATATCAACATCTTATTGGATAGGTATTGGGTGAATATCCTAATATTCTTTCCCATTCTGTAGACTGTCTTTGTATCTTGTCACTGTTTCTTTTGAGGTGCAGAAGCTTCTTAGTTTAAGATAGTCCCATTTGTTTATCTCTGTTTCCACTTGCTTGGTCAGTGGCATGTCATCTCTCTTTCTAGAGGAAGACTTGTGAGCACACAGTAAGAGGGTAGCTGTCTACAGGCCAGAAAGATTCTCACCCCAAATCAAATTGGCTCACACCTGTTTATGGAACTGTGGCAAAACAAACTTTTACTTATTAAGCCACCCTGCCTGTGGTATTTTGTTACAGCAGCAGGAGCAGACAAACACAATTTTCTCAATACATGAGTGTGCTTGGCTACAAATAGACCTAATCTTACATTCTCTGCTGTATTGATTCAGAATCTCTACTGTCCCATTAGGAATTATTGCTGGATTTTCCAGCACCCTCTCACTCCAAACCAACTCAGTCTCTCCTAATGCATTTCCTTCTATGTTTCAGCTAATACACAGATTTGAGAATTTTTTGCTTTTCTCTACAATTTCTAGTTGACAATGCCATTTATTTATTTATTTTTGCTTTTTGGGTCACACCCAGCGATGCTCAGGAGTTATTTCTGGCTCTGCACTCAGGAATTCCTCCTGGCGGTGCTTGGGGGACCATATGGGAGGACGGGGATCGAACCCAGGTTGGTCGCGTGCAAGGCAAATGCCCCACCCGCTGTGCTATTGCTCCGACAATGACCTTTATGTTTGATTGTCACATATTTTATTTATTTTTTAATTCTTTGGTCACACCTGGTGATTCTCAGTGCTTACTCCTGGCTCAGGACTCGCTCCTGACATTGCTTAGGGAACATATGGGGTGCCAGGGATTGAACTTGGATCCTCTGCAAGGCAAGTCCCCTACAGATTATACTATCACTCTGGCCCCTGATAATCACATATGATTATAACATTGATGATGGAGATTGGCAGTCTCCTGCCCCCACGCCTGGCTTCCCTCACCGGAGCCCCTTGGAGGGGAGCAGGTTAAGCTTTCCTCCCCGCCCCGACCAGGACTCCGGCAGCCAAAGACCTCCAGGACCAGCCACCACCATGCTGAGACCACTCTCTGCACACATGAAGGTACTGCCAGAGGGACAAAGTCACGTGGGCTCCGGGGCAGAGAGATCTCCAAGCCTACTCGGATTGGGGCCGGGCATCCTCCACCCAGATCCTCCAAACTCCAGTAGGCGGGGGTCACACCCACCAACTGACCCCCTGGCGCCGTGTAATCCCATCAACGGCCAAGACACAGAGACTATAAAAACCAGCTCCCGGAACATCTTATTATGACATCTTATTATCTCATTACTACTTTGGACAAACTGGCAGGCTACCGAATGTAGCCTGCCCACACGGCAGAGTCTGGCAAACTCCCCGTGGCGTACCCAATATGCCAAATACCAGTAACAATGATGGGTCTCATTCTCCTAAAGAGCCTTGAATATAATCTCAGGGCTAGGATGAAAGAGATGTTACTGGGACCTGCTCCAGGCAATCGACGAATAACAGGATGATTTGTGATATATTGCGATGGAGATTGAAGCCACACCTGACAGTGTTCAGAGCTTACTCCTGGCTCAGTGTACCCAAGGATCACTCCAACAGTGATTGGAGGATCATATTTGCATGGCAAGTGCCTTACCCACTGCTTGCCACATTTTATAGCAAACTTGGTGATGGAAAATTTTAAGAAAATCCACTAAAAATATTAATTTTGTATACTTAAGTATCTAAGGAGGGTTGATATCAACAACAAACAAAATAACTTTAAAAAATCCACATTTAAAAATTTACTAATATTCCTAGTCTTTGGGAATATTCATAGATATTGTCAAGACAGGGATATGGCTGCATGGGCTGAAGAAAGTGCCTTGTATATTGGAGCTCTAGGTTCCATCCTCAGCAATGACCGGTACCCCAAGCATTATTGGGTGTGGCTCAAATATAGATAATGTCATGGAAGGTGTTTCACATTCATTGCCATAGAAAGATTTCAAATTTCCCCCAGTTCAGAGTATTAAGCACATTGCCAGCTCTCATCACTCCACTCTTTCAAAACTGCTTCCAAAAGTTCTCAGGCTACAGTCATCTGTCTCTTCAACCCAGACAGTCAAATCATCGTGTCTAACACAGTGGCCTTCTATCATGATCTAAATGCTTTTGATCACTTTGAATCAGAAACTGAAGACTCACTTGAATCTATTATGAAGGTGTTTTGCTTTGTTTTATTTCATTTTGTAATTGAGAACATGTAGTCTGTCCTTTTCTTTCTTTGAAAGCCAGGTTATATAATATCTTGGGAAGATGCATGTTTTGGAGTTCCTTAGAGTTCAGTTTGGTAAGTTGTTAGCAATAAGAAGACTAAGATGTGTCTCTGAACATTTTGGGGTAGTGTATAAGTTCAAGGTCAATATGAAAAACAAAGCCAAGAGACGATATATATGCAGAATCATTTATTATAGTGTATTATATACATAGAAATATTAATAAAAGGGATTCAACTTGCTATTGTAGTCTATAGGAGCAAGTCTCTGCAGGACTGCAGAATTGGGGCCAGGGAATTGGTGGGCAGAGCACTTGCCTAGCATACAGCTGACCCAGGTTTAATTCCTGGCACCTCATATGGACCCCTGAGCCTGCCGGGAGTTATCCATGAGTGTAGATTCAGGAGTAAGTCCTGGACACAGCTGGGTGTACCCACAGGAAAACAAAACAAGCCAAACCAAAACAAAACACTACAGCCTCTTAGTGTGGTGTTGAATCTGAATTTAGTACCCTGAGAGATTAGGAAAGACTTGACATCAAAGTAGAGAAGAACAAGGACAAATTGGACCCCAGAGGTTGTAGGGAACCTGCACCTGTTTCCTTGGGAAATCTAGTTTGACACAGAGCAATACCCATACCCTAGTGTAAGACTTAGAAGCGCAGCAAAGAAGCTGTGGACACCCTATAACCCTGGATTCTACTTACTTACCCATTACACCTGGGTAAGTAATGGCAGTGCCTGCTCCGTAACTACCTCCAAAGCCTCCAAGAAGAGATGGTTTCATTCGTGCCTTCCACAGCTCAGAGATTGCATTGCTTTTGTGGTTGATTCTAATCTGGAGCTGTTTGGAAAAAGGAGTCCTGTGGAAATGAGTTTCAATTTGGTCACTTCAGTAGTAAAGTGCTTCTCTAAATTTTTAGAGAATTAGAAATGGACTAATTATTGAAAACATTATAGTTAGAGCTTCTTTATTTTTTGGAGGGGATAGTCACTGTTCTAATAATTTGCAAATAACATGTAACCATTTTCTTTTCTTTTACTTCTTTTTCTTTTACTTCCATTTACTTCCCTTTCTTTCCTTTTGTTTGATTTTTGGGCCATACTGGGTGACTCTGTGCTCAGGGGCTATTTCTGAAAGTGCTTGAGGGACCATATGAAGTGCTAGAGACTGAACCTTGCTTAGCCAATTGCAAGGCAAGTGCCTTAACCTGTACTATCTCTCTGGCCCATTGGGCATTTTTCTTAATGCTCCCTGCAAAATTATAGTTTTGCTAGGAATTTAGAAACTATAAGCAGCAGGAAGCAACTGAGACTCTTTCTAAACAACCCAGCTAAGTAAAGAATCTTCCATAAAATTCATAGGCCAAACCTATTCCTATTTGGATATAACATAAATTATACCTTGCAAACACAGTTTCATGCCATGAAAACATGAATTATGTAACTAATTATCAACAGTGCACTATGTTTATTCTACAAATGTTAGTTGAATAAAAGAAAAATGAACAAAGAGGTAAGTATAATCCCTTAGTTATTAGCAATCTGTGTCCTGCCCCTCAGCCACGTCTGTATGTTGGGAGAGCATCCCCAAGTTTACTTGCTTCCTTCCCAGAACTACAAGGCCCAGAAACACTGCTGGATCCTGGGGCAAAGGGCCTGTGCACATCACTTGTCCAGGAGCCTGAAGCCAGCTTGTTGGAGCAGTTCTCCTTCCAAGGTAAAGCTCTCGGTAGTTACACTTGAGCCCTGAATTCATACTCTTGGCTTCGGTCTCCTAATTGCATCTCTGAATGTAGAAAACACTCAGACCGAAACAGAGACCAAAGGGACTGTAGGCACTTGTAGCTGCCAAAGAGGCAGGTTTTTTTAACAGTCACTGGGGAGCTACAGAAAGGCCAGATGGTGTGTCCCAACATATGTTCCCTGTGAGGACAGCGGGAATGCACCGCATGTGCAAAGCCTGGGGCAGAAAGTACCACTGAGGAAGCCAAAAGAAGCATAAAGGGATCAAACAGGCGTACTTGTTAGTATGGGGATGGGGGGGGGGTGATTGGGAGCATGTGTGACAGCCATCCAGCCTCATGGTCCCCTCTGGCCCCACCACTCTCTCCTCATGCCTACTGCCAACTTCCTGTTCTCTGGAACAAGTCCTGATCTCTGGGGCGCACTGGAAGCATCTCATCTCTGGGTTGAACCAGTCACTTCAACAGAATCCCTAGGGGCAGAAATGATGGACACATCAGTCTTTAAATCAGTCACTATAAGTAGCACCTGGGTTATTAAGACCTTATCCCACTTGCTGGAGACATAGTATAGGGGTTTAGGGGTTTTCCTTGCATGCGGTCAACTGGGCTCCAGTCCCCTGCACCCTATATGGTTCCCAGAATACTGCCAGGAGTCATCCTTGAACACAGAGCCAGGAGTAAGTCCTGAGCACTGTAAAGTGTGGTCCCAAAAAGGCTTTATTCCAGGCCCACAGAGATATATAAAAGGCTACAGCATATACCTTGAAGAAGCCCTAGGTTTGATCCTCATCATTGCACATCCTCCTGATCTGAGTGTAATCCAAGAATTTTTAGGGTGTGTGTGCTGATCCCCAAAACAAATCATCCCAGATCTCTTGAATGTAACAGTCATTTGGCTTTGAAACTAAAATGAATGTGTGTGTATGATGCAGCTTCACTTGTGAGTGTAAATATTGCAGCATGGTGACTTTCATTCTTAGTACATTCTTATTTTCCACCAACTTTGGAAGATGCCAAGGTTCCCTCCTTTCAACAATTTGATAGCAAAATCTTTTTTTGCTGAAAGTTCCCAGATGCAATTACCAAACATTCATGTGTATAATAACAATACTCACATAAGTATAATACTCTTTGATTACTTCTAGGGGCGAAGTACTTTACATGTGTGAGCTCATTAAGTTACCATGAACAACTTTATGGCATAGGGCCAGTTATTATCCATTTTGTAAAGAGGAGGAAGCTGACAGGCTAGGGGACCTGTCCAAGGTTAGAAAGAGAGGAAAAATGTGGTCGTCCTACTTGCTACTCAATACTTCTGCTATGAGAAAAATCATTTTGGAGTAGTTGGAGAGATAGTACAGCAAGTAGGGAACTTACCCTGCATCCTGTCAAACCTGGTTTAATTCCCAACACAGTAGATAGTCCCCCGAGAATCACCAGAAGTCATTCCTGTACACAGAGCCAAGAGTAAGCCCTGGATACTTTCAGGGGTGCCCCCTTTCTGTTTCTCTCCCCCACCCAACAAAAGGAAAAGAAAACATCTGTTATTGGGTCAAAAATAGCACAGAGCTAAGGCACTTGTCTTGCTTGAAACCATCTCTGGTTGAATCTCTGGCACCACGTGTGAGAGTCCCTGAGCATCATCAGGAGTAAACCCTGAATAATGATGAAGGTACCCTAATCATCCCTAAATCACTCTGGAGTTTAGAAAATGTCCTAAGTTGTTTAAGTAGCTGGGGAGCTTCTTGACTGACAAGATCAGGAGAGAGAAAAATGTGGTTTTGACTGTACCATTTGTTCATCTCTGGCCTCAGTGCCTGGGAATTATCTTCTACCTAGTCTTTTTTCTTTTCTTTTCTTATATATTCTTATTTTTTTTAATTGAATCACCTTGAGAAATATAGTTACAAAGTTGTTCATGTATGAGTTTAAGTCATACAATGTTTCAACATCCATCTTTTCACCAATGCACATTTCCCACCACCAATATCCCCAGTTTCCCTCCTGCCCACCTCACCCCCACCCACACCTCCCCAGCTTGCCTCTACAGCAGACATTTTTCTTCTCTCTTTTTCCTCTCTCTATCTCTCCTTCTCTCTGTCTCTCCCTGTCTCTGTCTCTGTCTCTCTTTCTCTTTTTCCTTTTAGGCACTGTGGTGTGCAGTACTGTGAAAGGGTATCGTGCATATCACTTTACACTTCTTTCAGCACTCATTTTTTGTCCAGAGTGATCATTTCCAACTATCATTGTCATAGTGATTCCTTCTCTGTCCTAACTGCACTCCTCCTATGCCTTTGTGGCAAGCTCCTGCCATGGACATGGACCAGTCCTCATGGTCCTTGTTTCTACTGTCTCTGGGTATTATTCATATGCCATTATATATAATATATGTATATGTTATATATCCCACAAATGAGTGTAATCATTCGATGTTTGTTCCTCTCCTGCTGACTTATTTCACTTAGAATGATACTCTGCATGTCCATCAATGTGTAAGCAAATTTCATGATTTCATTTTTCCTAAAAACTGTGTAGTATCCCATGGTGTAGATGCACCATAGTTTTCTTATCTATTCATCTGTTCTCAGTCACTTGGTTTGTTTCCAGATTCTTGCTATTGTGAATAGTTCTACAATGAACATGGAAGTATAGATGTCATTTCTGCTGTGTTTTTTTTTTTTGGCCAATAGGGTATATTCCCAGGAGCAGTAATGCTAGGTTGTATAGAAGCTCAATTTTTAGGTTTTTGAGGAATATACATATTGCTTTCCAGAAAGACTGGACCAGTCAGCATTCCTACCAGTCAGTAACAAATGAGAGTCCCTTTCTTTCTGCATCCATGCCAACAACTGGTTGTTCTTTTTGATGTTTGCTGGTCTCTGTGGTGTGAGATGATATCTGATTATTTTACTGATTTGCATCTCCCTGATAATTAGTAATGTAGAGCACTTTTTCCCGTGCCTTTTGGCCATTTGTATTTCTTCTTTGAGGAAGTTTCTATTTATTTCTTCTCCAAATCATCAAAATTATCTCCAAATTTTTGATAGAGTTGTATGTCTTTTTCCATGTAAAGTTCTATCAGTGCCTTAGATATCTTGGATATTAACCCATTATCAAATGGGTAAACATTTTTTTACCATTCTGTGGGCTGTCTTTGTATGCTGATCATCATTTCCTTTGAAGTGCAGATGCCTTTTAGCTTAATGTAGTCCATTTGTTTATCTTTGCTTCCACTTAGTTGATCAGTGGTGTTTCGTCCTTGAATATGAAATGTCACAGAGGCTTCTTCTTGCTACACTTCCCTCTATGTACCTTATGGATTCAGGTCTGATATCAAGGTCTTTGATCAATTTTTATTTGATTTTTGTGCATGTTTAGAAAGAGTTCTGAGATTTTTTTTTCTGGCATGATTCTGCCCAGTTTTCCCAGCACCACTTGTTGAAGAGCTTTTCTTGATCCTCTTCATATTTTTTGCTCCTTTATTGAAGATTAGCTGTTAATTTACTCGAGAGTCTGTATCGGGACATTAAAGTCTATTCCATTGATCTGAGAATCTGTCTTTGTTCCAATACCATGCTGTTTTAATTACTACCACTTTGTAGTACAGTTTGAAGTTGGGGAAAGTGATGCCTCTCATCTTCTTTTACCCAAGTACTGCTTTATCTTGGGTAAGTTTGGAGGTTGGGGTTATCGATCTATATGAATTACAGGAATGTTTCATCTATTTCTTTGAAAAATGATATGGTTATCCTAATAGGAACTGCATTGAATCTGTACATTGCTTTGAGGAGTATTCCCATTCTGATAATATTAATCCTCCCAATTCATGAGCAGGGGATGTGTTTTTATGACCTTATGTCCTCTTTTATTTCTTAAAGTAGTATTTAGCAGTTTTCTTTGTATAGGTCTTTTACCTCTTTAGTTAAGCTGACTCTGAGGTACTTGATTTTCTGAAGTACAGTTACGATTGTCAGTCTTGTCAGCCATCTCCTAGCACATACTATTCTTCGGTCTACTATGGAAAAGGAGAGTTAACCATGTAGGAGCATCTCCGCTCTTAAAGGAATGTCACATTGTCAGTGAGGGGTCCTCCTGGCTCTCCAGAAAGTTCCCCTTTCCTGTGTTGTACTTGGCTCCTATGGCTGGAATAGCACATTTCACTATATTCCAGTGAGTCCCTGGAAGCCCCAGGAGAGCAGAACTAGGAGTCACTCAGCTTTGCAAACTTTACAACTGGCAGAGAGCTGGAGCTCTGTAAATAATTGAAAGGTATTGGTTATACTAGCATTGGCATGCAGAGGAAATAGATCTGCTTGTCCCTTCTTCTGTCTTGGAATATGAATCTAGAGTTCCTAGCCCGGCGAGGCTCCGCCACAACTCATTCTAGTATTAGTTGCTCTGGTTGGGAGGAAACATTGCTTTGAGTGGTTTGGAATCACCCAGCCAATATGATGCTCTTTTATGGACTTAAAAAAAGGGAATTTGGTGTCCCCAAGACTTCATCAGTGAAACAATATACGTATTTCACTTCCTTTTCATCTCTTTCATTGTGGCTACAAGACTGAAACGAAGGAAAGAATAGGAATTCTATTTCTAAATGTCATGATCAGATATGATGACAAAAAATAGTAGATAAATATCTTTTGTTCTCATTAACAATCATATGGTGCAGCTCAGCTGCTTTTGTAGCAATTTCATTTTATTTTAGGACTGAGTAGATAATGTATAGGGATGTTGAAGAAACTCTGTTAGAATTTCAGGCACAACCCATTGTTTTCCAGAATTAATGTCTTTTGTCTTTTCTTTGAGATGATTTCTAAAAGGTTTTGTTCTTAAGGCTCTGGGTTCCATCCCCAGTATGGCAAAAAGAGAAGAAAAGGAAAAGATAAAAGACTAAAAACACTGTTACTAGGAAAGTTCCACTAAGGCAAACCTACTAATAACATTTCTAAGAGAGAACAATCTTGGATGGTGTTATCTTATGCTTTATCTTCTTATTTAAAGGCTAATGCTCTGTCTGAGAAGCTTGGATGCTCTGGCTTTAAAACTCAGCTGAAATGCCACCTTTTCCAAAGAGCTGTCCCTGACTTCACCATAGCTGGATGCTCTTTCCTTTTTCAGAGTAGTTTTATCTTCACCTGTCAGCATACCACATTATCCTGTGAGATGTCTTCCTCAGTGGATTCAGAGCATTCAGAGCATTCTACATACAGGTGTTTTTTTTTTTTTAAATTGGAGGATGGTTTGATACTCTGGTGCCAGCATGGCTAGTAAAACAGTAGATGCTCCATGTGCATGGAATGTATTTCAGATTAACAAGTGCCCAATATCAAAATGTCCTCTCTCTTTCTCCCCACCTTGCCTTTCCTCAGATATTAGAAAGACAAAACCCAGAGCATTTACTAACTATAAGCAGGAACACAGATAAAGGATGAGAAAAGACTACTCTTCAGGGCTGAAACACACCCAGACTTCAATTTTTTTTTAATCTATTGCTCACTCCACATAACGGTTCTAGATAATGGAGAACTAATTGTATCTTTAAAAACTGGACTCACACTGTAGATTATTTACGGCAAAGGCTGCACAATAAAGATCACAAAGTGAAGAGGGCCCCTGCTTAGGAGCAACGATTATGAGGACATCGTGACTATGGCCTCTATTATTTATACCCGAGGAGCTGCAGTGTTCTGCTGTTTGATTCTGTCATTTCCATTCTTTAGCTTTGTTTTGCCTTTGTCTCATCTTCCCTCCCACCTTAGTATCCCCAGCAGAGTCATAACTTCTCACAGAGGCATCTAATTTCTTAACCTCAAAGCAGAACAGAAACATTTTTCAAATTTTCCTATGATAGTCAAGGGGCAGTGGAGTGGGGGCGGGAGTGGGAAGGTTGCGAAACGTATATACTTAGATGGATTAAACCCAGACTGTCTTCCTCTGGACGTGTGAGTGGCCCAGAGATGAAGGTTAACGTACTTTAAGGATGAAATATAGACCATCCTGTGCAAAACCACTGTGTTGCAGTTTAATTAAAAGAATTCATTAAAGTGGTGCCCCATCCAGGGTAATTAGTATGCGTAATTTATGTGTTGCTTAATACACAAGGGCAGTAGCCTGAATAATAAACTCAAGTTAACCTTAAGTGGAAGAGATTGAATGGTCAGATGTTTATTTAGCTCAGGTTTGCTCACGAGTTAAGGTTAAAGAGGTGAAATTCGGTTCCAGTTAATTAATTAATTTCTGAGGGTTTCTTCATGAAAATCCGGCCTGCTCAATTGGGTACAAGTTTTGTCAAAGGCAGAGTGCTATTTTTAATTCATCAGCCATGCACTGACATGTCCTCCAGCAAGTGAATAACCATTTGAAATATCACATTTGAAGAAAGCACAAAGAGCAAAAAAGTGAGAGAGAGAGAGAGAGAGGAGAGAAGAGAGAGAGAGAGAGAGAGAGAGAGAGAGAGAGAGAGAGAGAGAGAGAGAGAGTGGAGCCAGTCTGGAATGTGTGTCAACAGAAAGAAAAAAACACAAGAGCATTCAAGATGGCTCCAAGGTCAGTAAGAAAAGGCTGCATGTGATAAAGCTGTCTGGTTTGTTCAATAATGGGTCTGGTGCAAGCCCTATAAAGTCATGAGCTTCCGGGAGCAGTTTCCTGTTCCCCTTTGTGGCCATTATGAACTAAGTGGCACCCTTTGGTAATGTTTGCTGGCAGTCACACTCAGGCTGCAGTGCTTACACATTTTCATACTTTAGGCATGGTGCTTGTATGAACTTAGCTGTGTGCTGGAAATTATGGATTCTTTTGCTGTGCTGTTGGTCCCAGGCCTGGACTTGCACATGTGGGTGGCACCTGTAATCAAGCTCAGGGTCTCATGCTTGCAGAGCTGATGACCCACCTGAAGGCACACTTTTCATTGGTTGAGTGTGCAATATGTCACAGACAAAAGCCACTGTTGATGCAAGTTCTGTTTGTTCCTTTTGGTGGAAATATTTCATCACACCCCAATTTTGTGATGTAATTTTTGTGAAATGAAACTTGAAGGGTTCAAAATCATGCCATTAATTGTACTCAGCTTCAATTGCAATGCCTTATTAATCAAGTTCGATGGCATTGCACCTGGCATCTCACTCAGTGGCTGGAAGGGAAGTGGCTAGGCCAGCAGAAGCTATTGGTTCATGTAAGCAAGTTAATTAGGTAAATTGTTACTGATTAATTGTGTTCTTGGTGGCTGCATGTAGATAAGAATTTGAGGTTTTGAAATGGGAAAAGTTAAAAAAAATATGAATTAATTTGGATTTTTGGACCCAAAAAGACCCAGGACTAAAGATATTAATAACAATAACAACAAAAATCTATTGATGACCCAACACTTAACTGAGTACCACATTTGTACAAGTTATTGAACTAGCTTCAAGGCTTCTAATTGTATCTGAGCATAAAACAGATATCCTTTCCTCTCCCCAAGTCAAGCCCCAGGACTAAAGGGTTAGTTGGGATGTTAAGACTACAGTACAGGTGAATAAAATAACAACACACACACGCGCGTGCGCACGCGCGCGCGTGCGCACACACACACACACACACACGGGTTTTGCAGTTGTATGAGAAGTGCTGGGTTTGCTTTCTGTGCGAGCTGTCCTCCCTTTTTGGTCCCTTCCAGGCTTTCAGTGAGTTTCCCACACTCTGTACCCAGTCCACATGCTGCCCAAGCCTCCAGGCTAAGTCAGACCTTTACTGCAAATTCAGGTTTTGCATAGAGAGAAACTCTGGAAGGAAAAGAAAGGCAGCTGCTTTGGAGTCACTTAGTGACCATGTCCAGGGGCTTGTAGAAATCCCTGAGGCGGCTGTGGTCCCTGTCCAGAGAAGCCTTGTCTGACTCTTCTATTTTGTTGCCATTAGAGAGATTTTCTTGGCAAAGTCGTATTTGCTATTTGTCAGCCATTCATTTCTGAGTCATGAAACCAGAGACTTCTGAGAAGGGCTGTGAATTCGTTCCCAGTGTTGAGAGAGAAAGAGGTTGCAGAGCTGTTAAGCAGCACTGTCAAGGGATTCTGGCCTTGCCTGCTGAGTAGACAACTGTCAACATAAAACAAAGCAAGCAGCAAACACACCCATTTCACAGACGGGCAAACTGGGATGAGTGAAGGCTCTGTAACTTACTTAATTAAGCCTCACGGCCAGCAAGAAGCAAAGCTGAGACTTGAATCTAGAACTTCTTGACCTCAAAGCCTGCATTCCCTCATACTCATGGAACAGGTCTCCTGCTTTCTTCCTTGAGCTGATCAAGTAGCCTCTCTGCACTTCGAAGGAAGCACAGTGATGACAGCTGTGCTGTGTCCCCTGTAGGGCTGTTGTAGAGATCAAAGGGGATAATTCTGTGGAGGCACTTTGAAGCCTGTCACACCATCCACATACTTGCAAAGGGCTTCCTATTGTTAGGTGAGATTCCAACTAGGGTGGACTGTGATACTGAGAGGGAACTAGGAATCTCGGGGAAAATAGGGTCTGAGCTCTGAATGGGGCTCCAGGGGGGAGTTGGGAGACTCTGAGGAAACAAATAGTCTCAGGGAGCTGGGGGCCTGCAGGTGTGCACACAGGGGCTGGCCGTCCCTCCAGAGCATGTAGGACTGGCCTGAGCAGCTTGGAGATGGGTGATGTGGAGACCAACAAGAGGCAGTGGTGTTTTAGAGAGTGTGGAAGAGTTCTCTTTTTTCAAAATGCCAAAGCCTTTCACTGGTTATCATCTCAATAAATCTTCATCCACAAGCCAGGGAGGCCTGAGCTAGCCCCAACCTCACAGCTGAGAACTCATCTGAGTTTGGAACTCAGATGCGCTAAGAAATCTGCTTTAGGTCAGAGCTGAAGTCATAGGAGCACATTTTCAATCCTGGTCTCAATGAGTTTTACACAGATATTTATTTTTTTTGTGAAGGAAGGAGCTGGGACACACCAGTGTTGCTCAGAGATCACTCCTGGCAAGGCTCTGTGTGGTGCCAGGGATCGAACCCATGTCAGCTGCATGCAAAGCAAGAGCCTTAATTCCCATATGAACTCTCTGGGCCCACACATATTAAATTTTGTTGATTCTCCCTCCCACCGCCTCCCTTCTGCCTCCTTTAAACCATAGCCCAGCATTTGTAAAGAGAATGAAGAGGTCTTAGCCTTGCCAAATGAATCTGCTATGTGACCTTGGATTAATCCCTTCACTGTTCTGAATTTCAGTTTCCTATTTGTATAATGATCTGGTTGAACTCTAAAACGCTCTAAGAGTTATCTCCCCCAAGACTGCATTTCTGAAAAATCCTCTTATTTATATAAAGACCCAGCCTCCTGTGCTCCTCATTGTCTCCAAAACCACAGGAGGTAGCGTTTTATAGAGCTGATTGCTTCACTCAGACAAAGGAAACTCCACTTCCTGTAGCTTTGGCAATAGTCTGAAAATAAACCACAGACATGATAAGATCATGGTTTTACTAATCAAATCAGTGCCTCAGCATAGAGAGATTTGATTGTGCTTCTCCAAAGGAACAGAAAAATCCCCTTTCAATTTCATGTCCTTGTTCTGGGAGAATTTTAGTTATAACCTGTGCCACTCTGCTCAGTTGCCCACTTCTCTTGGGGGAACGTTAACCCCCCAGGATAACGATGGACAAACAGGACAAAAATCACCCAGGATTGGAGGCAATTGATTTACATTCAGGAAGACAAATTCCTACTAAGCACATATTGGCATGACCATCTTTTGTGGAATTATGATTCTTCATCATCCTTCAGCACCACCACTTTGAGAGTTTCCTATCAAGTGAGGCCACAAAGTTTATTTTTGAGTAAACCATCTCATCGGAAGTGTTGATGTTTAGGGGGTGGTAGACTGTGACTTGTCTGCCTGGTGTGAAGTTACAAGGTGGCTCTCCTGTGTGGCCACATTGTTGTGTGACCCCCAACTCTGCAGGTGTGATCTCCAGTCCAACAAGTGAGCTACCCCGATACACTGTAGTGACAATGACAAAAAGGGACAGAAGGGGGAATTATTATTTTTAATTGGTATTTCATTTTTTTCACATAAGACTGCCTCCTTAAAGAAAGGGACTCACGCTCATTAGAATAGTGCCTGGTGACAAGATATTATAATGTATTACTTGAATAAGTGAATGTTCCAGCTTTCACTTAAAAGGAGCCATATACAAGGCAAATATATCCTGTTTTGGTGATTTTTTTTCCTGCTTTGTGATACAAATCAGTAGGCTTCAGCTACCAGGCACAGATGCAGAAAGGCTGATGATCACTGGTTTATATTCCTGCTCTTACTGCTTCCTGAACAATAGCTGTGGCATCATGGAATGTATGTGCACACACATGGACACATGAACACGCAACCCCCTCCAAGTACAGACACACACAGAAACATGTGGACGTTAGAAGAGGAAGCAGAGGTTCAGGAGATGTGGAGGTAACTGCCTGAGATTAATTGTACTTTATTTGTTTCTCTATTTTTCAGTGTTGAGCCACACTAGGTAGTAATCACGGCTTATTCCAGACAACTTGGAAATCATTCCTGGTGGTCAGGGTACCATATGTGATGTCAGGGATCAAACTTAGGTCACTGCAAGCAAAATATTTAAGATATTACAATAAGATAATTTCTATAATATCTCTTCAGTCCAATTAATGGACTTTAAATCATAGAGTGACCTTTCATTCCTGGCATAATCCCTCTCACCCACCCACCCCAGGACCAGGGTGTATTAATTTTCAGTATATCGAAGTTTAGGACTGGGGCGATAGCACAGCGGATAAGGTGTTTGCCTTGCACACAGCTGACATGACCAACCAGGGTTCAATTGCCCCGCCCCTCTCAGAGAGCCCAGCAAGCTACCGAGAGTATCTTGCCTGCACGGCAAAGCTTGGCAAGCTACATATGCCAAAAACAGTAACAACAAGTCTCACAATTTGTTATGAGACATTACTGGTGCATGCTTGAGCAAATCGATGAACAACGGGAGTGCAGTGCTACCTGTGCACATTGAAGTATACATCTTGTAAAAAAAATTGTGAAGAATATTTATATCTAGGTTCAGGGAATATTTGTTTATTTGCTTATAAATTCCTGGACCTGGAATTTAGTTTTAAAGAAAGATTTTGATTATTAATTCAGTGACTATAAATTACATACGAAATGTTTAGATCACAGGATCAGTTGACATCCTGTTACTCATCGATTTGCTCGAGCAGGCACCAGTAACATTTCCATTCATCCCTGTCATGTGCTAGTGTAGCCCAATGGCGTCTGCTCGCTCCAGGAGCATGAAGAGCCTCAAACCTATCGTTCAGAGTCTTGACAAAGAAGTCTGACCATCTCGTAGGTGAATGGGCATGTGATCTGTTGACATCCTGTGGAATCCAGTTGGTAACAGCTTTAGTCCAGCAGTCATCTCCAAATCACATTACGTGTCCAGTCCATCTGATTTTCGACACCTTGGCAAACGAGACAGCATCCCTGATTCTGGATCCTCGACAGAGGTCAGAACTCCAGATTCTTTCTCTCACTTGAGTGAAGCGTGATACTCCAAGCATAGCTCTTTCGATTCCTCTTTGGGAGACCCAAATAGCGTTCTCATCCTGTTTTCATAGGGCCCATGTCTCTGAGGTGTGTGTTAAGGCAAGAAGAAGGATGGAATCGAAGAGATTGCCAGAGCTGGAGGTTCTTCGTCCTCTAAGCTATTTCTTCAACGCTCCTGAAGGCATTCCAAACTGTTCTCTTCCTCCTACAAAACCAGGTGCCAAGTCATTTGTTTCATTGGGTTCTTGACCTAGGTACACATAACTGCTGCATTCGGAGATGTTTGTTCCAATGAGAGTGAATGGAATGTCAGGAATGAGTCCGTTTCTCATAAACATAGTCTTGGTGAGATTTTGCTGCAGTCCGACCTTTCCACACTCACGGTCGAAGTCGGCCAGCATTTGTGCCTCTTGGCTAATGTTTGGTGTTATTAGAACGATGTCATCAGCGAAGTGGAGGTGGTGTAGTTGCTGGCCATCTATCTTCACTCCCATTCCATCGCATGACATTCTCGAGGGTGGCACTGAAGAGTTTCGGTGAAATGGTATCATCCTGCCAAACCCCTCTCTTGACATCGATGATCACTTTCTTGTAGAATGGTTAGATCTTGGTGGTGAATCCATAATACAGCTCACAGAAGATCCTGATGTATTGAGTTTGAACGCCTGTTTGGCTAGGGCTTCAATGACTTCTTCAGTCTCAGCAGAATCAAAGGCCTTCTTTAAATCAATGAACGTTAGACAGAGAGCATCTTGAACTCCCGAGAAACCTTAATGAGCTTGGTTACTGTGTGGATATGGTCAATGGTGCTGAATCCTTTGCGGAAACTGGTCTGGTCACATGGGTGTCCTTTATCTAGTGTTCTGCCAATCCTATTCAGGATGACTTGAGTGAACAGCTTGTAGATGACAGACAACAGACAGATCGGCCGATAGTTGCCAATGTCGTGGATGTCTCCCTTCTTGAATAGTAGAACAGTCCTGCTGGTTTTCCATTGGGACGGAACATTGCATTCAGACAGGTAGCAAGTTAAGAGCTGAGTCAGTTTATTGATGAGTACTGATGGCAGGTTTGGGTCTGACCTTGTCTGGGCCGGGTGCTGTTTGCTTCTTTACTGACAAAATGGCATGTCAGATTTCAAAGGGAGAACATTGGGAACAACATATCCATCCTGAGGAATTTGGTATGTGGGCAGGTGGACATGACTATTGAGGAGATCTGAGTAGAAGTCATAGATAATCTTCTCCATTGACCTTCTGGAAGATGTGATAGATCCATCAGGATGTCAGAGGGCAGTCATCTTGGTCTTGGCAAAGGACAGGTGGGCGTTGCAAATGCTTTTCCTGGCTTTTGCTGGATTGACCAGCACTCCTGCTCTTCTCTCTTTGAGGTCTTCCTTGATCGCTTCTCTGCACTGCTTTGCGAGCTGTTAGCTAGTGGTTGCCTGAGGCTCGCACCAAGCCATGTTGACAAAAGAGCTTGAGAGTTTTTGAAGGCAGGTTTCTCTTTGTGGCTATCTCTCTCTCGGCATTCCTTGCACAATCATGAAGGTGCTGAACCCGTCGATCGTATTCCTCATCAATGTTGTCAATGACAGCATCTTCCCATGTTGCCACAATAGTGCCAAAGAGCTCCCAGTTGGTGGTCGTTCTGGGAGTTCTCTTCTTAAACTTTGCAGGGATAGAGGCTTTTAGGGTGGCCTCTAATCGCCCTTGCAGGTGTTCATATGGTTCAAACCATATTTGAACCCTATCAAATATGGTGTGCTAATCTTGAAAGTTGGGTATTAAGTGTCTTATGATGTGTCTGTGGCCGCAAAGTGGCCGCGCAGTCTGGAAAGTGGCCTGCAGCATAGCATGATGGTGGCTGGGTAGTGGAGATATGGAGGTAGTGGAGGTTGGCTGATGAGGTATTTATATGGTACTGGCAGGGTGGGGCTTCTGGGTTTGATTCCTGGGTCGCTGGAGATTGGTGGGAGCAGGTAGAGGATCTCTGTTTCCAGGTTCCATTAAGTCTTGAGTCCAAGGTCACAGAGTTCTGTTTTCCTGGTTCCATGGGGCATCACTTATGCGTGAATCTGAGCCCAAACACCCAGAAAGCGGCCTGGAGTGTGGTGGCGGCTGGATAGTAGAGGTAGTGGAGGAATTGTTTAGAAATTTTCATTTATTTTTTAAATTAATCTTGGTGAACTATACTTCCAAGGGATTTTTCCACATTGAATTGTCAACCTTTTGGAATAAAATTATATTAAATAATCCTTCATTATCATGATAATGTCTGTAGGTCTCTGTTGGTGTCATTTATGCTCATTATTTTTGCTATGTTCGCTAGCATTTTCTTTCAATTTAGTCTTTATATTTAAATTATATTTTGAAAGCCAAATGTAGCTGAGTCTTATTTTTTTAAAAAATATAATCTGATTATCTTGACTTTTTGTTGTTACTGTGTCTGGCATATCGAATACTCTCGGTAGCTTGTCAGGCTCTCCGAGAGGGGCGGAGGAATCGAACTCGGGTCGGCCATGTTGGCCGCGTGTAAGGCGAACGCCCTACCCACTGTGCTATCGCTCCAGCGGTAGGGCATTTGCCTTACAAGCGGCCAACCTGGCCAACCCGAGTTCGATTCCTCCGCCCCTCTTGGAGAGCCTGACAAGCTACCGAGAGTATTGGATATGCCAGACACAGTAACAACAAAGTCTCCAATGGAGACGTTACTGGGCCAGCTCGAGCAAATCGACGATCAACTGGAGGGCCTTTACCTTTTACCTTTTATCTTGACTTTTTAATTAGTATTTACTTCATTTAAATGCAATGTAATTGGTTAAACTTAGCATATTGGTATTTATTTTTATTTTCTCCTATTTTTTCTTCTCTCTTTTTCAGATTCCTATTACACAAATTGTGAATATTTTAATATTTAATTTTGCCTCTTCTCTTGACTTCATGATACCACTCCTTTATTTTGCATTTTTGTTAGAAATAATTGTTCTAGAGATTATAATATATACCTGTAATTCATTAAGTTTATGTTTAAATAATTTTATACCACTTCATGACCAGAACTGTCTCAAATCATTCCAATTTTTATATATATGTATATTTGTATGTATATGTATTTTTTTGTTGTTTGTTTGGGGACCACACCTGTGGTCCTTGTAGGCTACCCTTGGCTCCTTACTTGGATTTGCTCCGGGGATGCTTGAGGTGTCATGAAGTGTCAAGGATAAAACCTGGACCTTCTAAATGCAAAGTCTCATTGAATTCACTCTCTAGCTCCCAGTATTTTTTTCATTTTTTAAAATTTTGTTTTCATAAGGTTGTTCACATTAATTGGTCACATTCAATATTTCAACACCAATCCCACCACCATCACACCCCCTCCCACCACCATCACTTTGAATTTTCTCACCACCATTCAAGCCTGCCTGCCAGGGGCAGATGCTAGATAATTTATTTTCTATTGCTTATTATGAATACCATGAGAGGTTGCGGCCATGCGCTTCTGAAATTCTAAAATTGTAAATGGGTTGGCGTCCATAGATATCTCCCTAGGAAGCTAATCCACTTTGAGATTCATTTGGGGTCTCTGGATCAAGGCCATTGATGCACTGAGATGGCTCCCGGAGGCAGATTGTAGGTGTGACAGCCAGGACCCCAAGCGGGCGGGGAAGCGGGGAGGGATGACCCTTCTCTGCTCCTGCCATGTGACCTAGAGTCAGACCTGGAGTCAAACCTGGAACCCCCATACCTGGGTTTTGTTTCTGGAAGCTTGTGGCCACCAGCGTTTCATCTGGAGCAGGTGGAGAGGGCACACCTGCTCCACCTCACGTGTCCCTGTGGAACTGGCTCGTTACGGGTCTGGAGAGATCTCTGGTGAACTGCTGCCTTCCGGGACTCACTGCTGTGACTCTCGCAATATTTCTTTTTATTGTTTTTTTTTTCTTTGCTCCTGGGCGTTTGCCTTGCACGCGGCTGATCCGGTTTTAAAGGTTTGATTCCTCTGTCTCTCTCAGTGAGCCCAGCAAGCTACCAAGAGTACCCTGCCCGCAGGGCAGAGCCTGGCAAGCTCCCCATGGTGTATTCGATATGCCAAAAACAGTAATAACAAGTCTCACAGTAAAGACATTACTGGTACCTGCTCGAGCAAATCAATGAACAATGGGATTACAGTGCTACAGTGCTAAAGTGCTATGTTTCTCACCTACAGATATATTAATAAATCTCTTTATAATTTTATTAAAAGAAACATATTAAACACATCTATTTATTCTTTGTGATACCCTCCTTTCTGCTGTCCCTGGGTTTCTGGCTGGTATTGTATTTCTTCATGATAAACACTCTGGAATATTTTTAGTAAGGTTTCTCAAAGAGTTCAAGAATTCTCTTATCATTTATTTTTCTGAAATATCTTTATTTTGCATTCTTTTCTGAGAATATTTTCACTGTTATTTAACTCTGTTATTTTTCTTTCAATACTCTAAAAATATCTATTTTTTTTTTACCAATTTCTGGCCCTCATGAATTCTTCAGAGAATATCAACTACAGTTTGTACAGTTGATTCTTATGTGTTTAACCACTATCGCTATCACTTTCACCCCGTTGTTCATCGATTTGCTTGAGCGGGCGCCAGTAGTGTCTCCATTCATCCCTGTCACGTGCTAGTGTAGCCCTATGGCATACTGGGGACTCTTTCCGGGTCAGGGGAATCAGGACCATCATTGTTACTGTTTTTGGCATATCGAGTACGCCATGGGTAGCTTGCCAGGCTCTGCGTGCAGGCGGGATACTTTTGGTAGCTTTATGTTTAATATGTTTATTATTTTTCTGGATGTATTTAAGACTTTGTCTTAGAAATAAGATAATATTTATATTATATTTAATTATAATTTAAAAAATTTAATCATTGTGAGATACACAGTTACAAAGCTATTCATAGTCAGGTTTCAATCACACAACGTTACAACACCCATCACTTGGGTCACCAATATCTCCAGTTTTCTTCCACCACACCCCTCCAGAATTTTATTTTGATGTAGATAAGTTGACACTTTGTTATAGTTATTATACCTGAGGTTTTCTGAACTTCTGGATCCTGTGGTTGCTGTCTTCCATAAATTTTAGGACAGCCTCTGAAATTTCTATTTCTTGAACTCCACTTTTTCTCTTCCCTTTCTTGGGGGACAAATTGTATATATATATTAGGCAAACTTCCAGATGACATGCCCTATAATTTAAAAAATAAATAAGAAATTTTGTTTAAGTGATAATTGTAGGGATGTGCAATGAACTGAGGAGAAGTGATGAAAGAGATCATCAACAAAAAAAGACAAATATGAGAGTGTATGAGAAACTGGAATCAGAAGTCACTCCACTGGAAAGCATGGTAGATAAACTGAAACTTCATTGGATGGACATAGAGTAATAGAATCTGGGGAACACATCTACAGGCTTGAATATAAGATACCTGAAGGCAGAAATAAAGACCAGAATAAAAAATATGAAAAGAGAGAGAGACCTAAGCAGAGACATAGCACAAGTGTTAAGGTAGTTGTCTTGCATGCGACCACCCCAGTTCAGTTTCTGGCATCCCATATGGTCCTCTGACCATTGCTAGGAGAAATCCTTGAGGATAGGAGTAGCCCCTGAACACTGCTATGCAATGTCCCCTTCTCCCAATGTAAAAACACAAAATGAGAGGTACAGTTTCCAGAGAAACAATATGTGAATTATAGGAATTCCAGAGGGGGAGGAAAGAGGGTGGGGAAGAATCACTGTTGAAGAAACTATAGTTAAGAACTTCTCCAAGGATGGAGTGATAATCAAGGGGTGTGGGTTTTTGCGATGCATGTGATGACCCAGGTTCAACCCCCAGCATCCCATATGGTCCTCTAGCACTTCCAGAAGTGAATCCTGAGTGCAGAAGAGGAGTAATCCCTGAACATTGTCAGTGTGACCCAAAAAGAAAAAAAAAAAGGACTTATTCAGGTTGAGAACTGAGTTTCTACTCAGATCCAAAATGTTCAAAGAGTTCCAGCAAAATAAATTCAAATAAACCCAAATAGAAGATCACCAAGATGCATTGTAATTAAAATGGCAGAAGTCAAAGTTAGAGCATCCTGAGGGCATCAAAACCAAAAAAGCTTACATACAAAAAACAAAACTAAAAAAAGCCTTAAGACTCACAACATATCTACCAAATGAAACTATCGGTCAGTACTGACAGTCACTTGATCACTTGACTTCCCGTTAATCGTCGATTTGCTCGAGTGGGTGCCAGTAACGTCTCCATTTGTCCCTGTCACGTGCTAGTGTAGTCCAATGGTGTCTGTTCATTCTAGGAACACTAAGAGCCTCAAACCATTCGTTCATGATCTTGATGAAGAAGTTTGACCGTCTGGTAGGTGGGCGGCCACGTGGTCTTTTGACATCCCATGGAATCCAGTCGGTAATGGCTCTAGTCCAGCGGTCGTCTTTAAATCTCATTACGTGTCCAGCCCATCTGATTTTTGACGCCTTGGCAAATGGGACAGCGTCCCTGATTCTTGATCGTCGACGGAGGTTGGAACTCCAGATTCTTTCACTCATTTGAGTGAAATGTGATACCCCAAGCATAGCTCTTTCTATTAATTCCTCTTTGGGAGACCTGAATAGCATTCTCATCCTGTTTGCTCCCAGGTCTCTGAGGCGTATGTTAATGCAGAAAGAACAGTGGAATCAAAGAGATGTGCCCGGGTGTGTACTGACAGTATGACATAGCAAATAAGTTGGATGAAATCAACATCCTAATAAGAATACTCTACCTAGCTACATTATCATTTAAATTTGAACGAGTGACAAATTTTTGCAGACAAACATAAGTTAAAGAGGTTCATAGACATAGATTCACCTTGAAGTATGAAGCAAAATCTTATAAAAGACAGAGAACCTCTATTTGAAGGTTAGTGAGACACTAAAATATAAAATGTAGGAAAGAAGATCACAATCACGATCACGATCATCCTATTGTTCGTCAGTTACCGCGAGCAGGCACCAGTAACGTCTCCTTTGTCCTAGCCCTCAGATTTTAAAAGTGCCATATTCAAGGTTCTTTCAGGGTTAGGAGAATGAAACCCATCATTGTTACTGGTATTTGGCATATTGGGTACACCACGGGGAGTTTGCCAGACTCTGCCATGTGGGCAGGTTACATTTAGTAGCCTGCCAGGTTGTCCAAAGTAAGAATGAGATAATAAAATGTCAAACAAAAGAATGAGATAATAAGATGCATTCATGCCCTCATGCTTCCGGGAGCTGGCTTTTATAGTCTCTGGGTCTTGGCCGTTGATGGGATTACACGGCACTGGGGGTCAGTTGGTGGGGGTGACCTCTGCCTACTGGAGGATGGAGGATCTGGGTGGAGGATGCTTAGCCCCGATCCGAGTAGGCTTGGAGATCTCAGCCTCAGGACCCACATGCCTTTGTTCCTCTGCCGGTTCCTTCATGTGTGTGGAGAGTGGTCTCAGCATGGTTGTGACTGGTTCTGGAGGTCTTCGGCTGCCAGAGCTTTGCTCAGGATGGGAAACTCAACCCTCCCCCCTCCAAGGGGTCCCGGTGAGGACAGCCAGGAGCAGGGGCAGGAGACTCTGGTAGGAAAGAAGAAAAAGGAATAATGGACATTTGTACAACATACTCAAAACTCACTTTGAAGTTAAGATGGGATACAGACACAGAACTTCAGAGGTAAAATACATACATGGCAATCTTGAGGCAAACATACTGAGAGACACACCAGAAAAAAGCTAAGGGAATCTGACCTCTCTCTTAAAAAAACAGGTCTAAAATTACGGGGAAATAAAATAAAAGATGGTCAAAGAAGCAAAAACAAACTTTAGAAGTACTCATAATCCATATAAAAAGATGGCAATAAATTCCATCTCACATAAAAAAAATAGCAACTAGAATAAAAAGACATTCTACTGAGTGGGCTGGAGCGATAGCACAGCAGTAGGGCGTTTGCCTTGCACGCAGCCAACATGGCCGACCCGAGTTCGAGTCCTCTGCCCCTCTCGGAGAGCCTGGCAAGCTACCGAGAGTATCTCGCCCGCACGGCAGAGCCTGGCAAGCCACCTGTGATGTATTCGATATGCCAAACACAGTAACAACAAAAATCTCCAATGGAGATGTTACTAGGCCCGCTCGAGCAAATTGATGAACAACGGGAGGGCCTTTACATTTACCTTTACCTTTACCTTTACTGAGTGGGAGAAAATATTCACATGTATCACAAAGGACTAATATACAAGATTTACACAGAACTGCCAACCAATACATGAAAAAATACTCTTCATCACCAGCGGGTAGGGTGTTCGCCTTACAAGTGGCCAACATGGCCGACCCAAGTTCGATTCCTCCACCCCTCTCGGAGAGCCCGGCAAGCTACCGAGAGTATTCGATATGCCAGACACAGTAACAACAAAGTCTCCAATGGAGACGTTACTGGGCCCGCTCGAGCAAATCGACGATCAACAGGAGGGCCTTTACTTACTTACTTACTTACTCACTTCTCACTAGGGAAATGCAAATAAAAACAACAATGAAATACCACCTCACAAATGAGAATGGCCCACATTAAAAAGACTGGAAACAACCAGCGTTGGAAGAGTTGTGATGAAAAGGAACCCTCATCCACTGTTGTTGGAATTGTTCCTCTGGTTCAGCTTCTGCAGAAAACTCTACAAAGATTTCTCAAAAAATCAAGAATGATGCTTCCATATGTTTTTTGGAATATATAGTATTTGAAATACATAGCATTTCCACCCCTGGAAACTTTTACAGAAAAAAAAGAAAGAAAAAACTAAAAATAATCCTTTGAAAAAATTTGCAAGCTTATGTTCATTACTACATGCTGTTTACAATAACCAAGATATGGAAACAATCCAAGTGCCCAAGAGCGGGTGAGTGGATAAAGAAGTTGTAGAACCTTATTCAGCAGTAAGAAAAGATAAAATCTTGCTCTTTTCTGTAGCTTGGATGACACTGGTGGGTAGCTTGCTAATTGATAAGTCAGAAAAAGAATAAATACTGAATATAAAAAGAATACATAAAATACATGTAAAGAAGCAACGTAAGAAAATAAAAGTGGGCAACTATAATAGACCCTGAGTTTCTAACAATAGAATTGAGTCAGCTAAGTGGGGTTGTAGGGAAGAAGTAGGGAACTACAGCTGGTGGAGAAAAGATGCTGGAGAGATTGAAGCAATATTATATTCCTAAAATAAAATCTACACCCAAATCTGATGTGTTTAATCTTTTAAAAGCCCTGATCTCAGGGGGTATGGTGTTGCCAGGAGGTCAACCTGTACCTCTGGGGTGAGTACATCAGCAGCTTGATGGTGCCTTCAGACTTCCAGATACCCCAAAATTGCTGCTGTGCCTTTGACCAGACCCCAACAACTTGGGGCCAAGTTTACCAAGAAATTAAACTGCCAAAAGTTAGGTATGTGGGAGACACACCCACAAACCACCTCCGGCTCAGGTAGATAAGCTCATTTTTATTGGCCTTATTTCCGAGACCCATAAATCTCAAAAGAGATCAAAAGATGCAGTTAGGGCCTGTAGTGCAGAGGTAGGTGGGAACCCATGACTGAGAGCTCCAGGCCCGCTTGGATTGAGACTGGGCCTCCTCCCCCATGTCCCCAGCTTTCCAGTAGCTTGGCAGTCATACCCAAAAACTGACCCCCACCTGGCACCATGTAATCTCATCAATGGCCAAGACCCATGGACTATAAACTAAAACTCCCAAAAGAGGGCACCACAGAATGTCCTGACCAGGCTGTCTTCACCAGAGTGCCCCAGAGGAAGGCAAGTGAGAGACCTTCCTGCCCCAAGGGACTGAGCTTCAGCAGCCAAAAGCCTCCACAACCAAACCGCAGCCATGCTCAAGGCCATACACCATGTGCTCAGGCTGAGCCTCAAGCAGGAGTGAAGTCCTATGGAACCCAGGTAATGCAGAACTTTGTGACCTTGGACTCTGGGTGCAATGGGACCAGGAATGAAGATCCTCTGCTTGCTTTCCCTAGGTTCCAAGACCCAGGGATCATGCCAATACATCACCTCCTGCCAGTGCCAGAGAATCTCGCCATCGGCCACCATCCAGCTGCTTCTTCCAAAAGGGAGCATAACATGAGGCCCCCATAACAATGCCACGGGACTCTGCACCAGACTGTTTCACGCAGAGTGCCCCAGAGGGGGGCAAGTGAGAGCCCTCCCCACCGCAAGAGACCCCGCTCCGGCAGCCGACCTCCACAGCCCAATTGTCTGAGGGCCTGCTGTGGGGACAGGCTCAAGGGTGATTGATAAAATTGGAAGTAATGGTGTTGGGAAGATGTAATAATGGTGTGATTGATGTTGGAATATTAATTGTTTGTTACTAAACTAATGACTAAATAAAGTTATTAAAAAATCAAGTGGAAGGGTCAGAATAAATTTAATCTGCTGTTGAAATTTGTGGCAACTTTAGCTAGTTGCACTTATCTTGGCCCAAGTGCTTTTTAAGGGTTAAAGACTCTGAAAATCTGGGATATGAAGATAAAAAAGACTAAAAACCACTGTGCTTTATTGCCCAGTTATCCAAGTCTTAACTATGGGTAACCAGTGCCTGCTTCAGCCAGATTGCCAGCCTTTTGGATTGCCGGGCAGTTCTCTCTGCTTTTGATTCCAATTCCCAGATTGTTCTGCCGGGATGATTTCCTTCTTTGTGCTCTGTCTCCAGGCATTAAGGAAGCTCCACAGTACACTCAGAAAGGCTCACAGTACAGTTCTCCTAAAGAGAAGTTCAACTTCTGTTCTCTAATTCTCATCAATTCCATTCTTCAGATAACAAAACTCAGACCTTAGGAAAATTCACTCAACTTCAGCTGTGGCTTGTCAGTAAAGCATATATCACATGTGTGAGGTCCAAAATCAGGGCTTCAAATAATTTTGAGTTAAATATATAAATATGTATATATGGGTATAAATCAATATCACTATAAAATTGAGTTTCTCTCCCTGGGTTGAGTTTCCTCCCCGCCCAATGCTTCATCCATTGTTTTGGTCAAAACCCAAACTAGTTCCCTTCCTAAACAAGGAGCAAGACCTACCAGTGGTTTATGAGAATCTTATATTGGACTGACTGGTCACTTTTACAAGAGCCAGGTCATAGTGGCTAATAGAGAAAGCCACTGGGAAGCTTACTTTGGACTTTCCAGCTTCTACACACGATAAAAGACCTCTGACCAGCTGAGTAACTTCAAGTAACAAATGTTAGACTCTGCCCACTTGCCAGTGATCACACTTCTCCCCAGGCCCCCTGTCCTGGATGGACAGCATGCGTTTTGACTTTGTGTCTCCTGGCTCACTGACACCATGTGCTCTCTTGCAGTCCACCCTGTCTCCCTTAGGCACCCCCATTCTCATGCTCTTCCTTTCAACCACTTTGTAGAGCCTCTACATCTCAGAGAAAGGATGAGTTTGAACATTGGAGTGTTCGAAGAGCAGAGCACCCGAGTTCCACTTGTTCGTAGAGACATGCTCAGTTGGGCTCATTTTCCCAGATGAAATTGGGTTTCACTTTGAAAGGTAAAGCTGTCACCAAAAAACGCGGTGGAAAGGCAGGATTTAGCTTATGGTTTTTGAAACACTTCTTTGAATTAAAAAGAGGCTGCACCTTACTTAAAATGCAAAAGGACCCCGGAAGAGGTCTGCCCGCCTGGGTCTCTGCTTCACCTGCAGCTGCTCTTTACCTATTGGGGCCAGCCAACATTGCTGCATGCCTTATGCTCACTTGATCACTTGACTTACCGTTAATCGTCGATTTGCTCAAGCGAGCGCCAGTAACATCTCCATTTGTTCCTGTCGCGTGCTAGTGTAGCACAATGGCGTCTTTCCTTCTAGGAACACGAAGAGCCTCAAACCTATTGTTCATGGTCTTGATGAAGAAGTCTGACCATCAGGTAGGTGGGCGACCATGCGGTCTTTTGACATCCCATGGAATCCAGTCAGTAATGGCTCTAATCCAGCGGTCGTCTCTAAATCTCATTACATGTCCAGCCCATCTGATTTTTGATGACTTGGCAAACGAGACAGCGTCCCTGATTCTTGATCGTTGACGACGGAGGTCGGAACTCAGGATTCTTCCTCTCATTTGAGTGAAACGTGATACTTCAAGCATAGCTCTTTCAATTCCTCTTTGGGTGATCCAAATAGCGTTCTCATCCTGTTTGCGTGGGGCCCAGGTCTCTGAAGCGTATGTTAATGCAGGAAGAACAGTGGAATCAAAAAGATGTGCCTGGAGCTGGAGGTTCTTCATCCTCTTAGCTATTTCTTCGAGGCTCTTGAAGGCGTTCCAAGCCGCTCTCTTCCTCCTGCGCAGCTCAGGTGCCAGGTCATTTGTCATGTTGACTTCTTGACCTAGGTACACATAACTGTTGCATTTGGAGATGGTCGTTCTGTTGAGAGCGAATGGAGTGTCAGGGACGAGGCTGTTTCTCATAAACATTGTCTTCGTAAGATTCAGTTGTAGTCCGACCTTTCCACACTCACAATCGAAGTCGGCCAGCATTTGTGCCGCTTGGCTGATGTTTGGTGTTATTAAAACAATGTCATCAGCAAAGCGGAGGTGGTGTAGTTGCCGACCATCTATCTTCACTCCCATTTTTTCCCATTCCAGTCGTCGCATGATGTTCTCGAGGGTGGCACTGAAGAGTTTCGGTGAAATGGTATCACCCTGCCGAACCCCTCTCTTGACATCAATGATTACTTCTTTGTAGAATGGTGAGATCCTGGTAGTGAATCCGCAATACAGCTCACAGAGGATCTTGATGTATTGGGCTTGAATGCCCTGATTGGCTAGGGCTTCAATGACCGCTTCCGTCTCAACAGAATCAAAGGCCTTCTTTAAATCAATGAACGTTAAACAGAGCAGCATCTTGAAATCCCGAGAAACCCCAGTGAGCTTGGTTATCGTGTGGATATTGTCGATGGTGCTGAATCCCTTGCGGAACCCAGCTTTATGCTCATCTCCATAAAAATGATGGCTTACCTTTGCTCCTCCAAATAAACCTCACAGCACAGCATCCAAGACACCTCCTGTGCATCCCTCTGAATTCTTTAAGAAATGAATCATTTGAGTATGATCACAGCTGCTGTCAGTCTTCTGGTCCCCAGTCTGGAGCAGGAACACTGCTTCTTGCTGGGGCTACAGACTGACAAAAGACTTGATGCCTCTCATAGTGGTGGGCTAGTGAGGCAAGGGAGAGAGACACACATCAAGCCAATTTTTCAAGACCCCTCCATCTTATAGCCTTCTTGTCAGTTAACTCTCAGATCCCAGTCTGTCCTTTGCACTTTTTTTAAAAAATGGAATCACCATGAGATACAGTTACAAGGCTGTTAAAGATTGGATTTTGGTCAAGCAATGGTCCAACACCCATCCTCCACCAGTGAACATTTCCTACCACCAACGTCTCCAGTCCCCTCTGTGCCCGTCCCCCCACTCCCCCACCCCCCAACACACACCCACACAGACTGTCAATGGCAGGTACTTCCCTTCTTTTTCTCTCTCTCTTTCCTTTTGAGCATTATGGCTTGCAATACAGATACTGAGAGATTATCATGTTTGTTCCTATACCTACTTTCAGCATGTGGTTCTCATTCAGAGTAATTATTTCCAACTATCTTTGTCATCGTGGTTCCTTCACAATCCCAACTGCCTTCCTGAACTTGAAGTAGGCTTCCAACTGTAGGCCAATCTTCTTGGCTCTTGTTTTGACTGTCCTTGGGTATTAGTTCCATATTAGTAAAAAATAAGTAAAGGCCCTCCCACTGATCATCGATTTGCTCGAGCGGGCCCAGTAACGTCTCTATTGGAGACTTTGTTGTTACTGTGTCTGGCATATCGAATACTCTCGGTAGCATGCCAGGCTCTCTGAGAGGGGCGGAGGAATCAAACTTGGGTTGGCCATGTTGGCTGCATGCAAGGCAAACGCCCTACCCACTGTGCTATAGTTCCATATTATGTTTTTTGATATCCCACAAATGTGTGCAATCATTCCTTGTCTGTCCCTCTCCTTCTGACTCATTTCACTTATCATGATACTCTCTTTGTCCATTCATTTATAAATGAATTTCATAACATCATTTTTCCTAACAGCTATGCAGTGTTCCATTATGTAGATGTACCATAGTTCCTTTAACCAGTCCTCTGTTCTTGGGCACTAGTGTTGTTTCCAAATTCTGGCTATTGTGAATAGTGCTGAAATGATAAATAAGTATGGATGTCATTTCTGCTGTGTGTTTTTGGAACCCCAGGAGTATATTCCCAGAAGGATTATTGCTGGGTCCAAATGCAAGTTCAATTTCTAGCTTTTTGAGGAATACCCATATTTTTTTCCAAAATGGCTGGACGAGTTTGTATTCCCACCAACAATGAAGGAGAGTTCCTTTCTCCCCACATCCACACCAGCACTGGTTGCTCTTGTACTTTTTGAAGTGTGCCAGTCTCTGTGGTGTGAGACTGTTGTTTTGACTTGCATCTCCCTGTTGATCAGCATTGTAGACCATTTTTTCATGAGTCTTTTGTTCATTTGTTTTTCTTCTTTGAGGAAGTTTCTGTTCATTTCTTCTCCCCATTTTTTCATGGGATTGGATATTTTTTTCTTATACAGTTCTACCAGTTCCAATATATCTTGAATATTAACCTCTTATCAGATGGGTATTGAGTAAATAATTTTTCCCAATCTGTGGGATGTTTTTGTATCTTGGTCACTATTTCTTTTGAGGTGCAGAAGCTTCCTAGTTTAATATAGTTCTATTTGTTTATCTTTTTTTCCACTTGCTTGGTCAGTGGTGTTTCATCTTTAAAGATGCCTTTAGCTTAAATGTCTTTTTTGAAGACAGTTTTTTGAACCACATTTTTCTCCATGTACCTTGTGGATTCACATATAATATTGAGGTCTTTAATCCATTTTTGTTTGTTTGTTTTTGGGTCACACCCAGTGATGCACAGGGGTACTCCTGGCTTTTGCACTCAGGAATTACTCCTGGTGGTGCTCAGGGGACCATATGGGATGCTGGGAATCAAACCCTGGTCGGCCACATGCAAGGCAAACTCCCTACCCACTGTACTATCACTCCAGTCCCTTTAATCCATTTTGATCTAACTTTTGTGCCTGGTGTTAGACAGAGACATGAGTTCATTTTTTTGTTTGTTTGTTTGCATGTAGATGTCCTGTTTTTCCAGCAACACTTGTTGAAGAGGCTTTCGTTGCTCTTCCTATTTCTTGCTCCTTTATCAAAAAATAGGTGATCATATATTTGAGGATTGATGTCAGGATACTCAACTCTTTTCTATTGATCAGCAGGTCTGTCTTTATTCCAATTTAATGTTGTTTTAATTACTATCACTTCGAAGTACAGTCTGAAGTTGGGGAAAGTGATGCCTCCTATCTTCTTTTTCCCAAGGATTGTTTTAGCTATTCATGAGGGTTTGTTGTTCCATATGAATTTTAGGAGTGTTTGATCTATTTCTTTGAAAAATATAATGGGTCTCCTAATAGGGATTGCGTTGAATCTGTATAGTGCTTTGGGGAGTATTGCCATTTTGTCAATGTTAAACCTCCTAATCCATGAGCAGGGGATGTGTTCACATTATCTTGTGTCCTCTTTTATTTCTCAAAGTAGTGTTTTGTAGTTTTCTTTGTGCAGGTCCTTCACTGTTTTAATTAAACTAATCCCGAGATACTTGATTTTCTGATGTGTCATTGTGAACAAGATTTTTTTCTAATATCTCTTTCTTCTCTCTCATTATTTGTATGCAGAAAAGCCATGGATTTGGGGGTATTGATTTTATAATCTGCCTCTTTACTATAAAAAAATCTATTGTTTCTAGGAGCTTTTTTGTAGATTCTTTGGGATTTTCTAAGGATAGTATGTCATCTGAAACTAGTGAAAGCCTCACTTCTTTCTTTCCTTTCTAGATGCCCTTAATATCTTTTTCTTGCCTGATGCTGTGGCAAGTACCTCCAGTACTGTACTGACTGGGAGTGTCAAGAGTGGGAAACCTTGTCTTGTGCCTGATCTTAGGGGGAAGCCTTTAGTTTTTCCCCATTGAGAGCAATGCTTACTGTGATGTCCTTTGCACCTTTTATTCGCCACAGACTGAGGAACCCCTGAGTGTTTATCTGCTAAGTGCTGCAGATCCTGAAGCCAAAGAGAACACTTCTGGATTACTTATCTGGTTTCCTCTGTCCGAAGGAGAGAAAGGTAGGTCTGAAGGAGTTTAGGATAATTTCAAGTTATCACGGATCATGAAATAAGGAGCAAAGGGGAGTGATAGCCATTAATTTTTGAAGGCCTGGCTTAAGCTAACTCTGTTTCCCCTCAGAGATCCTTACTGCCCATAACAACATTTGCATCTTAAAACATAAATAAGAGGCTGAAGAGGTAGAACAGAAGTTATGGCACTTGCCTAGCATGTGATTGCAGCCAAGATCCCGGTTCAAATCCCAGCACTACATATGTTACCCTAATCATCATCAGGTGTGGCCCCTGAGCACTGCTGGGTATGGCCTCAAAACAAACAAAAAACCTAAAAAAGAAAAGGTGCTAGTAGTGAGAAGGGGCTGTAAATAAGGGCAACATATTGTCTAGTTTGAAGAAAATATTGGGCAAAAGCATTCAGATGAGAAGAGGAGAGTGGAAGTGTCATCTGCAGGGGAGAAAGAGTATGTGTTTTCTGATCTTTCAGAAGAGAGATGTTGAAAATGAAATAGGCGAGATGGTGCAGTGAGGTGCACTGATCATTCCCTCTCCTGGAATCTGCCATCCTTCTTCTGGGGCTTAGCAATGACCTCTCTATGACTCAGAACTTGACCACTGGACGAGCTTTGTCCCCCACAACATAAGGCACAATTGGCAGTATTCCAGGTCTGAGCTGAATTGGGGGAAGGCTAAAGGTTTCCACTTGCTCCCAGGATTTGTGGCACCTCCCTAAAAGCAAAATGCCTGGGCTGGCCCATGGGTCCCAGAGGAGGGCTGTGAAACACGCATTTAGCAAAACCACCTTGCTAGTGTGACCTGGCCACCTTGGGAGCAGAGCCACACAAGGGCACATAAACTTTATAATAACTTTATAATAACACAATGGTTATTGAGTATTGTTTTATCCAAGGAGTTCTAAAATTGTTGTTACACTGCCATGCAAATAGTTCAGTGCCCAGTTGTGCAGAGCTTTTATTTGTTTATTTGGTTTGGGGCCACACCCAGCTATGCTCAGAGTTCACTCCTGTCCCTGCACTCAGGGCTCATTCCTGGTGGTGCTTGGAGAACTTACTTCAGAGTCAGGGATCCAAAGGGTTCCCTGCACTATTGCTCTGGCTCTGTGCAGAGCTTCTATAATGTGCTTTCCCCCTGGAACTGCATCCTATGTGCCTGGAATTCCTAGAAGGGATCCCAGTGGATAAGACAAGGTGAGGGGTTGTAATTCTGTCCATGCTTTTGACACTTACTTGATAGCACTCATCATTTATAACCCCTCGCTAAGCTGCTGCAGAGGCTAAGGATGCTGAGTGGGTATTTTCAAGGAAGAAAAAGGTGATGCAGGGAAAGTAAAGCCAAGACAAGGGAGAAAAGCAATTCCTGGTTAGAACCAGAGTTCCAACAGAAAGATAGCACCACTGGTTACTTTGAACTGAGAAGCAATAGTATGGGTCCTGAATATCAGCGGAGCATTTAGGCATCTGCAGAGACAAGAACTTCCTGGGTGGGCACACCAGACTCTTGGGGTCAAAGCATAGCCATGGTGAGTGATGGCTTAGATTCTGTCCCTGATGGGTGCAGAGTCTGAAGGGTTAGTTTATTTCATAGTTTTAGGAAGTTCTCTAACATCAGACTGAATACCTTTATAGAAGCACAGTTATTCTCCATCACTTGCGTGATTCCTTGGGAATTTCTTTTATCCATTCTTGTATTGAGCTAGAGATGCTGGGAGTTATTTGGGACTAGAGGTGGAAAATTTGGAAATACTTAAAGTAAACTCTAAAAGGAAACTTCTCTCAACGGCAAAACCAAATATCTGAAGCTCAGCAGATATTTGTCACGAGAACACCCTCCCCTCCATCTTGCTCCAGCTCCCTCTCTTCATCCCTGTTTCCCCTAGGGCTCTTTCATGCTCTCTGCTGAACTTCTTGCTTCCAGACAGCCATCAGAGTCTTCAAGAACTCCAGCCTCAGGCATAAAGCCTTGTGCCACAGTGCCTCGAGGACCAAAAGCAACCCAAGGCTCAAAGAATTGAAATTTCCATGGCAAAATTTCAGGTAGTATACAGAATCCAGACTTTTCTCCCCAGCAGCTACTGGGTTGTCTGTTTGGAAGGCTACTTTTGTCCTCACGAGCCAGGAGCAAGAGTCCATCTCATTCACAAGGTAGAATGATATGTATCTCTATCACGCTGTCCTGTCAAAGCAGGATTCACCACCTTTTGGTTATCAGAACCAGACCAACGTGAGTGCCTTTGAGCAACGCCACCCTGTCCCTATCTCTTGGGAAAATGTGCAAAGCCTCTCTTTTATTTCCTTTTTTCTCCATTTTTGGTCACATCTGCTGGTGCACAGGACTTACCCCTGGTTCTATGCTTAGGGATCACTCCTAGAGGAGCTCAGGAGACCATATGAAATGCCAGGGATTTAACGTGGGGCCAGATGCATGCAAGGTAAGTGCCTTATCCACTGTACTAGACAGCCTTTGAAAGTCCATCCTTGGGGTGATTTTGTGTCTTAGTGACCAGGGACCAGGGCATTTTGGCCAAGGGGTGAAAACAAAAGCTGCTTTTCCTGGTTTTCCTACTACTATCCACCATATCTGGAGACTTTGGGCAGGATAGAGTTCTAGACATTATATTCCACCTATTTTTCCTTTTTTAAAAAGGAACTTTAGGGGCTGGAGCAATAGCACAGCGGGTAGGGCATTTGTCTTGCACACGGCCTACCCAGGTTTGATTCCCAGCATCCCATATGGTCCTCTGAGCACCGCCAGGGCTAATTCCTGAGTGCAGAGCCAGTAGAAACCCCTGTTCATTGCCAGGTGTGACCCAAAAAGCAAAAATAAATAAATAAATAAATAAATAAATAAAAAGGAACTCGAATTTTAAAACTGAGATATTTCCCATAGCAAAAGTGTATATGTTCTTTTAAAAATAAAAGCTGGGGCTTGACCAATAGTACGGTGGGTAGGGCATTTGTCTTGCATGCAGTTGACCTGGGGCCTGTATGGTCCCCAGAGCCTTGCCAGGAGTGATTCCTGCCAGGAGAAAGTCCTGAGCACCACAAAGGGTGCCCCCCCCCCAAACAAAAAAAATTTAATGAATAAATAAGTAACAAAAAAAATAGAAGGCAATAGGGCAGAGAGTGGAGCATTTAGGGTGCAGTCTACATCTAAGCTGGGCTTGATTCTTGGTAATGAGCACCCCCGGGATACAGCCTTGTAAGCCCCTGAGCACCACCAGGGTGGCTTAGGTAATTCCCCTCACCACACAGGCTGACCACACTGCATTCTTTGGTCCTTTCATTAAGCAGTTGGCCAGTTGGCCAACATTCACTGGGGCTCCCCACCAGTTGTAAAATAAAATAAAAATAAAGGCAACATTAAAAAAATATAAAGGTAAAGGTAAAGGCCCTCCCATTGTTCATCGATTTGCTCAAGCGGGCCCAGTAATGTCTCCATTGGAGACTTTGTTGTTACTGTGTTTGGCATATCGAATACGTCACGGGGAGCTTGCCAGGCTCTGCCGTGTGGGCGAGATACTCTCGGTAGCTTGCCGGACTCTCCGAGAGGGGCGGAGGAATCGAACTAGGGTCGGCCATGTTGGCTGCATGCAAGGCAAACGCCCTACTGCTGTGCTATTGCTCCAGCCCAAAAATATAAAGAAGATAGTAAAAAATTTTTGTTTTTATGCCACACCTGGTAGTGCTCAGGAGTTACACCTGGCTCTGTAATCAGAAGTTACTCCTGGTGAGTTCAGGAGACCATATGGGATGCCTGGGATTGAACTCAGGTGGGCAGGGTTCAAGTCAAGCATTCTATCTGCTGTACTATTGCTCCAGTCTATAGGATAGTAAAATTGATCTATGATCTCACTACAGAAATCTTATATAAAATTTTGATTCAGAAGTCACACTTCACCAATTCTTTGTGTCCTACTGACTTTACTGTCAGCCCTATCCAAGTTGGTGAATGGGGAGAATCACACAAAAACATGATTACCAGAAGGTGTAGTTCAGCAGGACCACTTGGATGTTATCTATCCACAAGCACATACTTTAAAATATAGGCAATATTATGCATAATGTTGGTAACTAGGTCTTCCACTCCTTTATTTTTTACTTTATTATTATTGTGAATCTTAAGCCTCTTATCACTCTACTGCCATACTTATTCATCTATTTAACACTTGTCAAGTGGATTTGGGTCAATTTAAGAAACTGTAAATAAATATTGATACATCATAACAGAAGCCATTACTCATAGCCTAAGTAAACCACTGATTCTAATTTACTCACAATTTTGTGATGGCATCATTCCATGGAGAAAATTAGATTTTTACATATCAGAGCAAATCACAAAGCCAAAATGTCAACTTCATATATCAGGCAATTACTTGTGGTGTTTATTTTTTGGGGAAATTTTCTACATATATTTACTTAGAAAGCTGCATGGGTCCTCAGAAATAAATGGGGGCTATAATTCTTGCAAAAAATCCACAGTTCCAGAGAACTACTCATCAATTTCCAGCAGCATTAATGAGGAAAGGCGCTGAGACAGTCATTCATACTGTCTTCATGATATAAGTAACCTACAGGGCAAATCAAGAATAAGGACAAGGACAAGACAAATGGTTAATGACACTCTCACTACTCTGGCTCCATCATTGGTATCAGCATTTATTCCTAAAGTCCTGTGGAACACCAGGATCTTCAGGAGGATGAAATTTGGTAATGCAGACAACATGGAACTTATTTTTCCAGGAATTGTGAATGTATTATGGCTACAGAAAGATTTTCCACACTGAGAGGAAGATTCACTTTGATCTAGATTATTCTTTCTTGTATTGGACTGTCCTGTGCATTGTAAGACTCTTGGCAGCCTCTTTCTGCCTCAGTTCTTTGTCCTAATTGTAAGGATTAAAAATGTTTCTAAATGTTGCCAAGTGTCCCCTTGAGAGGCAGGAGAACTGTCTCTCATTGAAAAACTCTACCCTGACAGATCTTTATCCATGATTCAGTCTGAAAAATATTCTATAGTTTAGATAATAGGATTGCTAGAGTGTTCATTTCTGGAATTTATGTACAACTTACCTCAGCCCTCCCTCCCAGCCATCCCCCTATTATTTGTTGACTGACAGCTGTGGTCTGGGATTATACTGTTACCTCCCTTAGCACTACCCCATTGTTTGAGATTCTCAGCCTATGATCTTGTGTTATTTCCAGCAACTCGTTTCCTTCCACCCAGACCCGGCACTGCCAGGTCTGTATTCCAGCATGTAAGGCTTATTACTGATAAATACTGTCCATACTCTTAATTTATTTCTCTTTATATCACGGATGAGTGAGCTTATCCTCTATCTGACTTTCAGCCTCTGGTTTATATCGCTCAGTCCTCCAATTCCACCCAAGTTTCTGTGAACTGCATGACTTTATTTTTTTCTAATGGCTGCAGAGGATGCCATACACATGTTGCTCATAATAACTTCAGCATGTATTATACATTTCAATGGCAACAAGGTGGAGGGCATCCTCTTGAAGGAACACGCCAGGAACCTTACGGAGGAGACTGGAGCATCTCTGGGATTTTCCTAGAATGCTTAACGATCACCAGTCATGATTGATTTCAAATGACCAGTGGAGAGAGCTTTGTTTAAGCAAGATAAAGTGCGTTTATGTGGCGACCAAGAGTGTGACTTGAAGGCCTGAATCACAGGCTTTACATGTGGAAGTCTCAGATTAAATCCTCGGCACCACATGGTTTCCTGATTACCACCAGATATGCCCCCAAATTCAACCAACCAACAACAGAAAACCCTAGAATATCCTTCCTTCCTTCCTTCCTTCCTTCCTTCCTTCCTTCCTTCCTTTCTTTCTTTCTTTCTTTCTTTCTTTCTTTCTTTCTTTCTTTTCCTTCTCCTCCTCCTCTCCTCCTTCTCTTCCTCTCCTCTTCTCCTCCTCCTCCTCTCCTCCTCCTCTTCTCCTCCACCTTCTTCTTCTTCTCCTCCACCTTCTTCTTCTTCTTCTTCTTCTTCTCCTCCACCTTCTTCTTCTTCTTCTTCTTCTTCTTCTTCTTCTTCTTCTTCTTCTTCTTCTTCTTCTTCTTCTTCTTCTTCTTCTTCTTCTCCTCCTCCTCTTTCTCCTTCTCCTCCTCCTCTTCCTCCTCCCCCTCTTCCTCCTTATCCTGCCTCTCCCTCTCTCCCCCTCCTCCTTCTCCTCCTCCTCCTCTTTATTCTTCTTTCATGTTTTTAATAACCTAAGGATTCATTTCCAAAAGGCACAATTCTCAATGATAAATGAAAAGGGGTAAAATAATTTTGAGCCAAAAGAGTGCCTGCTTTTTCCAAGTGTAAGAAATGGCATTTTCTTCCAGGGCAGAATCTCCTTACATGACCTTAGGCAAGAGGAAAGAATGTCAGTGGGAGTGAAGATTGTCTTACCTCCTGAAAATTAAAAACTAATCGAAAAAGGGGCTATACGCTCATCATAATTCCTACTTACAATGTGGATTTGTTCCTTGTCTTCTTGGGACTTTTCTCTCACCCTTTCCTATTTGGAAGCTTAGAGAAGGTCTTGAACAAACTTGAGGGCCAATTAGCATGAAACATTCAAATATGAGGTTAAGCTGTGGGGCTGTTCACCAGGCCAGTGGGTCTAACTTAGAATGTATCCTGACCACTAACCACAGATTTGGCCCATGTGCGAACATAAATAAGTGAGAGGAAAGTGGGATTAATTTGGGATTCTCACATCTCTTCACTCCCTTTGATGTCAAAGATCCTTCTTGCCATCTTTCCCTTCCTGATAGCTGTGAGCTTCCACAGAAACCCAGGTGCCCACAAAAAAACCAATTGTCCCCGTGTGACAGTGAGTCTGACACAGCAGCTCCCCACAAACTGGTCTGCAGGTATCCTGGCTACACCGGCTCCCCTCATTCCAAGCGTAGGCAGTGAAATCTGCCTGTTAGCGATACAAGCTGCTTTGGGATGCTTACCTGTCACCGTGGGGAGAGGCAATTTTCCTTCCACCTGATCTAGAGATTTTCACCCAGCCTCTGGCTTATTCCTCTACTCTGCCAGACTCTCATTAGCTAACGGAGAAGGAAAAACTTCCTTCCAGACTTTGTGTTCTGATCTAGCCAGATGGTGGATAAATAAATAACAGAGCCAAGAGGAAACACATACTTGCTTTTACTTAATAAAATGCTGATAGTCTATGTTGTCACAGGAAATATTCTGATATCAACAGCAAACAAATAATCCCATAGCAGTGAAGGCAGGATTGGGAGTAGCGGAGTGGGGTTGGGGTGGAGGGAGGTGTCAGTGCCTTTCCTACTAGTCTCCTTTTCCATATGTAGGAGGTTTCATTGCTAGAGAAACTGGTTTCTGAGGAGCATGAGAGAAGTCAAGGAAACACAAGACATTAAATCCAAGCTAATGTGTCCCTTCCTCTGGGATGACAATGGTTTGATAGTCTCTAGAGGTTCAACTGCTTGGAAACAAGCTTAAATGATGGAGGGAGATAGTACAATGGTAGCATAAGAATTTAGCACACAGCATAACTGGACAGGGACCCCAAAACAGTCCCCAGTCACATATGGGCTCCCAGCACTTACATCCCGGAGCATTGAACCATTCTGTCCCATGACTTAGGTCCTCAGAGCACAGCTTGGGAAACTTTTTTGACACAGCTGAGCTTTGCTTGATGGTCTTGAAATGCTAACACTTTCTTTTCTTATGCAGAAGAAACTGAGAGCACCCTTGCTAACTCAGTTGTGTCAAAAGGAAGAATAGATGTTGGCCAAGGTCCTAGTGACATTCTAATTAATACTATGTTTAATTTCACATAAAAGGAAAACAACCTTTTATGCATTTACCAATTTTATTGTCTTCTCTAGGTACTTTGGAGCAATATTCCTTCCTTTATATGTTATTCTTGGAATCACTGGGGTTAGCTCTGGAAGAATTTTTTCTATCTCCCCATCAGATACACCCAAGCCAGAACTTGGCATTGCCTTTTAAACAAGCAACAATTCAGATGTATCACACAATCAGATGTTTCTTTCAGTTTCTCTGAATTTGATTTCCTATTGCATGGATCAGCATTCAAGACACTCAACTTGGCAAGTATTAGGATAAAATTCAACAAGAGCTGGTCTCATTGGCGAATTGAACATCTCTGCCCCAGTTCAGCATGTGAGAGACGCTTGGCTCTGCCTCTCCTGTGACATAGGGTGGGGGCCTTAGTGACAGCTTCAGGTCCCTGGCTACTTCTGGAATAGACATAACAGTACTTGCATCACAGATGAAGCCAGCTTCTTTTCTCATAACCCCCACTCCAAATCTATTACCCAAGGGAGAACTACCCACTGGGGATAAAAAATTTCAGAGACAAGCATTTTTTTCTGGTCCCAGCGCCTATTTATTTTTGGGGGAGGGTGGTTTGGTCCATACCTGGGGGTTCTCAGAGTACTATATAAGGTGGCAGGATTGAATCTAGGTGGGCACTATGCAAGGCAAATGCTCTTCCTGCCGTACTATCACTCTAGCCCCCTCTCACCATCTGTTTGGCTCCACTTGCTCTGCACGTGATGGCCTGTCTTCCCTTTAGCTCCTTCTAGAGGGAACATTGTGCCCCATTGTGCAACAGTGCCCCACTCTGAGGTTAAACTTAGACTCATGCCAGGGCAAGGAGGAACCCATTTATTTTGCTGAATCAAGAATATCAAGAAGATGATATTCTTCTTGAAGCTGGACCCCAGATCAGTAACATATAGAATAACAAGTGAAAATGAAATAAGGCACAGGAATATCTGTGCCTTTTTGACAAATGAGATTACCAGCATGTCTCAGAGTCAGTAGCTGGATTAATCTTTAAAATATAGTCATGGAGGATTAAAATTTTAAATAATATAAGTGGATTAAAATTCATGGCCAATGTACAACAAGCTAAACCAGATCTCAGTATCTGTATTGTAAACCATTATAGCCCCAAAGTAGAGAGAGAGTAAGAAGGAAACTTCCTGCCATAGAGGCAGGGGGTGGGGTAGGGGGGATGGCAGAAGGGATACTGGGGACATTGGTGGTGGAAAATGCACACTGGTGGAGGAATGGGTGTTCAATCATTGTATGACTGAAACTCAGTCACAAAAGTTTTGTAACTGTATCTCCTGGTGATTTAATAAAAATATTTTAAAATAAAGTAAAAAGAAATTATAATAATAGTAACTAATATATTAAATGTAGAAAATTAGTTAGAAAATGCAAAAGGAAGAGAAAAAAAACTATTTTTTTTTGCTTTTTTTTTGCATCACACCCAGCGTGCACAGAACCCCTGTGCACTCCTGGTTCGTGCACTCAGGAATTACTCCTGGTCGTGCTCGGGGGACCATATGGGATGCTGGGAATCGAACTTGGGTCGAGCTGCATGCAAGGCAAACACCCTACCAACTGTGCTATCACTCTAGGCCCGAAAAACTATTGAAATGCCTCCAGCAATACAGTGAGGCAGTGCCGTTTTTGATTGAAGAGCTTGAAACTTAGAAAATAAGAAATATAGTTCCGTAATCCTGAAATTTTTAAATATAAGGCCTATTCCATTAGGATCTTTTGGGAGAAACTTTATTCTGTTGATTTTTTTTCCCCTTTCACAGCTGGTAGTGCACAGGGATATCTCCAGATGATTTTCAGGAAATCAAACCAGGATTGGCCGTGGGCAAGGCAAACACTTTATTGTACTCCCTGGTTTGCCTCTGGTCCCATCTGATCAATTTCTCTGGTTTATCTATGTATCCATCAATCAACCCCAAGTGTCCCAGATTTTAGTTACTCAGCAAATGTTCATGAGACATAGAATAAATTAGCAGAGCTGGAATTTTGACAGGAATGTTTCTGATTCTAAATTCCCGGTTCTTGGCCAGGGAGATGCAGGCAGAACCTCAGGTTGGATATCCAGCATTACATGGTTCCCTACACACCAAGTCAGAAGAAGCTCCTAGCCTAGTGGAGTGTGGACCAAAAACCAAAAACTAACAAGTCTGATGAGTCAGAGAAGCACTTAAAGAAAAGTGTAAACATGTATTTGACAGTTAAATTCTGCCAAAAAGCATAGGTATAGACAAGAGAGGAGAAGATCTTTGGGGTGGAGGAAGGGGACAAGTGTTTGAGGAAGAGGCAGCCTTAAATCTATAACACTTGGCAAGTGAATCAAGCAAAGACACTGACTGACAGGTTTGCATGACAGAGTGTGGGGACTAGGTGGGTTCTGCTCTGATCAGGTCAGATTCCTGTAGTGAGTGGTAGACAATTGCAAAGGAGAAAAGCCAGACTTGTTAGTTCTAGTTCAACTCAGGATTCTTCAGTTCAACCTAGTAACTCCTCGTACAATCTGGCAGGAGTACAGTGGCCTCTCTTGTGAAATCCATGGCAACCAGACACTCAGAAGGGATTCAGAATACAGTGTTATATAATGGAGACTCAAAAGAATACAAAGTGTGATGCAGTAGCTAGCAGAGAGGCCATTGATGACAAATTCCTTCAAAGAACATTGGGGACTGTCATTCACATGGGTTAAGCTTGGGGATGGCTCTCATTCACTCACTAAGATGTTGGTAACATGAAGACAGTGCTTTGGTGGGCCCTGGGAATGGCTACAGAGCCTATCTGGCCGGCATAAGGCCATGACTTTGGCCCTGGTTCTGCCTGTGTGAGCTGAGCATCATCAGCCCTTCACTGGCCTAAGAGTGACTTTCAACTCAACCTAGCCAGGGCTGAGTAAGCACCACAACTGCAATCTAAAGTGTGACCACCAGAAAGTGCTTCATCCAACAATGAAAACACCAAAGTCAATACGTGTGAAACAACAGCATCAACAGACAGAAGGGAAGGGGGAAACCATTTGAAATCTTGTGGCATAAGAGACACAAGGTATAGCTGGGGAGAGAGAACAAAGGTCAGGCTTGCACTAGACACGGATTCCAGCCCCAGCACCACCTAATCTACTGAGCATTTTCCGGTGAAGTTCTGGAGGCCTCTAGCATCTCTGGGGAGATGTTCTCCTGCATCCTGGACTCTCAAAGTGTGGTATCCTCAGTCCCTTGCTTTGAACCCAGGTTGAGAATCCCCAGAAGGGACACCCAGTTCCTTGGGCACAGCTTGGACAGCTGAGGGCGGCAGGGGTGGGAGAAGGGAGGAGCAAAAGGAACAAATTTAAGAGAAAGACCTTCCTTTCAATTCATTCCATTTCCCCATTCCCCTCCTGGAGGGGGGTGGTATATTTTGGGAATATTATCTGTGTATCTGGTTTATGGTCCCATAATTATAGGCTATTAGCTCTGGTAGAGTCTCAGAAATCAGCATCCAATCCTTGATTTAGAAAAGAAAACCCTGTCCCAGAAAGAGTACACATTCTTCCGAGGGCACACAGCTAATGAGGAGCCACGAAGCTTTACTCCTGCGGACCAGGGTGACACTTGCTCTGTAATCTGTAAACCCAGTCCATGCGGCGAGTGACTTTTGCTCTTGAACACTAGCCTTTGCACAATCATTCTGCTGTCAAGGACTTCCTCCTGTGAAGTCTGGACTCTAGTCCACTTTTGTTTGGGGTTGAGAATGATGTTGGCAGCTTCTGTGCTCGCAGGCCCATGCTCTGGGCCTACTTGGTAAGCTCTCACTAGCTAAGCGGAGTTGAATTTGAACCACTAATTTGTATTCCTTTGCTCTTGGGGTTTTTTACGGTATATATATTTTAAATGAAAGGATGATCAGATCGTTAAGTTTGAAGCGAACAGAGAGATTATCCCTTCTTCAGTATTGCCCCAGATAGGATTCCAAAGACAGAACTCAACCTGAATTGAAGTCATCTCCAGATGATGTCATTTATCTGATAAAAAAAAAAGGTTTAGAGTTTTTCTTTTGGATTTTGGCCCACACTTGGTGGTGCTCAGGATCTATCCTTGGCTCTGTTCTTAGGAGTTACTCCTGGTGGGGCTTAACATCAAACCACAGTCAGCCATATGCAAGGCTTATTTCTCTGGTTATCCAAATCTTATCGTTTTTAAAATGGGAGGCATATTCAGAAGTGCTCACGGCTTACTTCTGGCTCTGTGCTCAGGGATAACTCCTGGTAGGGCTCAGAGACTCTATGCAGGACTGGAGATCAAACCTGGTTTGGCTGAGTGCAAGGCAAGTGCCTTATCTATTGTACTATCTCTCTGGCCCATTTATAAATATTTTTTATGTGGGACTGTTTCCAGAATATAAAATCTGTAAGAGGAAGAAGAACATCCACAGAGTGAGGACAGGTGAGAGCTGAGAGTGGTAGAGCACATGCTTTGATTGTGAAAGGCTCAGGTTCAACCCCCAAACATCAACCAGAGCAGAAAACAAACAAAAACCACTTCAGAGTGTTTTTGTGCTTCTGTCTGAAACTCATAGCTAGCAAGTAGCATAATAATAAAAGTCTCTGATGGCCAAATGGTTAAGTAACAAATAATTTCTGGGACTATGGATTTGAGCTCAGTTTAGAAATATCCCCTTGGTCTGTAAAACCAACTCTGAGCTGGGCAATGAAGTCAAAGCTGGAAAGAAGCAAGATAGTTAAAGTCACAGTCTTTGAGTCCCCTATAGCCGTCAATTGTTCTGCTTTAACTCTTAGGCAGGAATGATAGACCCACCCCAAGCCCTGGCCCCTTGCCCTGCCAGCTCATGACTTTGACGATCCAAGGGAACAGGGACTGGCTTTGGGCAATTTGCCCCTCTGCTGGGAACTGCTGCTGTGTGAGTGCGCAGCTGAGTGTGATCATAGCACCTCCACTGCACACTAGGGGCTGCCCACTTGTCCTTCCTGAGAGGATCTCAGATAGGGCCTGCCCCAGGACACTCCACTGGCTTTACGGGTTTGGTGGCCGTGTCCCTGAACGCCTCCTCGCACCGCAGGGCCTAGTGGAGGAGTAGGTACTGAGGGGCCCCCAAGGATGCCACCTGGTGAGGGACTGAGCACCTAAGTAAGTGAATTCCTTAACCAGAAGAACGTGTTCATTTGCTGGTGCTACCACAGCAAATATAGAAGGGCTAAAGAGAGGGTACAGCGGGAAGCTGCTTGCCTTCCATATGGTCCACTCATGTTTGATTTCTGAGCTCATAGGGTCCCCTGAGCTCCACCAGGAATGATCCCTGAACACAGAACCAGAGGTGACCTCTGAGTGCAGAACTAGGAGTAATCCTTGAGTGCAGGCAAGGAATGATTGCTAAGAGTAGAGCCAGGAATGATCCCCTGAGCACAGAGCTAACAGTGACCCCTGAGCACAAAACCAGGGGGATCTCTGAGCACAGAGCCAAGAATAGCCCCCTGAGAACCATCAAACCCTAAATCCCAAACTCTTCTCCCCAAATCCTAAGAAACCAAAAGTAAAACAGACCAGGAGGCAACACAGAGGTATTGTGTTACCTCTGTGTTTCTCAATGCTCTGGGGCCTGGATGTCCCCAATCCAGTAGCTAGAAGTTTCCTCTCACTGGTTTACAGATGATCCAATGACCATCTCCTCTTACCATGCGTGGTCTTGTGTGTGTGTGTGTGTGTGTGTGTGTGTGTGTGTGTGTGTGTTGGGGAGGTGCTTCCCATGTCTCTCTTCTTTGAAGGACACAGATATTTCAACCATGGTCTCACCTTATGACCTCATTTCACCTTAATTCCCTCTTGAAAGGTCTCATCCGAGGGCTCAAGCTTCAACACAGGAATTTGGGGACCCACCTTTCAGTTCACAGCTGAAGGGAAGGCAAGGGACCCTTATCTTTTTAGCCCAGATGTATCTTTCCTGGCTCTCCCTCTCCTTGATCCTTCTTATGAAGACATATACATGATTGGTTTTAAAATCAATGAGAAAGATCACCCACTAATTGAGTACCAAAATCCTGCACAGCTCAACAAAAGGAAGGCGGGGAAGAGAGAATGGAATGAAAATGGCCTTGCAGACAAAAATGAAAGAGGGTTTGTTGTGACACTTGGCAAGGTGGGAGGCAAAATGAACAAACAAGCTGAAGTGAAGATGCCAGGCTCAGAGGCTCTCTCTGTAGAAGGAAGGCAGAGAGCTGGGGAGGCTGCTGTGTGCAGGCCCCATGTGCCTGATTTACACAGGTACCCGGAGAACAGAGAACAGTCCCAGGATTCGGCCTGCTCCACCAAACGCCATGCGGGCATGAAATTAGAATGTCAACACTTGATTCATGCTGCCAAGCTGTGACTGTGAAACAAATTATGTCAGTGGGTGGCAAGAGCAATATTAGTCCAAGCAGATAATATTTAACTAGAGAGAGGGGCCATGGCTTCCAGCCTTCTCCGTTATTATTTTAATATCAGCACTGTTACCCCTACATGTGATCACATTTTGAGAAGAGGAAAAATGTTTGACGTGGAGGCCCAAGTCCTTTTTCTGCAATGATGTTTGCTCCTAAGCCTCTTGTGGAAATTTTGGAATCAGGGAAGCAAGGATAACTTTACAAACTACACCACCCACTCAGCTGGGTTCAAAAGTGGCTTTGCCATTCGCAGGAGGTAAATCTAAACCAGAGTTAAATAGCCTGCCTCTTAGAAAGGAAGCCTTTGATTCCTGGGCAGAGGCTAGAAACTTTGTCCTTAAATGCATTTCAGTGAAAAAGAAAGTGGCAAGGATTTTGAAAAGGATGGTGAGCAAATTCTTCCAATTGATTTCCTGGAATTCATGCAAACTCAGGTCCCTCTAGTAAGAAATGGGCAGATATTTGAGTTGAAACCTGTTATTTTCTCCTCAATTGATTTAAGCTTGGGCATATTTAAAATCAATTTTAAGTGAACATATAACTGGAAATTTTGTGGAGGAATTTCATATCGAAGGCAGGGGGTATTCTTAGTGTGTATTTTTTCGTCAAGACTCTCACTGAAGCTCCAGCCATCAATGACTTGAATTTGGCCTCCCGGATCACAATTTTCCCATGAAATGAGGCGCATATCCATCTCCATTTGAGGCCTGCTTCCTTAACTAGCAATATGGCAAAACATCAATTTGAAGTTTTATTCCATTACAAACATCCATGTAGTTAAAGTTAATGCTGTGAAAAATCCAACTTGTGGCAGTGAGATGTTTATAGAAACAGCACTCACTTGGCAGTTGAACCAGGCCAAGATAACTCTCCTCAGGAGGAACATGCAGAGAGAATACTGAGAGTTTTCTGGGAGCTGGGGGGAACGGGGGGGGGGGGAAAGGAGCTAAAGAGAGGGTATCATTTAACAACTCCATTCACCAAAAATATTTTTACTTTTAAGTAAGGAAGTGCTGAAGAGATAGATGTGGGGGTCGGGGGGTAAGACACTTGCCTTGCATGTGGCTTATCCTGGTTTGATCCCTGTCGCTACCACACAGCATCCTTTGAACACCAACAGGCATGATCCCTGAATAATGAACCAGAAAGAAATAAGCTCTGAGAATTGCTGGTGTGGCCCAAAGTGAAAAAGGGTGGGGGGGGGGGAGAGAGGGACAAATAATAATTCTAAGTAAGGAACAGATTCTCATATTTCTTCATCATTAACATGAACCACCCAGGAATAATTTTCATAATTTCCAGATCTGATCCTCATCTCTCCCCACTCATGTGTCTATCTGTGCTTTTCTTTCTACCAAATCATAAATAGCTTTATCAGAGGAGAAATGGGTAGAACTGGATTCTTTCAAATGGAGTGTCTATTTGGTGAAGAGGGTTGTGGGCAGTTAAAGCTTTACAACTTACCAGTCTCTCTTAGCACTGTCATAATGCATCTCCATCACATCAGACAGAAAATAATGCCAAACAGCAACATTCACATGTTGACTTTTAAATCATTTGCCATGTCACCATTCTTCAAGAAATCAAAACAAACAAACAAACAAACAAACAAACAAACACCCAAAAGGATCATTTCTCCCCTTCTAAGCTGATAGGGTATGGCAGAAACACACAAAGAAGCAAAGCAGATTTCTCAAAACTAGAAACTGTAGGCTCGATAATCACACAATTTCTACTTCAGCTCCACTCCATGAACATTTGGTAAAGGTGGACCCTAAACCCACCTATCCAGTTTTTGTCTACAAGTAAAATCCTTAGACTGAAATGCCCTCATTGTCTGAGTTCTTTGTGAAGAAGCTGTTTTAGTGGAAGATCTCTGAAGAAGATCATTGTACAAAAGAGAGTTCTGAGGTGAAAATGTCCCTTTGGCCCATCAGGGTCCCCCTCACAACCCGGGTCCCACCAGGAGTGATGCCTGAGTATAGAGCCAGGCGTAAATCCTGAGCACAGTTGGGTGTGAACTCCAGCTTCTCCCCACTCCCTCTCCCCCCAAAAAACAAACAAAACCCTTTCACAGACCAAAGAGAATTTTTCTCTTCAGGGGGGCAATTGGTGACTTGTAACTTCTCCACAGTCTGAAAACCCATCGGAAAAATTTGCATTATCATCTGCAGTTAGCTGTCAAGTGCATTTAATGTTTTATCAAAAGTAAGGACAAAGCTTCTCTTAGCATCCCATGCAGAAAAGTAAATTTGGAATCAAATCTTCCTGTCTAGAGGGTAGGTTGGGGGTGGAGTGGGGGGTGGGGAGTCTTGGGGGGGCAGGTAGGAAAGGAAACCTGGGGACATTGGTGGAGGGAAGATGATACTTGTGGCAGGATCAGTGATGGAACACTGTATGTCAAAAACCAAACTATGAATCACTTTATTATTCATGGCACTTTAATAAAATAAAATGTTGAAGAAATAAAATAAAATACTGTATAAAATTAATTTTAAAAAAGAAGAAAGGCTAATTTTGATTCTTTCCCATGTAGGGCATTAGTTCAGTTCCTTCCAACCAGAGGGGTTTTTAAAAAATCAGATCAGCAAGTGGAATAAACAATATTTGGATGTAAACAGATTATCAACATGAGAGGAATGCCAGGCTGGTCATCAGGGGGTCATTCAGTTAACACTTCCACCCCATAAAGACAATGGTGCGCAATCAATGCATATAGGGCCTTTCAGGCCCGTTGCTAAGCAATACTCAGTGTCAACAGAAAAATGCCGGATGTACAGAGGACAGCTCTGAGCCGAGAGAGATCAACACCCTCGGATGATATTTTAAACTTAATTCAGTTCCTCATGAAGACGGTGACAGTTTCCGTGGTCAGAGCAGAAAAGATGTTTGCACTACAAAATCCGACTTGGTGAAGTTGCTCTGCTGTGTGCAAAGAGTGTTTGATTTGGTAACAAGTGAATCGTGGCCCCAAATAGTCCTCAGTTCCAATAGGAAAAAGCACCCAGCAGGGGTGTCCTGAATATTCATTTCCTGCAAGGCATAGCGGCCATCTTATCCGTGCCTCTCTCTCCCAGCCCATCATTTGTCTCCTCCGGTTGTCTCTGCATTCTCATTTTTTCATCTCTAAAATCTATTTTAGGGGCAACCCCCCAAGCCATTTGCAACTGCTTCTTCAGAAATTCTAAAGAAAGGAAAGCAACTTGAATGGGATCACATCGCCCACATGTAGCCATGAAAACCTGTTTTGTGGGGCATTCTTGAAACCAGCCCAGAACCTCTTAAGAGGTTTTGTATTTATTTACCCATTTCTTTCTCTCCCTTCTCCCTCCCTCAATGGATTTTTATATTCAAATGCAAAAGATTTCCCCAGGCACTAAAGAACCATTTATGTATTGGTTTAGAAGAGGGGAGGGCTGTGATGTTGAGAAATGCAACTTTTTCATAAACAGATGTTTACCAATTCAGTCTTTGTGGGAGAAAAAGCACCCTTCTCACAAAGGACCTGCTTTCCATACTGAAAGGCAACCCCCTCTGGAAGAAAAGGTTTGTGTCCTGAAACTTCAGGAAGCGGGTCAACACCAGGCAGACACTGGATGGTGGGTCCAGACTGCACTAGGTGCCTGTCCCCACTTGGTCACTTAAAGGTTTGAAGAGGCAAGAGGCTGGAGTAACTGGGCTGGGGGAATACACCTATTTTTTTTTTCAGTGTGGGTCAGTGAAATCCAGTGATTCAATCTATTTGCCCAGTTGAACACAAGCATTTTCAGGGCCCAAGTCACATAATTTGTAGTGGGCAGGTCTGTCCTCTTTTATCCTTGAGAATTTGGTTTGCTTATTAAATCATGAGTGAGCCCCCACAATGCTCTGCCTAGTGGGACTCACCCCCGCGCCCAGAGCCAGAGTGTATTAACTCATATCCCAGGGAGAATCTGGGGAGGGCAACTGCCTCCCTGACATTTTTCTTCCCGTCTTATCCCATGAAACTAATTTTATAGGGTTGTTCCTGTCATGTTCGAGTTACAGGTACTAAGGGGGAGATTGAAGGCAGATAAAACCACACAAAAGCATTCCCAGGCCTTGTTCCTCTGGCGCTGAGGGTGGTTCTCTCACAGCGGCATTAAGGCTTTGTGAGGTAATGAAGAGGCAGAACAGTGTCTGCACGCAGATGCTCAGGCCAGCATCCACACAGCCGCTCCTGCTGGTCTCCAGGACCCCACAAAAACAGCCCTGCTAACCTTTCCGGTCTCTGAAGGTGGAAAGATGAGTTTTCAAGTCTGAAGTTAGCAGTGAGAATGAGTAGGTTACAAGAGCTTCATATTTTGGGGATTCGTGACTAAAACTGAACTCCTGGGTGAATCTTTCTCATTTTCGACTAAGAACAAATGAAGGCTGAATGCCAGGCAGAAGGAATTTTCACTTATAAAAATGAGTTGTGGGGTCACAAAAAATATCTACTGAAAGACCTCAGAGGTTTGGGTATAAATGAATTGAAGTTTATATTTAAAAAAAAAACAATCACACTTGCTCTGAAAATATGAACATGTTTCAGTAAGCCATAAAGTTTTTTCTCCAGATCCTAACTCAATGAGGACTTAACCCTTTAAATGAATTCAGGCAAACAAACTGCTTTTCCTATATATTATGAATTTATCCAAATGGGAATCAGTGGCAATTCTTTAACCAGAATGATAGCTGAGCTCCGATGATTATTTTATTTTATTATTGAATCAGCAGGAGATAGGCAGTTAAAAGGTTGTTCATGATTGAGTCTCAGTCATACAATGTTCCAATACTCACCCCTTCACCAGTATATATTTCCCATCACCAAAATCCCCAGTTTTGTGTGGATATTATCAGCTGGATAATGCCCCAGCTTGGGGTTTATCTTGAATTCACACATTTCTTTGTAAGTTAAAAAGGAATGTCTATGGGACCAGATGTGACAAAGTTCTTCCTTACTTTGGCTTGTCCATCACCTGTTCAGAAGTTGCTGTGCTTTCTCCTTGGGAAGGAGATTCATATTCAGCCTCTGTCTGGCAATGAGCGAATATCTGTGCTCAGTCATTCCTTTGCATTCTTTCTCCTTGTCCCTCTTGTGGCCAACAGGCCACATTGATAAACAAGCTGTGAAAGAAAACAGATGGATATACAGCTACAGACACAGAACCAGAGGGTTAAGGGCACAGGGATGAAGCCTGTGATTTCAAACATATGACTGGCCTAAGCCCTGGTCATCATGTGACTGGCCTGGTCAGTAGAAAGGTTGCTGAGGTTGAAAGACAAGAGGCAGAGTATAAAAGAACATACCCCAAAGTAAAACACTGTGAAAGAAGCTAAACCCAGACTGTTGGTTGGTTGTGGGTTTTGTCTTTTGTTTGAGTAAATGCAGAGCCACAAGTACATGAGTACACGTGAATCCTTAAAACCATGAGACCAAGCTTTACTGTTTATATCCACAGTTTCCCACTGATAGACTTCATTCACACTCTGCTTTCTCTTAAATGGGTCACTGTTGGCTGCAGGCCTAACAGTCTATTTAAGTCATCTGGCAAACTTTTGGGGGGATGTGTGTGGGTGGGAAGTTGGGATGTTGGATCACACTCAGTAGTGCACAAGGCTTACTCCTGGCTCTGCACTCAGTGATCACTCCTGGTGGGCTTGAGGGACCATATGGGGTGCAGGAGACTGAACCCAGGTTGGCCACATGCAAGGCAAGTGCCATACTGTTGCTCCAGCCTTCACCTGGGGAACTTTGAAAATATGTACAGATGCTCAGGTCTCACCTGCAGAGTTTGTTTTAATTGACCAAATTTGTTTTACAGTGGTATTCTTGTTGTTGTTTTGACAGTTGTTAGTGTTGCCAGGTGTGTACAGGAGTTAACCTCTACATCCTCTCATGAGCCAGGGCTGTGGGCAACAGTTATTGAGGCACAGGTGTTGATTAAAACAAGCATAACTAATAGGAGAAAAACCTAACCTAGAGAAAATACTACTCATAAATTTGTTATTTTTCTGTGGAGGAGAAACTAAGGAACTTATTCAAGTCTTGTCATGGGACCAAGACCCCTGAGCACTGAAGACAGGTCCTGACCATATTGAAAATGTGTCCCACAGCAGATATCCAGCACAGCAGAAACCTGCAGGCACTGAGGAAGAGGTGAGAGCTAGGACTGGCTGCCTAGAAAAGAGATTTATGGTTTTTTAAAAAAATTTTATTAGTGAGACATCATGAGGTACAGTTGTAGACTTACAAATTTTTGTGCTTGGGTTTCAATTATACAATGATGAAATACCCATCCCTCCACCAGTGCTCAGTTCCCACCACCACGGATCCTGACATCAACCTCACATGGGAAGGTTCCCAAGGAGCAGCCTCAGGGCAGTGTCGGGAAGAAAGAAACGGCACAGCACAAGCAGGAAACTTTTCCAAAGTTCAGGGCCTTTTTATTTCTTATCTGTTTATTTTGTTTTTGTTTTGTTTCCACACCAGACTTGTTGGTACTCAGGACTGACTCCTGGCTCTGTGCTTTGGGATCACTCCTGGTGGGCTCTGTGGATCATATGTGCTGCTGTGTATTGAACCAGGGTCAGCTGCATACTATGTGAGTGCCCTACCATTGTAAGTGCCTACCTATTGTTCCAGCCCCATTCTGGGTCATTTTCATGAAAAGGAGAAACTATTACATACCTTTTGCTTTTTATTGTTCTTCTACTTTCAATCTAGGAGTAGTAATAAAAGTGAATGCTCACTCTGTTGTGTGCCAGATTTTGCTGAATTGTGCACCAGAAATGCACTGAAATCCTATACATTCAAATCTGGTGACTGCCAAATCATCTCTATAAAGCCAATGTTGCAACCACCCCCATTTTATTTAGAAGAAGAAACTGAGGCACAAAGAAGCAAGATAGTCCACTTGTGACTGATAGCCACAAAATGGTCCTCATTTTCATATTTCTGCTGAGTTTTTTTCAGACACTGGTCGTTTGTATGAAGTCACACCTTCCAAGAACAGTCTTGGTTCTCTGGGGATGAAAAACATTGCTGATCATCCCCAGTCGATCCACCCTGACTATGGTCTAGTGTTATGAACATCTAGAGAGGAGGAGCAATTCCATATTTAAGAAAGTAACAAGTTATCTACAAGGTTATTCAGCTACTTACATGACCACTGATAATAATAGGACACAGAGCTAACCCTGAAACATCTGGTCATCAATGCTGGGCAGATGTTTCCCATGTTGACTCTGACTGGCCAATTTGATTGATGACACTCCAAAATTATTGGACAATGGGCCCTTAAGTGACAGGCTTCTCACAGCCCCTGTTAGACTCAGATCGAAACTCTGGATCTCCACCTTGTCCCTACCATGCCTGAGATGGGGATGACTCTGTCCGACTTGTTTCCAACATGAGAGATGGCACTGCTGACGACCTTGGCCCTCTGCCAACCTCACATTGGGTGCACCAGTGCCCTTGAGCTGAGTCTGTAGAGCTCAACAGATGCCTAAGACGAGTCACATTAAGAGCACCTGGGCTGTGGCTTCAGTCAGCTGGAGGTAAGGATGTGATTTGGAATGTTGTATTAGTCATATGAACGTTCTTAGTTGGGTTTGTTTACTTATATGTATGAGTTTAGTGATAGTATTGATTGTGTGAATTATTATTTGATAAATTAGCAATGTTTAAGCATATTCAATTCCACTCACCTGTGTCACACTTGTGACAGCCTAGACCACAGGACCCACGTGTGAGCTCCACTGAGCATAGGAATAGTTACAGCTTATTCCTCTGTCTCCAGAACTACAGCCAAAGAGAAAGCCCAGCTGGTCTGGTTGTCTCCTCTGACCACCCACTGCAGGCTGCCTATGACTGTTTAAAGGCCCCCTTGCTTTCTTCTGTAATGTAGAGTTTCAGATTATGATACTTTCTGCTTTTGGAAACTCTCTAAAGCAAATTTTGAATACAAGTGGCTTGAACTACGAAATCCAGATGCATTTGATAAATGTTTTTAAGAATGAGCTGGAAACCGGGTAGGATAGGAAGCAGAGAAATCAGTTTTTCCTTTCTTTTTACCCAAATCAGTTTATTATCAATTAACCAACTAAGCTTGTGAGGTGAGGGAAGAGAAAACACAGTTTATAGAATTTACTATGACATGAGAGAAAATGAGAAGTGGAACCAGGAAAGTCGCCAAGTGCTCTGGTCATTGGGAGGTGGATGAGAAGGAAGTAGGGATCCTGGAAGACTTCCTGGATGTGGTGACGCTGAATATGTGCCCAAATCTGCAGGATTTCAATGGATAGAGACAAGGGCAAGGCATAGAGCAACTGGGTCTGTTGAGAGGGCAATCCACAGTCACTCCCTGTCTTGGAGTAGAGGGTTTGCAACTAAGGTGAAACTCAGAAGGCGCAAAGGAAAGCTTTGCAGCCCAATTCCAAAATCTCACAGGCTGCAGCCTGGGTGGGGGTAGGGGAGGGGAGGGGACAGAGAAGCTCTAAGGTTGTCCGTACAAAGTAGCCAATTTACAGTTATGGTTGCACTTGAGTCAATTAAAGTATTTTATTAGCAGGAATTTGAATCTCTTACCTTCATTAACATTTACCAGTAAATGGGAGAAAAAAGGTAAATAAAATATTATCTGGCTTTTTAAAGGTCATTTCAGACTGAGCGTTAAAAACTGTGAGCTGGGGCTGGCTCTTTGTGTGGCGGAGTGCTAAGTGCCCGAGCAGAGTGCCCAGAAGGAGCCTCTGTGTCAGGAGGGCATCTCGGCAGGCCAGGGAGCCACTCTGGGACCTTCACTCTAGCAGCATGATTGGAGCCTGGGAGGGAAGTGGGAGATCTGACACATAAGAAGGAATTTTTGGCTTTAGATCCAGGTTGTAAATCATCCAGGGTTTGCAGTCAGTCCTTCGTAATTACTCCACCTGCTTTGTAACAATCGTAGGCTGGCAGACTAAGTGGATGAACCCACATGCCTTCTCATTCCCTCCGTCCCCGAAAAAATATCAAGACCCCCCTTCAGGTTTCAGAGTCCACAGGGGGACCCAGGGAGCTGCCATAGGCAGGAAGCAGTCCTCACTCATGTCCCAGGCCAGTTTTCCATCCAAGCCTGGCTGTCAGATCACCTAGTGAACAGAGAAATGTTCGACCTGAAGAAAAACTGACTTTAATTCTCCTAAGCATAGAACTAGATAGAAGTGATCAGAAAGTCATCCTAAAGCTTCTACCCATCATGCTTGGAGGTCAGGCCTTGTATATGATACTCAAGAGTCCAGTTTTAATTTATGAAGTGGTGTGTGTGTGTGTGTGTGTGTGTGTGTGTACATGTGTGTCTTTCTTCTCTCTTCTCATTCTCTCTTTGTCTTTCCATCACCCTCATTTCCTTCCTCTCTTCTTCCTTCCTTCCTTCCTTCCTTCCTTCCTTCCTTCCTTCCTTCCTTCCTTCCTTTTTCTTTTCTCTCTTCCTCCCTCCCTTCTTTTGCCTTTCCTTTCCTTCCCCTTCTTTCCTTCTCTTCTTTCTTTTGCCACATCTGGCTGTGCTCTGAGTCTACTTCTGGCTCAGTGCTCGGTCTCATTCCTGCCAGTCCTTGGGTCCTGGAAATGAAAGCAGGCTTGGCTGCCTACAATACCAGCATCTTAATTCCTGTACTATCTCTCTGGCCCCGAGACACATGCTTAGCCTGGAGTAACCCCTGGCCCTACCTCCCCCCACTTCCATGCCCATGAAATCACTAGAAAGTCAGGAAGCTTCCACTGTAGTGGGAAAGCTTTTCTTGAAATTCTTATCTCAATGGACAGACTAGAAGGATAGATACAACCTCCCAGTGAAGCTTTGAAAGATTTGAAGGCTTGGTAAAGGCTAAACCTGCTGCCCTGGTAAAGGATTGAGTGCAGACAAAGGGACTATGGGCCAAGCAGGAACTGCCAACCTGTCAGGTGAGCTGTGGCCCTGCTGAGGTCAGACCCGGAAGCACAGCCCTATGCAGTACTCACACAGGCGCCCTCTCTTTGCCCTCCAGTGCCATCTCTTCTGGGACTTTCCTGACCATTAGGGTGTCTGACTTTCCCTGCCTGTGACAATCAGGCAAGGGAATGAAATCACAACAAAATAAATACTTTCTAATTTTGAATAAATATTGCTAATCACAATGCCTGCATTCGGAGCACAATGCAGCTCCACAAATACATAAAGCAACATGAGAAGGAAAAAGGAGGATATTTACAAATCCCAAATAAGAATTTAATGTGCTAACAGCATCTGTTCTAGCTCCCTAAATGTCAAAGGCGGCTGCTGGCTGTCGCTCCAGCACCGCCCCAATTAGCGATTGAGCAAAGAGGCCTTTCGTTTATCCAGATCTGAAGGTAAATACCATGGATTTTGTTCTAGTCTCTTTAACTACATATAGTTATAGTTAGTTATATAGTTATATAACTTTTTTTTGCATTACATCTAGTGAAGACATAGAGAAAGCTATTGAGGTGTGGGGGGATCAAAGTTCTATATGCAAGGCTCCAGGAGCGCTCCCCAGCTCCTTCCTGTCCCTGCTCTTATCTCAGACTAGAGACAAGTCGCCTCTCAGCCAACCTAAGAAGTCTCCGGTCTTCAAGCCTGGAAGATCCTCAGCCCTGAGCTTTGCAAGGTCACAGTCAGAGTTCATGACCCGTTCACTGTCACTCAGAGAAGCCAAGTTTGCTATGGTACACAATATATAGAGGAAATGTGCTGCACTGTGCAGGGCTCAGGTGTAGGTCTCTGAGGTCTGAGTTCTCCACATCCAGATGTAGCTAACGTCTACTATCTATGTTGCCACTGGGTTTCTGATAGCTACTGACACAGTCATCCTTAGAAGCTGTGATGGACACAAAGCTGGGCACTATGCTCCTGCCTGGGTGAACACCATCCTGCTTCGCTGCCGATGTGTGTGGAGAGTGGGTTTTGTCTCAGAGGCAGGGGGTGAAGCTGGGTCCAAAGCAAGAACACAGGCTGGCCCACTCAGTTCCACTGGCCTGTCTTTCTATCTAGTCTTCTTTCTTCTATGGAGCTCATATGGAAGCAAAGACATAAACCACTATCTCTGCCCATGAGATGGTGCATTTTCCCTCGGCGCCAGACACAGCACAGGGTCATGGCAGTCAAAGTGGAAGGGATCCTACTTGGGTTTCTAAGCCTGTGACTGGAGAGCTATTGGTCCCGAGTTCTGGGCATAGAAGAATCATCCTGAGAGGCAATGGTTACCCTCTCCTATTTTGACAAGACCATTGGTGATAAAGGGAGCTTCCAGTTGCTGCTCTGAATTGAGTTTGGGAGACTCAATCTATTTAAGAAAGTAGACAGAGACATCTTCACATTGCTCCTGATTTCCTGCACAACTCACCTCTCCTATTGGCTCGGAGAAGACCCATAGCTCTTCCAAGCATCTCTGCCTTCCCCTTGAAATAAATATAACCAAACCCCAGTAGCAGTAGATATCCAACCTCTTTTTATGTAAGAGGCTCTTCCCAAGGTCCAGATTTGTCAGGAAAACGATGGTGTGACAGTAAGATATTCTGAAGCAGGTAGCACACACTGGTATATGCTGGGTATTGAGCTTGACACGTCTCAGTGTATTATTTTATATGACTTCAACTCAACACTATGTAGCAGGTTCTGAGTTCATTTCAGAGATTTTAAAATGACTTGGAGTGGTTGTGGTCATTAACTTGGCATGACTGGTCTTGTGCTTGACCTACATGCATCCTTGACCATTGCCTGATCTCCCACAGATGAAGTCTAGCACTCCTTGACCCCTGGTACTCTCTTCTACCAGGACTAGTTAGTCCCAGAAAGTACCTTTCAAAGCATATGTGTTTATCAGTGGTTGAATTTCTCAGATATAAGGGAAAGATTCATCAGATAGGTTTTTGAAAGCTCTGACTATATTTGCCTGTGAAAATGTAAGACCTACAAGACTGCTGAAGTAAGTATTGGCCATATTTGCCATAGACCAAAAGCACATCCAAAGTGAGAGGCTCCTGAGAATATTGGTGCAGAGAAATGTAAATTATCAAATCTCACAACTACTGGTAAGAACAGTCTTTCTGTCTTTCGCTCTCTCTCTCTCTCTTTCTCTCTCTCTCTCTCACACACACACACATACACATACACACACTATAACAAACACATGGCATTTGGATGGTTACTCTGAAGGCATGCAAGATAACTCGAGTGGGTAGTCAAGGAATAAAGACAGCAGTATTATTAAATTAGTTCTCTATGATCCTGATGTTAAAGAGTTTTTAAGTTTGAGTGTTTAAAAGTTAAGTTGGGCCTGAGAGAATTTCAGGGTCTGGAATACACATTTTGGCATGTGAGAATTCTGAGTTTGATTCTTGGTATCACCTGGTCCCCAGAGCACCACAAGGAACAACCCCTCACTCCCAAGCACTGTGCTGGGGAGGCCCCAAAATCAAAGTCTAGGAGCCTAGGGATAGATTAGTGGTATAGCACTTGCTTTGCATCTTAAAGCTGAGGGGTTGCCCCACAGTAGAACCAGGTGGTATTGCTGGTGGTAACCCTGGATGCCACGACAAAGTCTGAGAGTTTCCAAGCCTTACCTCCAGCTGTATTTGAGAGTACAACTAAAAGTCTTGTGAGTTCCATAGAGCACCAGATGCCTGATCCAGCTCTGCAACCAAAAGCACAATTCCAACATCAGTACAATAGCAAAGAGATAGCAATTTGGTGGGAAAGAGCTAAAACGGTAATAAGGAGAAAGGGTAAAGTCTATGCATATAAATCTAATTTAAATCAACATGAATGGCATGTTGAAGAAAATTACCAAAAATACAATGGACACAGCTATTTCCACAGATATTTGTGGCAACAAAGAATTACTATGGGTCAGTCACATTCATCAAAACCCAAGTCTTGGTGCCAGAGAGATGGTACAGTGGGTATCGTACTAACCTTGTATGTAACTGACCTGAGTTGAATCTCTGGCACGGCATAGAATCCCCTGAGCCCCTATTAACCAAAAATTTATGAACTTACAGTCACAGAGTAATCTCTGAGCACTACCGGCTCTGGTTTCAGAACAAAATCAAAACAGAAAGAGAAAATTCCCAAAGGTGACGTGATGATGGAGGTGGGTTAGGTAAAAAGGAGGGACCAGAGAGAAAGTCTCCCCTGACAAAGACGGGGGCCTCCTCACGAGTCTCATTATGATGTGCTCTTGCTGCTCATTAATTGCTAGGGAACCCGGCTGCTTGCAGCTCCCTGGCCTGCTGAGAGGGCATGACAGAATTCCAGACTCACATGAAGGATGGGCCCTGGCCACGGCACCCATCAGAGTGCGTGATAGCAGTGGAGGAGGCAGGTCAGAGCCAGCTGAACCCGCCCCTCTTGCCTCCACCCCCACCCACCTTCCCAGGCTGTATGTGAGTAGAGGATATGCAGGAGGGCAAATGTGAGCCCCCCCCCCCCCCCCCCCCCCCGTGAGCCCCGCTCTGAGCTAAGCCAGACGCTGCTCATTTGAAGTGGAATTCTTAATTGTTTTCCTTTGCTTTTTGGGTTTGAGAACCTCATCTGGAAATCATATTACTTGGCAAAATGAAAAATAAATATCCTATCATCTGGCTAGTGTTGAAAGTGCAAAGGTTTGTGTGTGTGTGTGTGACCATGATGAGCACACACACGCAAGCACACAGGCAGAGCAAATACTCCAATCAATACAAATATGTATTTGAGGGCAAATGAGGCATGAAACATATTGGCCAATAAACAACACAAAAGAAGGTCATGCTAAATTTCCCCCACACTAACCAGTCTGAGAAATATTTGTGCCAAGATAACCCACCCAGACAAGCTTTTCAAGGAGCAGCATTTTCTAGGAAAGACAAATGGTTGGTGTACACTTATTTTGTTATAAGTCTGGCAGACAGACGCCTAGACTCCCATTGTACTGGATTCCTGAAGGTGAAACTTTAGGAAGGTTTTTTGTCTTAGTCACAAAGTACATTAGGCATCTATCAAAAGAAAATTCAATATATTTGGGGAAATCTGGTAAATGCGGTGCTTCACAAAACTCCTTACCACCCTCCCCCACCCCCCCACGCCACACGGTGAAATGGAAACGCTAGTATTCTGTGCTTCATAGTAGAGCATTTGCCTTGCACATGGTCAAACCAGGTTTGGGATCCCTGGCATTCCATATGATCCCCTGAGCCCACCTGGAGTGATCCCTGAGCACAGAGCTAGAAGTAATCCCTGAGCATCACTGGATGTGGTCCAAAACCAAACCAACCAAACCAAAACACAAATTTCAGGTGATTTCTGAAGCTCTTTTCTGGAGCTCTTGCAGCAGGGAATCACCAAATTCATAGGATGGACACATCTGATTCCTTGTTTTCAATGGCCTTGCCAAGTTGCCAGCCCTGAGACCATTTCCAAGAGCCCATTGTGAAATGTGAGCCGAGGGATCCTACTTGCTGCTGCTCTCTCCTAAGTTAATGCAAGCTTCAAGACATTGCTCTGACCAACTCCTTACTTGTGTGTGTATATGTGCTTATGTGTGTGTGCCCATGTGCGTGTGCATTTGTGTGTTTGTGTGTCTTGTGTGTTTGTGCAGGGCAATTGCCCTACTCTTGGGCATCCCCAGCAGTGCTCAGGGGAACATGCAGTGCAAGGGACTGAACCCAAGACTCCCATGTGTACAGCCTGTGTGCTCCAGCCCTTTGAGGCACTTTTCAGTGTGGCAATTGAGAGCCAAGCAGAGCAGGGTACAAAGGGTGAATCTGTGAAGTTTGCTAATAAAAAGAATCTGTGGGGCTGTGGAATGTTCCTAATCTTTATGAAACTCATATTTCTCTTCTTGTAGCCTTGTGAAAATTATTTCTGGCTTCCAAAGTCCTGGACATCTCAAAGACACAGTCAGCAGGACTACTAGTTCTCTGCATGTACAAGGGCAAAGCTGGAGAAGTGTAAACTACCAGGCCTGGTGAGATGAGGCCAGACTGAGAGAATCTGGGGGGGCTCCAGGGGGTTCTCAGATGGTAGGTCCCATCAATGAGACCTTCTCAGCTCCGGAATGGATCTGAGCCCTGAGACCACTCAAACGAGTGTCTTGGAGAAATCCTCCAGCACAGACATACCTAGGAGGATGGTGGGTTGACAAAGGATGATTCTCTCAAGACTCCAGACCAATGGGTGCGTGCCATCCATCACCTGCCTCTGTAAGCTTCGAGAGATGCAGGAGCTTTACCAGGAGCTCCATGGGGGTCCCTGTGACCACGCTCATTAGAGAAAGGGACTTCGTCTGAAAGCATCTTTCCTCCTCCTCATCTTCTGGCCTTGCCTTACTGCAGGATTTGGTTTCCACAGACTCAGGACCAGTTCACACAGCTTGCGAGGTCTTCAAGGAATAGGTGGGAGCTCAGCAAACAGGGTGAGGAGAGATGAGAGCGACCTTCTGCTCTGCACCTTTGCTTTCATTATCTCCGTCATTTGTCAAGTGTGGCAGGCTGGTGGGTCCAGCCTTCCAGCCTTCAAAAGAAAACGTGGGTTCAGGGGCAGAGAGCAGCTCCCATGACCCCCCTGTTACCTGCCAGACACCCAGAGGGGGCTCCTGGCCACTTCTTGGTGGGCGTTTCTCTTTGACAGCCAGTGGCCCAAGGGAGAATGGGGGAAGATGAAGGGCCCGTCACAGGAGGGGGTTACGAAGCGCCCTGAGAATCTAGAAAATGTGAAAGTAACTTTCAAGAGCAAAAACATACAGACTGGAGCCATTCGCTGCCAACTTGTAAGAAATAAGTGCTTTCTGAGGACGAATTCAGCATTCCCCTAGAATTTCACCAGTGATTCTGTTGGTTAACAACATCCCTTCTTTAGGGAGGTCAGGTTCTTGCCTTCCTCCTCCTCATGTCTACAAAATGCGACTTCTAGATCTCAGGAACAGATGTCCCTTGAGAAAAGGCAGCTCAGATAGAGAAGGGAGCACCAAATAAAGGGTGTTAGGAGGATCCTCCTAGGATGGGAGAAGCGTGCTGAAAGTAGTCTATAGACCGAACATGATTGCCACGCAATGCCTCTTTTGCAAACCACAGCACCCAAAAGGAGAGAGAGAACAAAAGGGAATGCCCTGCCACAGAGGCAGGGTGGGGCAGGAGGGTTATGGGGGGGGAGGAATACTGGGATCAGTGGTGGTAGAAAATGGGCACTGGTGGAGGGATGGGAATTTGATCATTGTATAATGAAAAGCCAAGCACAAAAATTTATAAGTCTACAACTGTACCTCATGGCATTTCACTAATAAAAATGAAAAAAAATATTAAAAAGATGTCCCTTGAAATGAAGACAATGTGATTGGCATAGGATGGGCACAATAACTTGTCCGAGGTCATGCTCTGTCTGGGAGGAAAGCTCCTTGGCAGATGGGTGGTGTGAGTTAGAAGGAAATCCTTGGAGGCAATGGGGAAGAGCAGAGAGGAAAAGAAGTCATCAGGGTGGGCCGCTGTTGGTTTGTTTTCTTTCTTCTGTGGGGGGCAGGGGCTGGCCAGAAATTGGAAGGCGGCAACTCCATTAACCTAGGAAACAGAACTCTTGCAGTGCTATTTCTGGAAAAAAGTGTGAGTTTGAGTCCGCTCTTCCCAGCATTCTTTAATTCTCTTCCAAGAAGCTTCCTGGAGACTCTGTTAGCCTCCCTTGACCACACTAATCCCCTCCCCAAGTCTCCTCCACAAACACCCTTTCTCAGGGACAGAACCATATTCAGCTCCAGGGTATCCCCTAGGGAAAACTTGAGCAAAAGCTACAGGCTGAAAAAGATTCCAGCACTGTGATATTTTTTTCTGATCTCTGGCAGCTACAGTGTTTTTCTCTCTGACAATGACAACTTCATTTCCCCTTTTTTGTTCATTTGTTTCTCCAAATATTTTTTTTTCAATTGAGACACTGTAGTTGAAAAAATTATTCATAATAGAGTTTCAGGCATACATTTTTCCAGCACTAATCTTGCTACCAGGGTCACTTTCTCTCCACCTATGTCCCAGGTTCCCTCTTACCCCCAACCTGCCTCCTCAACAAGCACATTTTTCAGTTTAATTATTATAGTTTGGATCTTCTGCTTAAAGTAGTGCTAATCCTATATATATATATATATATATATATATATATATATATATATATCTCAGCTCTACACCAATGTTGTACCAAGGTCCTTGATACCTGCCTCTGTTACCTTCATCCCCACTCTTCTTCTTTTGTCTCTTTCCTTCCCCATCCTCAGATCTATAATCTTGGACCAAGGATAATCCAGGCATTCCCTGCTTTGATACCTTATATTCCCTTGACTCATTTTCTATGTATCACAAAATAAGTGAGATCATCCTGTGTTTGTCCTTCTTGCTTACAGTTTCATACAAGTAGCAGCAAATTACATAATGTTATCCTTCCTTGTGGCTGCCTGGTATTCCATTTTTTTGTTTGTTTCATTTTGTTTTGGTACCTGGTAGTGGTCAGAGGCCATTCTCAGCTTGGAACTCAAGATTTCCTTCTGGCAGTGCTCAGGGAACCATGCAGTATTGGGAGTGGAACCCAGCCCCCTAATACATGTAAAACATGTACTCCAGTCCTTGGTGTCATCTCCTGAGGTCAAAATATTACTTACCTTAAATGAGAATCTTGCAGGTAGGGATCAAACCTATATGCCCACCACAGACCTATGTGGACATCCCAGGCTGATCTGCACTGACCAGTTATGGAGCTGGTGACAGGGTCAAAGCTAAGAAACTTTGGTACAGCTACACTATGGAATACTATGCAGCTGTTAGAAAAGATGAAGTCATAAAATTTGCATATAAAGTGGGTCAACACAGAAAGTATCATGTTAAGTGAAATGAGTCAGAAAGAGAGGGACAGGCATAGAAAGATTGCACTCATTTGTGAAATATAAAGTAACAGAATGGGAGACTAACACCTAAGAGTAGTAGAGATGTCTGCTCCACAGCTTGGAAACCGGCTTCACATGCTGGGGGAAAAGGCAGCTCAGATAGAGAAAGGAACACCAAATAAAGGATGTTAGGAGAACCTGCTCGAGTTGTGCTGAAAGTAGACGATAGACCGAACATGATGGCTACTCAATACCTCTATTGCAAACCACAACAACCAAAAGGAGAGAGAGACCAAAAAGGAATGCCCTGCCACAGAGGTGGGGCAGGGTGGAGGGGTAGGGGTGGGAGGGATGCTGGGACCATTGATGGTGGAAAATGGGCACTGGAGGGATGGGTACTTGACCATTGTATGACTGAAACGCAAGCACTGAAGTTTGTAAGCCTGTAACTGTGCCTCATGGTGATTCACTAATTAAAAAAAAAAGAAGCTAACCAGCATCACGTATTCTGTGATACAGGTTTTGGTTTTTGAGCGGGCATGTGTGTAAATGGGCATTGTTCCTGCTCCTCATAGATGGTGTCCAGCCTGGAGGAGGAACACAGGAAAGCACCGAGGTGAGGGCATAGCATACCAGGAAAGATGCCAGTGTTTTTCCTCTGAGTCTGGCTGGGAGTTGAAGAGGGACAATCAGAAAGATGGGCTGCACTGCCTCAGACACTCGGGCCTGCGTTTTCCTTCCTGCAATGGGAAGCCTGTGATGATGCTGAAACTGATTAGCATTTCCGTCCCAGTGGTTGTGTGTGGAAGCCCTGGAGGAGGAAGAGATGGAAGGATGGACGTTTGTTTTCTATCAAAGAACAGTGTGTGAGGGACAGGCCCAAAATGGACTACCACCAGAATTAATTTAGCTTAGCTTAATAGGAACCTGCATTGCAAAATAACTTGTTTTTCAAGGAACAGGTCTAGATAAGCTTTTTCAGATCCGCTTTATAGGAGCCTGCACTGCAAAATAACTGGTTTTTCTGCCCCTGAGCAAGGAATTCAGATACAGGTACTTGAAGGGTGGGGGTCAGACCAGATAACCGGATGTCTCTCACAAGACCCATGTTGCAAGACCCAGGACTGCCTTAAAAACCTGTCAGTTCCTAAGCAAAATGCTGATCTTTAAACAATAGGCTAAGAAGTGATGTACCCTTAATTGGATTGGTTAAGAAAGCATATGTTGTTACAAATCTATTGGCTATGAAATGCGCGGGCTTTGCTGTAACGGCCAGTGAAGGCCTATATAAGATCCCCTTTGAAGAAGTTCAGGGTCTTGCCTCACCTAACTGACCTGCGTGTCTGTGTAGGCGGCTTGACTCTGGCTAGCCAGTCTTACAATAAACCTTGCTTGCTGTTTGCAGTCTCTGGAGTCTCTTTGTCGTTAAAAGGGAGATCACGATCCGCACCCTAACACAGTGTACCTACCGTGTGGCATGGGCTGTCCAGCAGTACACAACCCATGGTTTAAACATAGACTTCCCCACACTAATTAGATCTGAAGAGCAACACAGCTTTTCAAACCCATGTGGAACCATCTTTGGAGTGTGCTTTCCCCTTTATGACTTCTGGCCACGCTGGAAGTTCAGTCCTGCCCCAGTACCAGTATGATTAAGAAGCAGAGCCCCAGGGTTAAATTGAATTGTTACTTCTGGAAGGAAAAACAGATTTGGCACACAAACTCTAGACAGAATCCTAGCCCTGTGATTTACTCTCAGAAACCCCCCTCTTTGCAGAGAATTGGATAATTATTGCCCTGGGTATGCCTCCAATTCAGCAGTCAGTTCCATATGAGAGAGAGTGCTCCTCTCTCATATGGAGCTGACCAGAAATGAGCCTCCCCTGCATTTCTTGGTTCTACAAAGGAAAACTTGACTTTCAAACCACTGAGAAGGCTTCCTGAATCCCAAAGATCCCACACCTCAGAAACCCCACCCTCTGTTTCATTAGCATTTCTTAGAATGACATTTACATCTTTTATGCCACCCTCTCTAATTCAGGAAGGATTTCCTCTCATCCCTTTCAGCTCTCAAAGAGTTTGCTAGTCCTTAGCAAAAATAAAAATAGATTTACAGCTTAGATTCTCACCATGCACCATGTATTTATTAGGTCCTGCCTTGAACCGAATTCAAACCTTTTCCATGATCATTTTTCACAAGTGTCAGAAATTCCAACTTGAGGATGCTCTCAGCACACAGTATACTGCAAAGAAGCCAACTACCCAAAAGTTGTGATATTTCAGTGCCTTCTGGGTACTGTGTATGACCTGTTAATTATCGGTCAGAATGGAGGCACCCAACACAAATCAAGATACTTGATCTAATCTCTGCTTCATCTAGTTTTGAAGTCCCTGAATAGCACATACATCGAGTTTATGTTTTACTCTGGGACAGCCCATGCTGAAAGCTCACAAAAATTCTTCACAAAGAACTGTTATCTTTGCTGCTGTGATTAATTCACCTCCCTGGCCCATGAACCTGGCTTCTTCCCTCCAGGGCGTGTTCCAGGGCCCTGAGAAGGAAGAATGTCTTCTCACTTGAGCTGAGATCTCTGCCCACAGGGCCTGAGAAGGGCCATTCACATTGGGTTTGTTCTGTGGTATGTGGGGAAAATGTCAGAATTGGAAAGAAGGAGCAGAGTGTGGCATTTTAGCTCCATTTCCTTTCCTGGATTCCAGGAAGGAGTTTCAAGTTTTGATGAACAAAGCAACTTTGGTCATGCTAGACACACCTCCTCATCCATTATTCAGTTAGCCAATATTTATTCATTGTTAGAATACTTGCTGTACGCCAAACCCTTTGCTAGAAGGAGTGTCAACCAAAACCAGACACAGAAGGCCATGATAATGTTCACTTCTGAGGATTTTCTAAAATACACCTAGTCTTGACTTGGGGGGTAGTGGGGTGGCATATGTAGCCAGTATCATTTTTTAAAAGTTTGGCATTTGCTCATACCCTGACGCATATTAACATCTACTTTCTTCTGTTTGCTTGGTTGCTTTTTGGTTTGGGTTTTGATTTTGGGGCCACACCTAGCTGTGCTCAGGATTTACTCCTGGCTCTGAGCTCAGCAATCACTCCTGGTGGGGCTTAGGGGACCATCTAGGGTGCTAGAGATTAAACCTGTAGTGACCATGTGTAAGAAAACTGACTATACTATCCCTGTACTATCTCTCTGGTTAACATTTGCTTCTGGGTGTTACCCCAATAAAGATTTTAATTGAAACAAGTAAATCACCACTTAAAGACATTTGTGTGCTCATGTCCTTCATGGAGTGGGGAGAAAGGGCTGCAAAGTTTAAGAAGAGACCTCCCAGAACCACCACCAACTGGGAGCTCTTTGGCACTATTGCGGCAACATGGGAAGATGCCGTCATTGACAACACTGACAAAGAATATGATCAACTGGTTCAGCACCTCCATGATTGTGTGAGGAACGCCAAGAGAGAGAAAGTCACCAAAAGACACTTGTCTTCCGAAACTTGAGCTCATTCCCCAACGTGGCTTGGTGCGAGCCTCAGGCAACCACAAGCGCATGTCCAAGCTTGCAAAGCAGTGCAGAGAAGCGATCAAAGAGGATCTCAAAAAGAGAAGAGCAGCAGTGCTGGCAGATGCGGCAGAAGCTAGGAAAAGTATTTGCAACACCCACCTGTCCTTCGCCAACTACAAGACCAAGATGACTGCCCTCTGACGTCCTGATGGATCTATAACATCTTCCAGAAGCACAATGGAGATTATCCATGACTTCTACTCCAATCTCTTCGATACCCACGTCCACCTGCCCTCATACCAAATTCCACAGGATGGATATGTCGTTCCCAACGTTCTCCCTTCCGAAATCCGAGACGCCATTTCATTGGTAAAGAAGTGAACAGCACCTGGCCCAGACAAGGTCAGACGTGAACACCTGAAGAACCTGCCGCCAGTATTTATCAATAAACTGACTCATCTCTTCACATGCTACCTGTCTGAATGCAAGGTTCTGTCCCAATGGAAAACCAGCAGGACTGTTCTATTCAAGAAGGGAGACATCCACAACATTGGCAACTATCGCTCAATCTGCCTGTTTACAAGCTGTTCACTCAAGTCATCCTGAATAGTATTGGCAGAACACTAGATGATGGACAACCATGCAAGCAAGTCAGGTTCCGAAAAGGATTCAGTATGATTGACCATATCCACATGGTAATCAAGCTCATTGAGGTTTCTTGGGAGTTCAAGATGTCACTCTGTCTAACATTCATTGATTTAAAGAAGACCTTTGATTCTGTTGAGACTGAAGTGGTCATCGAAGCCCTACCCAAACAGGGCATTCAAACTCAATACATCAGAATCCTCTGTGAGCAGTATTACGAATTCACTACCAGGATCTTACCATTCTACAAGGAAGTTATCATCCATGTCAAGAGAGGAGTTCGACAGGGTGATACCATTTCACTGAAACTCCCCAGTCCCACCCTCGGGAACATCATGTGATGACTAGAATGGGAAGGAATGGAAATGAAGATAGATGACTGGCAATTACACCACCTCGGCTTCGCTGATGACATCGTTTTAATAACACCAAACATTTGCCAAGCGGCAAAAATGCTGGCCGACTTTGACCATGAGTGTAGAAAGGTTGGACTCCTGAATCTCACGTAGACAATGTTCATGAGAAATGGACTTGTTCCTGACATTCCATTCACTCTCAACAGAACGAACATCTCTGAATGCAGCAGTTATGTGTATCTAGGTTGAGAAGTCAACATGACGAATGACCTGGCACCTGAGTTGTGCAGGAGGAAGAGAGTGGCATGGAACACCTTCAAGAGTTTCCAAGAAATAGCTAAGAGGATGAAGAACCTCCGGTACTGGGCACATTTCTTTGACTCCACCATTCTTCCTGCATTAACATATGCCTCAGAGACCTGGGTCCTATGAAAACAGGATGAGAACGCTATTTGGGTCTCCTAAAGAGAAATTGAAAGAGCTATGCTTGGAGTATCACACTTCACTCAAGAGAGAGAAGGAATCAGGAGTTCCAACCTCCATCGACGATCGAGAATCAGGGACGCTGTCTTGTTTGCCAAGGTGTCAAAAATCACATGAGCTGGACACATAATGCGATTTGGAGATGACCACTGTACTAGAGTCATTACCGACTGGATTCCACAGGACGTCAAAAGATCGCATGGCCGCCCACCTATGAGATAGATGGTCAGACTTCTTCGTCAAGAAAGACCCTGAACAATCGGTTTGAGGCTGTTTGTGTTCCTAGAACGAGCAGATGCCATGGGCTACACTAGCATGCAACAGGGATGAATGGAGACATTACTGGCACCCGTTCGAGCAAATTGATGAGCAACAGGATATCAAGTGATCAAGTGATCCTCCCAACATTTTTCCATGGAACATCTTGAGCACAGGAATTTTCACCTGACATGTTCACGTCGTCTCTAACCTCTTGAACAGTGCCTGAGCCATAGTAGAACCTCCATAAATATTTGCTGAACACATGAATGGTGCTCTGGAGGCACTGAACAAAAGGCATCTATCACATCACTTAACAAGTAAGTGCTCGAAAATTGCTATCACTTTCTTCTTTTTTTAAAAAAATTTTTTATTAGTGAAACACCATGAGGTACAGTTGTATACTTACAAATTTTTGTGCTTGGGTTTCAGTTATACAGTGATCAAGTACCCATCCCTCCACCCGTGCCCATTTTCCACCACCAAGGATCCCAGTATCCCTCCCACCCCCCATCCCCCCCCCAACCCACCCTGCCTCTGTGGCAGGGCATTCCCTTCTGTTCTCTTTCTGTCCTTTTGGGTGTTATGGTTTGCAAAAGAGGCATAGAGTGGCAATCATGTTTGGTCTATAGTCTACTTTCAGCATGCTTCTCCCATCCTGGAAGGATCTAAGCTCCCTTTTCCCCTAGCGTGTGGCTAGCACTTTCTTCTAATTGACAACCTTAGCAGCATGCCCATTTTGCCAACACTAGAAAAAGATCTCAATGAATTTTCAATGACAGGTGTAAACAGTGTCACACAAAAAGCAGATAAGAATACCGCCCAATCAAGCTCTATTTTGTAGCCAAAATTTTAAAAGCTGCTCTTTCTGCCTGATGGGTTTTGGGATTGTTCTTTGTTTTCTTTTATGCATTTATTGTGCTACCCACATTCTCTATGGTGAGCATGTCTTATTTTTCTATAACAAGTTAAAATATGAGTATAAAAGGAGTATAAAAGGAAGGTTCCAATCCAGGTTTTGACTTGAGTTTGTTTTCAGCCTGTACATTGAGTGTATTTATGGCCTTCCATCTAAGCAGAAATAGCAGGAGCTCTGTAAAAAGAGAGACAGAGGAAGAAGAGGTTTCTAAGAGTTCTTGATACTTTATGCCAGGGCTGGAGAAAGATGAGAGGGGAATCCAAGGATCAACTGGTAATGACCAATCAGTGATCAGGAAGCTGGCTGTGTCAGGCATAACTCTAGGAAGGACACCCTGACAGACAGGAAACATGTTAGCCTAGAAAAGGCAGTGAATGAAGAGGGAACCAGGAATGAAAAGATCTCTCCTATGATCCACAAGCACACCACCCCCACCAGGTAGTGGGAATTTGCTATATATGTGTGTGTGTGTTTGTGCGTGCGTGTGTGTGTGTGTGTGTGTGTGTATGTTTGGAACTGCGGTAAGATATACAATTATAAAATTGTTCATGAGTTCATGATTGGGTTTCAGTCATACGATGTTCCAACAACCAACCCTTCACCAGTGTACATATCCCATCACCAATGTACCCAGTTTCCCTCTTGCCACCCTGTCACCTCCAACCTGCCTCTGCCTCTGTCTCTTTTCTTCTCTCTCTCTCTCTCTCTCTCTCTCTCTCTCTCTCTCTCTCTCTCTTTCTCTCCTCTTCTGGGCATTATGGTTTACAATACTGTCGCTGAAAGGTTATTATTACCTCTTTTCAGCACTCAGTTCTTGTACAGAGTGATCATTTCTAATTATCATTGTAAACGTAGTCCTTTCTCTAGAATTTGTCATATTTTCAATGGTTTTTAAAACAACCACAAAATCAGGAATGGAAAGCTTGTTTCTTTTTCAATTACTATGCTTTTTCTCTCTCTCTTTCTCACCTTAAAAAGAAAGGACTTAACTAGGATTTCAAAGCCTCACATCCTACAGCTCCTCCGGAGTTTGGCAGCTGTTGGGTTCTGGTGTCTGTGTGCCAGTTATTTGCTCAGCCAGCAATGTGTTAGGATAATCACCCACTAAAGAATTTCAACACATTACATTTCCCCAGAAGCCTTTGTCTAACAAGGTAATTTATGACCTGCTCAGGAATCTGGTCTTTACAAAACAATGAATTCACACTTGCTCTGGACTTCAAAGCTGCCATTATGAGCCTGGTAGCAGAAGGTTGCCTGCAGTTGACAGTCAGATCAACAGATAAGTGAGTTTTTAATGATCTTTTTCAAGCCTGACAGCAAAGGGGTCAAAACTGACCATCATTGCAGCATTTGGCTTTTCAGCTTACCCAAAAAATTTGATCCTAAAATGTGGTCCCCTTAACAATGTTAAAACCATTTTCCCTGTTCTCTGGAGAATATAGACAGGTTTGGGAGACACCGGGAAGAAATTTGTCCCTCCCAGTGGAACTCAGAGGTTCTGCTCCCAGGAGGAACTTGCCAGGGGCCACAGAAACCTGCTGCTGCTCCCCTCCCCCCTCCCCCACAATCTGTAGTCTCTCTGGGTAAGGTGAGGAATAAACATATGGTCTTCAATGGTTTCAACAGGTTTTTCAACAAGCCAAAAGCAACTTCTCTGTGTATAAATCTTAGAGCCACCTTTTTAGAAGTGGGCTATTTCCTGTCCATGGAAAAATTGCCTGAAATACTTATTGTAAAAAACATAGGTGACATGAGACAAGCTTGCGTGGCAAAGCACATACTTAGAGTGTGTGAGAGCCAGAGTTGGATCCTAGTGGTCTTTGAGTGATGTGAGGTTTGTTCTGCTGCACTGAACATTGCCAAGGATGGTTCCCAAAGCATCTTCCACCCTGAGCCAGCTGGGTGTGGCTTCTTTTTAGAAAACCTTGAAGTCCAGAGAGAGAGTATACAGTGGCTAGGGCATTTGCCTTGCATGCAGCCAATCCAGGTTCAATTCCTGGCACTTAATATAGTCCCTCAAGCCCTGATAAGATTCAGAAGGAAACCTCGAGCACCTCTAAGTGTGGTCCAAAAACAAAAGCAAAACATAACAAAGAAATATGTTCTGGGTGCCACTATAGAATTATCATACCAATTCCTAGAAACGCAATCTAAGAATTGAAATCTTTAACATACACACAAATTACTGAGCAATTCAGAATAAAAATAAAAATTCAAAGGAAAATTTCAAGCTTGGGTGTTGTGGGGTTAGCAATATGTTTTGTTTTGTTTTGGAGCCACACCTGGCAGTGTTCAGGGGTTACTCCTGGCTTTACACTCAGGAGTCACTCCTGTTGGGCTCAGGGGACCATATGGGATCCTGGGGATCAAACTCAGGTCAGCTGTGTGCAAGGCAAGCATCTTACTTGCTGTACTATCAGTCCAGGTCCCAGGGTTAGCAATATTTACATTTAAATCTAAGAGCTAGCATTTGTTCTGTGTCCTTGGGTAAATAAACAAAATAGCTCTTTTTGAACTTTGGTTGATTATACATGAAAACAGAGGGCTATCTTTTCTGGTTTTCTATTGGAGAGGTACTTCTGGCTTGGAATATTTATCCTGCCTTCCTTTCAAGATTTCTTACTGCTTTGGGGGACAGAGTGATAGTACAGTGGGTAGGGCATTTTTCTTGCACATGGCCAACCTGGATTTGATCTCCAGCGTTTCATTTGGTTCCTTGAGTGTTGCCAGCAGTGGTCCCTGAGTGAAGAGTCAAAAGTAACCCTGGAGCATTGCTAGGTGTGGCACCCAAGCAAAAAACATAAAAAAAATATTTATTTGGACATGGTGGTGGGGTTGGGGGCTTTTTTGGATTACACTAGGTAATGCTCAGGGTTTACTCCTGCTCTGCACTCAGGAATTACTCCTGGTGGTGCTTGTGAGACCATATGAGATGCTGGGGATCGAATCCATGTTGACCACGTGTAAAGCAAATGCCCAACCCACTGTAGTATTGCTCGCTTCCCCCCCCCCCCAAAAAAAAAAAAAGGAAAGAAAAGATTTCTTACTGCCCTCATTTATGGTCTGGGCCTCTGCTAAGGCTTGGCTGCTCCAGGAAGATCAGTTTTACTGTTCCATGTTCTGGACTCCAGGGAAACTCCAGGGAACTTCTGTTACGACACAGCAGCAACTGCTGCTTTTAATTCTTTTTCTGTCTTCTAAGTAGTAGACGGCTGGAGTGATAACACAGTTGTAGGGTGTTTGCCTTGCGCACAGCCAACCCAGTCGAGCCAGGTTCGATTCCTCCACCCCTCTCGGAGAGCCCAGCAAGCTACTGAGAGTATCTCGCCCACAAGGCAAAGCCTGGCAAGCTACCCGTAACGTATTCAATACGCCAAACACAGTAATAACAGATCTCAAAATGGAGATGTTACTGGGCCCACTCGAACAAATTGATGAACAAGGGGAGGACAGTGCAGTGCAGTAAGTAGTAGACATCATTTTCCAGGTATCCTTTGCAGAGCCATGATTTATAAATGAAGCATTTTCAAAAAGCCCTGAATGAGGGTGAGGAGGAATCTCTTCATACCCACTGCTCAAAATCTCAGATGAACAAGTGTCTGCCAATGTGGGGCGGGGGGAGGAAGAGAGAGAGAGAGAGAGAGAGAGAGAGAGACAGAGACAGAGACAGAGACAGAGACAGAGACACAGAGAGACAGAGAGAGATAGAGATAGAGAGAGATTCATGTGCCCAAGGTGAGAACGAAGCTGGTGGTGCCTAGAACCACCCTGGGTGTCTAGGACCTGGACCAGTTCTGAGAGAGAGAGAGAGAGAGAGAGAGAGAGAGAGAGAGAGAGAGAAAGAGAGAGAGAGAGAGAGAGAGAGAGAAATAAGTGGTTCCTGACACATTCAGTGTGAGTTGCTTAGAAATGGTGAGGGCACTTGGCAATGCCACTGCCATTGGAAATTGCCACCAGAATTATAGGTAGAGAGACCCATACTCTCAACACTTTTGCAGAAAGCAGAAAAATGAGGTTTTTTTTTTCATTCTTATTCCCCTGCTCTTCAGCAGGGGATGACCAGAGACAAGGGGGAGGAGGCCGGGAGATGGGAATGTGTCCTAAAGAAGGAGTGCCAGTGTCTAGTGTCAGAGTAGGCCCAGAATGTGCATGATACCCTGAAAGACCCAGGTGACCTGACACCAGAAGAGAATTAGCTCAACAGCCTCACCCCAACATTACCAACCTGCCTGTTTTACATCCAGTAAAAAGTGCTCACCCAACACCTCTGTTAAAAAGTCATAAAAAGGGAAAGGTTTCTGCCTTCCTCTGGAATCTTCACATAATTCAAGAGACCCTTCTTATAGTCCAGAAGCTTCCCTGCCTTCTTTCTCCTTCCTTTCTCTTTCATTAAATACAATCTTATCTGATTTGGTTATCCCATTTTCCATTCCTTGCTTTCAATTTTGACTGTTTGAGACAAGAACCTGAGAGCCTGTACCTGCTATAACAGTCCAGACCCCAAACCACATTCCACCTCACTCTAAGCCAGTGTCACTAGCCAGGGTTATCACTTGCGCATCACAGGGAAGCTTTAAAAGGAAAGAGGGCTGGGTCCCAGGCTCTGTGTTGCTGAGGTCATTGTTCCAGTCTGCCGCTAGACTGTACAGATACTTAACTGCTGGGTGCGTCTAGAATGCAGCTCAATGTGGGAACTGAGCTGTACTGGGTGTCAATGATTTGCCTCTCCTGGAGGCACAGCTGGATGAAGAGAAGGCACTTCCTTCAGCATTCACACTTGAAATCCTATTTAAATATGAGATCTGAAGGTCAGGTATTTTTGGTCTTAATTTCCTAGGGATGCAACAACAGATTGCCCTACACTTGGTTATTTCAAATGGTAGAAACTTTGGAAGGCCAAAGTCTGAAATTGGTGTTACCAGGTAAAGTCAAGGTTAAGACAAGGCCATACTCTCCTGGGTGCTCTGAAACCCATTCTTACTGCTTCTGGCTGCCCATGAGTGCACTGGCTACACTGGAGATGCTCTGTGGCTCCTGGGGTCCACACAGTGCCTGGGATTGAATCCAAACTCTCCACATACAAATATACACTCATGCCCTAGCCCTGGGCCTCTTTTTTTTTCTATAAGGATTTACATGACTATATTTAGGGTCCATCCAGTGATTTGACTTGTCTCCTTATCACAAGAGTCTTACTTTAACCCAGAGACACTATCCCTTTTTCTCTTCTTTATCTTGAAAGTAACATTTCAAGATTAGGACTGGATATCTTCAGGGAACTATCAGTTATTCATTTTTATTTATAAATGTTAGGCACTGTGATTCACAGTAGGTCATGATAGGGTTTCATGCATACAGTATTCCAACACCACACCCTCCACCAGAGTGTCCCCACCTTCAGCCTACCCCCTGCCCTGCTTCTTGCTGGCGGTTCAGTTCTGTAGAAGAAATCTCAGGATCTTTGCCCTTGGCCATTTATTATTCTTTTATTTATACACGAGAGACACCATTCTAGATATATCTTTTTTCTGGCTGACTTCACTCAGCATGGTACTCTCCATGTCCATCACTGAGGCAGCAAATTACATGATTTCAGCTTTTCTTGTAGCAGAGTCATATCCCATTATGCAAATATACAATAGTTACTTCATCCAGTCCTCTGTTCTTTGGCATTTGGGTTGTTCCCAGATTTTGGCTACGTGAATAGTGCCAAATGAGTATAGGAGGACAAATATATTTTTCTGAATAGGGTTTTCAGGCCCTTCGAGTAGATAGATGCTCAGGCATGAGGCTGCTGGGTGGTATGGAAGTCCAATTCTTAGGTTTTAAATATGTGTTCATATTATTTTCTCAAAAAGGTGAAGCAGTTGACATTACACCAGCAGTGGAGCATTATTTAATCCACCACAAAGATTCACATCTGTTTCATGTGCAAGATGAGTTCATCCACATTTCACATTTTCTGTCATTCTTAGAAAATTTGGTGATTTATTCTCAAAGTCAATCCTGGAGTCCTGAAGATGGTTGAGGTAAATGGAGTACATGCCCTGCCTTGAATTCATTCCCTAACACCATGTGCCATCCTATCCCACAAACCACACACAAGCTATACCAAGAGTGACCCTGCCACCAGCTCCACCCTGGTGTTGCCTCTATCAAAACAAAATAAGCAAAACCATACACGTAAATGAATCATTTAATAGTCCATGATCCTATTTAGCTTGGGGTCATCTTTGATCCTATTGAGTGGCTGTATCCTCCTAAGCTGAAGGAAGATAATGATAATCTTACTGAGGGTGATGGAGCTTTGAAGAGCTGGCATATACAGAATGTCTCTGAAAAAAATTTTTTTTAAATTTTGGGCCACAGTTGGCAGTGCTGATGGCGTATTCCTGGCTCTGTGGTCAGGGATCAGTCCTGGCAGGGAACTGGGCACCATATGGGGTTCCAGGAATCAAACCAGGTCAGCCACAAACAAGGCAAGCACCCTACCTGTTTTACTGTCACTGCAGCTCAAGATGCCTCTTTGGCATTGGGCCCCTACTAGTAAGCAGATCTCACTCTGGGCAACATTTTAGCCTTCCCAGGTTACTACAACAAAGACCCTGAGATCAGGGCTTGTTAATCACAGACACACATTTCTCATCATTTTGGAAACTGGAGAAGTGTTGGCATAGTCCCTCTAATACCAACATGGTGGAGTCAGAATATCAATATCCATCTCCAGCCCATGGTAGCAATAACAATCACTTATGAAAAAGCTGACAAATGTCATCAGGCCTTTTTCTGCCAGAATTTGTCTCTTTTGGAGGAAGGAACTGCTCAGATCTTACTGAAGGCAGCAGTGTCCACACTCTGCATGTACTCTTTGAACTTGGTGATCTCCCCCTGCAGGTCCATTCCCACCTCACCATCCTCCACCATGCGTTGGTTCTGTAGCTTGTGGATGTTGCAGCCCTTGGCACTAGTTTGGAGCATCCTTTTGTCCCACCCCAGTCAGCCCATCCAGATGTATAAAGTGCATCTAGACCTCCAGCTGTCCCATGTCTGTCTTGTCACCTGAAGGTTTCACGTCCAGGTGATGCAAGACTTGGCCATCTTTTACCCTTCTCAACGTACTGCTGATGCCACTTCTGCATTCTTGTCCTTGACACTGCTGAACAGGTCATTTCATTGTCTTTGTCATCCTCCACAGCAGTGGCTTTCTGGCTTGGACCTGCACTTGGCACACGGGAGAATCATGTTTGGTCTGTGGGACCATGGCCTGTGGGCAGCTGACTTTTATTTAGCACAGGCCTCCTGTAGGTCCTGCACCACACTTTGCAGGGCCTGATTTTCTACTTCCAGGCTGGTGATGCACAGCATGAACTCACAGTAAAATTGAGAACCAAGTCCTCGTGAGCTGCACCATTCAGTGAATTACTAACAAAACTATTTACTAAGGATTATGTAGATCTTACTTTGAGGCAGATACTATTTTAAGTACTTGACAGATTTGACTCATTTGGTCTTCAGGAATAATTCCCTATGGTAGATTCCATTATTCTCCCTATTTCCAGATGGAAAAAACTGAGCCACAGAACAAAGTTTAGAAAGTTAAAATAAAGGTCACAAAGCTAGTAAGTGGGAAATTCACAACTTGAAGCCAGTATGCCTGCCACTCTCCTGTCTTCATTTTCACTGTCAAAGGATTCATCTGTGGGTACAGAATAGGACACAAAAGTCTTCTCTCAGGTCTGTGTAATTTTGATCAGCTGAAATTTTTGTGATTCTTCTTTGTTTGTTTTAGTTTGGGGGCCACACCCAGTGATACTCTGACCTTACTCCTGACTCTATACTTGAGGTTCACTCCTGGTACTTTTGGATGATCATATAGCATGCCAGGAATTGAACCCAGGTTATCTGCATGCAAGACAAACATCCTATCCACTGTACTATCATTCTGATCCAAGTTGAAGTTTTTGTGAGACTGGGATCAAACCCAGGTCTCGTTTTAGCAAGTATGAACTTTTTTACTGAGCCACATTCCATTCCAAACCAGCTGACTTAACCTTTACTTTTTTTAAGGGTGTGGGGTGGGATTTGTGGCATGTTTTGGGTATTCAGGAGCTACTTCTGGCTCTGGGTCCACAGATAGTTCCTGGTGGTATTCAGAGGATCACCTGATATCAAGGATCAAACCACCTAGTTGGTTTTAAAAGTCTGCTGTATCTTATTAGCTTTTGGTATTTTTAGTGGAGAACTTCTGACATCTCAATTCAACTTTGGATGGGAGAAGTTCAGATTTCAGGGATTCATAGCTGCCAACTTCCTGCAGTCTTTGAGCAAAGAACACACCAGCCCTCCTCATTCACATAGGTCTTTTTCACCTTGTGGCCAAGGTGACACGTGGTCACTCCTATGCGGGAAAGCAGTGGTGGACACCCCACCCAACCCACTTCTTGGAATAGGCTGCTGTTATCTGAGAGGTTGCTGTTGGACACAACATGGTTAAAAATTTCATAATTCAAAGTTACTTTAGGAGAACTTAAAAAAAAAAAACAACCACAGAAGCAGGTCGAGTACCTGTGACCTCATCACCTTTTGTCTGAGCGTGGCTTCTACAACTGGGAAGATAGGGCCAGCCAACAGTGTGGGCCCATAAAGCTCTCCAGCATGTCTGCTGCTTTAAATATGGCAAATGGTCAGTTACTCCACTCTCATCCAGGAGACCCATGGCTGGAGAGTCAATTGTAGGAGGAACTCAAAGTATGAAGGGGGAGAGACAAAAACAAACCATCCATCCTTCCTTCCTTCTTTCCTTCCTTCCTTCCTTCCTTCCCTCCTTCCTTCCTTCCTTCCTTCCTTCCCTTCTTTTTTCTTTCTTCCTTTCTTTTCTTTTTTCTGTATTTCTGAACTGTGATTTACAAAGTTATTGATTATTGAGTTTTAGGCATATAATATTTGAACAGCAATCCCACAACCAGAATCAGCTTCACTCCACCAGTGTTTCCATATTGGGATTTTAAAATAAAGTGGCTCAACAACTTTATTTCTTAAAGATGGGGCCACACTTAGAGCCCAGTTGAAGCTTCTGGCTTAAAAACGCTTCAGATTGCACATAGATTTATAGAGAATGAAGATCAACTGCCTACTATGTAGCTTGTCTCGTTTCGTGTAGAAAGCACAAAAGAACCTTGTTATTTCAGTTGCTTTGTTAAGTTCCTATCTGAGCTAAAGTTCATGGGAAAATGTGTTCATGGAACCCCTGGGCATGGTGGGGGCTAGTGGTAGGGACGGATGGTCCTGATGCCCCTGATTCAAGACTAGAAAGACTCAGATTTGGAAAGAAAACATTGTGCATTTATTTTGATATAAATTTCCAAATTTAATGGCAAATATTTAAGTAACCCTTTGACTTATCTCCATCCCCACCACCATTACGACAACAAAAAACTCACAGCAACTTCATTCTATTATTTTCTTTTCTTTTCTTTTCTTTTTCTTTTTCTTTTTTTTTTTTGGGTCAGAGGTTACTCCTGGCTCATGCACTCAGGAATCACTCCTGGTGGTGCTGGGGGACCATATGGGATGCTGGGAATCGAACCTGTATCGGCCATCTTGGCTGCATGCAAGGCAAACGCCCTACCCGCTGTGTTATCGCTCCAGCCCCCATCCTATTATTTTCAAGAAAGAAATTTTGCACACATTCTATAATGCGTTTTAAGGCATTAACTGCTTTCTATTCTATATCCTGGGGTTATAAGTGGGAAACTTGCCAGCCCAATTTTCCTGGAACTTACCTGAAGGAAACTTTCAGTGTTAAAAGCAAGTAGGCCTTCGAAAGTAGACTATGGACTGAACATGTTTGCCACTCAATGCCTCTTTTGCAGACCACAACACCCAAACGGAGAGAGAGAACACAGGGGATTGCCCTGCCACAGAGGCAGGGGGGGATGGGGGGATGGGGGTGGGAGGGATATTATCCATGGTGGTGAAAAACGGGCACTGGTGGAGGGATGGGTATCTGATCATTGTATAATTGAAACCCAAGCACAAAAAATTGTAAATCTACAACTGTAAAAAAAAAATTAAAAAAAAATTAGAGTTTAATAATCCTATGACAAAAAAAAATTAAAAAAATTAAAAAAAAATTTTTTTAAAAAAAAAGCAAGTAGGCCTACTATTTAGAAGGAAAGTAAAGAGTGGTGATATATAAGTGAGCACAATTTGGTGTAATGAACCAATGGTTCCACTGCTGCAGGTCACAAATGAAGTCAAATTATATCAGTCATTTCTGGTACCTCTTGTAAAGTCGCCACAGTGAACAGTCTGAGTTGGTGAAATCGTTCATCAATACATATCTATTCTTCCATGTCAGGATTACATAAATTTACAAAATGGCAACTACAATACTGTGTTATTAATGAGAGTGATACATTTCATTATTTATCCCATTCCAAACCAAAAATTTCTTTTCACAGAGTGAAAGAATTGTTTTCATAGACTGAAAAAATTCCCTCTGAGATCAGGCAAAAGGGAAGGATATCCATTCTCTCCAGTTCTCTTCAACATAGTATTAGAAGTCCTGGCTATAACAATCAGGCAATAAAAACAAAACAAAGAGATCTAACTTGGAAAAGAAGAATTCGAACTATCACTATTTGCAGATTACATAATAATATACATAGAAACCCCTAAAGAATCCACAAAAAAGATCCTGAAAATAATACCAATACAGTGAAGTAGTCAGAAGCAGAGTCAATACACAAAAATCAGTTGCATTCTTAAATACAAAGAATGAAGCAGAGAAAGCAATCAAGTCTATTAAAAACAGCATCCCAAAACATCACGCATCTAGGAGTCAGGTTAACAAAAGATGTGGTAGATCTATATTGTGATAACTTTAAATCACATAAGCGATAGAGGAAGACCTCAGGAAGTGGAGAAATATTCTTGCACATGGATTGGAAGCATCTATATTATTAAAATGACTATCCTTCATAGCTATTATATAAATCCAATGCTATCCCCATCCAAGTTCAGACAGCATTTTTGCAGGATCTGAAAATCAATAATAAAGTTGTATGGAATCAAAAAAGACCATGGAAAATAAGAAATTGGGAGGTATTCCATTACCTAATTTGGAACTGTATTATAAAGCTATAGTCATCAAAACTGCATGGTACTGAAATAAAGATAGACTCTCTGATCAGTTAGTCAGAATTGAATACCCTATGATAAAACCTCAAATATATGGGCAGTTAATATTCACTAAAGGAGCTGAGAGCATAAAATGGAGTAAAGATAGCCTATTCAACAAATGGTGTTGGGAAAATTGGATAACATATCACTGTCACTGTCCTCCCATTGTTCATCAATTTGCTCGAGCAGGCCCAGTAACATTGTGAGACTTGTTACTGTGTTTGGCATATCGAATACATAATGGGTAGCTTGCCAGACTTTGCTGTGTGGGTGAGATACTCTCGGTAGCTTGCAGGACTCTCTGAGAAGGGCGGAGAAATTAAACTCAGGTTGTCCTGGTCAGCTGCATGCAAGGTAAACACCCTACCCTCTGTGCTATCGCTCCAGCCAAAATAGCACAGTGGGTAGGGTGTTTGCCTTGCATGCGGCCAGCCTGGTCAACCCGGAAAGTTGAATTATTGAATGCGTAAAACTCAACTATCAGTAATTTGTAAATCATGGCTCTCCTCCTTACACTCCTTACACTCTAGGGCCAAAGTTGACCTGGCATCTCCCCTTTAAAACATTGCATTCCCTCATCCATTTATTCTAAATACTACATATGTGTGATATAATCCTGTGTTTATCCTTTTCCTTCCTTCAACATGATGTCTTCCAGCTCCATCCATGTTGCTGCTAATTGCATGATTTTATCATTCTTTATAGCTGTGTAATATTCAATTACATATAGATACCACATCTTCATGATCCACTGGTCTGTTGTTAGACTTTTAGCTTGATTCCAAATCTTAGCTATTTATTATACTTAGCTATTGTAATGAACAATGGCATACATTATTTTGAATGAATGTTTTCCTGTGCTGGGATAGATACTGGAAAGTGGAATTGCTAGATCTTGTAGGAACTCAATTCTGAGTTTACTGAGTACCCTCACACTGTTTTCCATAGGGAAACGTTCCCACCATCAGTGAATGAGGGTTCCTTTTTCACCACATCCTCAACAGAGATTGTTCCCGAATTTGCAAATCTTTTAAAAGAGACCATGTCTGGGGCAAGGAGATACAGCCATCAGCTAGACACGAGCCCAACCCTGGTTGGTTCATACCTGGGGCACCAAGAACTTCTTATGTTGCCCTGGAGAACACAATTGAACCCAGATCTGGTTGGCCAAGTATTGCTGGTTCTGAATCCCTGCGCTCTGCTTGGGAAGCCCAACATAAACAAGTCACACAAATAAGTGAATAATAAGAGCACAATCAATTAGATTTAATTGTTAATACATCATAACGGACAAAGTCTCTGAAATCAGACTTTTTGACTGAAAGTACACTTAATTCAGTCTAAAATTCTTCCTCCGAGAAATAGAATCCAAATTCTCATTACAACTCAAATTACTGGTGCTAATCTCCCAAATCTCTTCTCATATGACATTCTAGTTGAAATGCTAGAGTTTTTCACTATCAAATATTCTTTGTCATTATTTCTTTGTTTTTTTTAGGAGGTATGGAAAGACCATAGTTGAACTCAGGGCCTCATAGATACAAGGCATGTGTTCTGTCTCTGGTTTGCATGCCTGACCCCCCCCCCCCCCATCCTTGTCTCTTATAAATTAAATGGCATCATTAAACAGCAACCATTGTTTAATTTGACTTTTATGACAGGAATTTGAGCTTGTAAAAAAGTTCGCGTTCAAACAGCCGACCTCTTTGTTCCCACGGATTAAAACAGGAACTGGTGTCTGTAGAGCCATAATTAGTAACAGTTAATAATCTCATCAATTAAAGATGTGGTGCTAATAAAAGGCATTCATTATTCTTTTCCTGCTAGAAAAGTGTATCTTACACCAAATTATGCATGCGTGGGAGTAAGGTGATATTAGAGATGATGCCGTCTAACTATGAGAAAGCAAATTCTAACTGGATCAAATCTCTTCCCTAAAATCTTTGAATGGGTCCCAGGCTTTAACTCCACATAGCAAAGAAAAGCTCTTCAGTCTCGTCCCTAAAATCTTTTCACTTACCTTCAATCATTCCTTCATGAACCCTACCAAACAACTTCCTCCATTCAACTAATAGAAATGTTTCTTCTATCTCACCATGAGCCAAGCACACAGCACGCCAAAGGGATGCAGCAATGAACAGATCACGGAGATATTGAACAGGATCTTTCCCACCCAACAAGTCCTACAGACACTGGCAAAGGAACACAAAGCACTCCAGGCAAGATGACATTCAACCTGAGAAGAGGAAAAGGGGTGAACAGATGAGAGGGAAGCCCAGGCAGATGTTCAGGGCCTCTGGGTAGGCGTTATTCCTGGGATAAACTTGCCCGTTTATGTGTGCCTGCACTGCACTGGACTGGTTCTCTCTGCCATCCACATTCCTCTGAAGATTTTCCTAATATTGGATCACTACACCAGCATGGCCTGAGCCTCATCAGCCAGGATATTTCTGAAGGAGGTGAGAGAATCAGGCACCTCATATGTGATATACTGTAGCATGTTGAAATTTTTACAGGCCTCCTCCAAAATACACCTATTTAAATCGATTGAGAAACTGAGGAGCAGAGAGCCTAAAGAAGTCTACAAATTAAAGAGCTAGCCAGGGAGACAGAGTAAGGTGCTATTTTATTTCACAGTCACTCAATTTCACCATATACTTTCAGCTAATGCTGATGGCTCACACTGTGTGACCACAGTGAAGTGCAGCAGGATGCTATAGGAAAGGGAGAGAGAAGGAGGAGATGTTCTCTCCACCACTGAGCAGCTTGTCTCTTCTTGCTTCTCAGGAGTTTGGAATACCAAAGTATTCCAAAGGATGTATTTGTTGTTCTGGATGCATAAAAGTTGTCCCATTTCTGGTATGACTGAGGCTACCAGAAGTAAACCAAGTCTTTGCCCAACTAACATTTTCAAACCTGCTTTCACTGAAAATAGCCTTGTTGCACAAACTTCTTGAGGGTTTAGCGGCACAGAAGAGCCAAGGACAGACAGTTCCAAGAAAAGCTCACTGCATAGGGTCCCAGGCTCATCAGCAGGTGTTGTATGAGACTGCATGAGAGAGGACAGGAGAGCTGATGAGTTGGCATTGTCTGCCAGTTCCCACTCAATTTCTAAGTGCTATTGAGCTGGAGTTTATCTGTTTTGTTCATTGCTATGTTCTCAAGAATTTTGTTTGATGTATAGACAATAAATATTAAGCATACAATTGGTGAGGAAGGAAGGAAGGAAGGAAGGAAGGAAGGAAGGAAGGAAGGAAGGAAGGGAGGGAGGGAGGGAGGGAGGGAGGGAGGGAGGGAAGGAGGGAGGGAGGGAGGAAGGGTAAGATTATAAATCCATGGTCTTTGTCAAGTGGTAAATGTAAGAACAATTGTTGAAAGTGAACTCAACAACTTCTGAACGATAAATACAGAGAGGCATCAGACATTAAGGTAAATGCAATATTTAATAAAGACTGCTTAGTATGCATAACTGTAAGCACGCGTGCACACACACAATAAACTTGCAAGTCTACAGAAACTGCAAAAAAATTCTTTTAGAACAAGAGATAGTCACTGGAAATCAATGATACAATTTCATTATTAGTAGTTGAAGTTCAGTTTCAGTTGAGTGAATGTATTACTATAGAGTGGGTTGTTATAGATTTGTTTTATCTCATCTCTCCCATCATATTTTCCCCTTTTAGTCTCAACCTTTTTAATTTCAAATTTCTTAAGTTAGCGATTACCGGGAAACCAAACACTATAAAGAAAGGAACCCTTTTTCTGCCAAGGGCTATTTGGAAATTTAAAATATCGTGCTTACAAGAGAAGCAGAGAGGAGGATGGAACAATAGTACAGAGAGTAAGGTTCTGGTCTTGCAAGCACCCAACTGGTGTTTTGTCCTGGCACCATATAGGGTCCCCTGAGTTCTGCCAGGAGTGATAACTGAGCACAGAGACAGGAGGAAGCCCTGAGAACCCCTGGGTGTGGCCCAAGAGGGGAAAAAAAACCCAAAATACAGGTTCATGGGCCTTGGGCAGTTGATGAGAAGCACACATTATCTGTCCCATCATGGTGTGGGGTCAGACCCTGTGATTTCATGAAATGTTTATAGTCCAGGCGCCAAATGATCCCCCTCCTGACTAAAAGGTGTCTGAGACAGCGTCTATGTGCACTAGAGGTGAAAGATGTTCCCTGTTTGGCCAATCAGAACACTGTCTTTGTACTGGAAGAGTGAAGAGAGTTTTTCTTTCTAAATCTTCAAACAAATGACATCTGAGTATGTCTCATTTATTCTGTTTGTTTTGTTTTGGAATGGGCACATCTGGTGATGCTCAGAGATTACTCCTAGTCTATGCTTAAAGATCACGCCTGGCAGGGCTCAGGTGACCTTACGGGGTCCTGGGGATTAAACCTGGATGAACCACATACAAGGCAAGCACCAAGCACTTTCCACTATGCTAAATCTCTGTCCCATGTCTCATTTATTTTTAAAATTAATGATAAATACAATATCCAATATTGGACTTCATAATTATTCCTTTTGTACAATTTCTAATGAGAGTTTGTGCTAGGCAAAGGTTTCTTCTCTCTTCAACTCCCATGAGATGACAGACAATGTCACTATTATTTCCTTTTACCAAGGGTTTTTTCCATTAGATATATTATAAACATGAGAACAATGGAAGAGAACAGCAGAATAACTTACAAGAAAGCAATAGAAAGGATTTAAAAAGACAAGGGGCAAGTTATGAAACAGAAAATACACACTAGAGAAATGCAGCAAACAAGAGGTGGTGGTTTGAAAAGGTTAATCCAATTGATATGTCATAGCAGAGACGGATCATGAAGAAGAGACACAAAGAGGCAGGATAAGAAACAAAGGAGGGGATATTGCAGCATTTCCTGCAGGTCACTGACAGGAAAATTCTGTGTGTACAGTTGATGATTTATATTAAATGAACATATTCCTAGTGAAGTTTGACTGACACAAGAAGAAATGAAATAGTCATAAAACTATACATTGAATTAATAGTTTAATTTGCTGGGGTTGCCAGGATCTTCACACATGTGTTTGTGGTTACACTTATTTAGTTGTGACACCAGCACCTTCTGACTGTACTGCCTGCTGGGGAACTGAGGTGATCACCAGAAACCACACTTCACCTGTGGCTCTTGAACACATCAGAATTCACATGCCTTTGAGGCCCCAGACAAGCAAGGGCTGCTTGGTACTGAGGGCAGCCCTGGCAATGGAGCTCATGGCCTGCCAGGCACAAGGCAGATGCTTGTAGTGAGCCATCCCCTGGGTATAGGGTCTCCCACAAGAAGTGGCCTGTGCTCTACCACGGAAAAGTTTCTGAATTAAAACTTCTATGTAAAGGCGGGGAGATGGCGTGAGCCTACCATTCACCCAAACAGAGCCGTGTCAGCTGAAAACCTCCACACTTGCTACCATGCTCACAGCTAGACTCCACTGCTCAGAATGAGCCTCATCCAGAAATTGATCCATTGAAACACTCAGCATGCAGGTCTTGTGACCGAAACCTCCAGGCTCTCACAGAGCCAGGGACGGGTGACCTTCCCACATCTCCCTGTGTTTTCCAAGAGTCTGGCAGTCAGTCCCATGAACTGCCTCTGGTACCAAACAAGCTCATTAACCGACCATAATCCAGAGACTCATAAATAAATCTCTAAAGAGATCAACAAGTTTCAGAGACGATTCCAAACCTTGTGCCTGGCTCTGTTGTCCTGTTCACCCAAAGTCACCATCCAGTTAAAAATTTAACTCCAGCTATATTACCCCATTCAAAAATTTTTAATTCCTGGACTTCAAACTCTACACCACTGATAAACCAGGAATAGCACATCGCATTGGATGGGATGTAAAGTCAAAGACAACCATTCTCAATTAAGAAAGTATAATCACACAAGTCTTAACCTGTAACAATATGTTAGTAATCTCTCCTACAAGGTTCTTACTGGCTCCATGTGAGAATACAACACTATTCACACTTTTTTAAGGAAATACTTTAAGGAAACGATCAAATATTCTTTGATCATTTTTAGTGAATTATAACAAGCAATATAAAATAAATTATTCAGGACCTGCTACAAGGGTGGTTGGAAAAAATGGAAATGGTGGTGGAATGGTGCAATGGTGGTGGAATTGGTGTGAAATATTGAATGTAATAAATCATGAACAACTTTATTAAAGCAAATAAATAAATCCATGCTGGTGGTAATGTAAAAAATAAAATTATTAAATGGAAACAAAAAGGGCAGAGATAGTTCCATTTGTTCCAGAGGGACAAATCCATGCGGGTTCCGGGGCCGAGATCTCCAAGCCTACTCGGATTGGAGTTGAGCATCCTCTACCCAGATCCTCCAAATTCCAGTAGGCGGGGGTCACACCCACCACCTGGCCCCCTGGCGCCGTGTAATCCCATCAACGGCCAAGACTCAGAGACTATAAAATCCAGCTCCCAGAACCCACGCTGCCGCATTCACAACATCTTATCAGGACATCTTTTTTTATGACATCTCATTATCGCATTCCTACTTTGGACAAACTTGCAGGCTATCGAATGTAGCTTGCCCACAGGGCAGAGTCTGGCAAACTTCCCTTGGCGTACCAAATATGCCAAATACCAGTAACAATGATGGGTCTCATTCTCCTAAAGAGCCTTGAATATAATCTCAGGGCTAGGATGAAAGAGACGTTACTGGGGCCTGCTCGAGGCAATCGATGAATAACAGGATGATGAAATGAAATGAAATGAAATAGTTCCATTGGGAGAGCACATTCTTAGCATTTGGCATGTCCTCAAAGTCCAGCCCTGCACCCCCTGCCCCATCACCCCAGAAATGCTGGCTACAGCTGAAGTGGTCCCCATGAACTGCTGTATGCCATTCTGGGGACCCCTGAACACTACTGGCTGGCACCAGGCAAAGTTCTTCCAATTTAAAAAAATAGGAAGTGATTCCTATTTAAAAAAATAAACAAGGAGCTGGAAAGTGGCTAAAGTGCTTGCTCTCCAAGAAGCTGACCCAGATTTGATCCCCAACTCCACATAGGGTTCTCTCACAGCCCCCTCAAGAGTGATTCCTGAGCACAGAGTCAGGATTAAGTCCTGAACAGCACTGGATATGGTCCCCAAAACAAACCAAAACATTTTATTTAATTAAAAAATAAACAAACCCCAATTGTAAACACTTCTAATCATAAAGAAAAATATTCATAAATTACACTACATTAAAGTTATGTTTGTCTTGGACAGGACATGAGGTTCAGCAGTGGTCAAGCACATGTGAAGTTTTTGGTTCAAACCCCAATACTGCAAACAACAATAACAACAATAATAACTCTATTTACCGAAGACATCTTGAAACAACACCAAAAAGACAGGGTTCGCCATAGAAAGGATGAAGTTAATAGCTAACACATCAATTTAACTAAGACCCAGTATCCAAACTATATAGAGAAATTCTAGAAACTATAGGAAGAAAATGGCCAGAACACACACACACACACACACACACACACACACACACACACAATCTGACAAAACTCAAAACCAAGCAAAAATAAAAATCTTGCAGAGGCAACTCATCGAGGAGGAAGTGTATAACACGTGGTAACCTCTCTTCAGAAGCGCATGCAGATGTTATGCCTCTGTGAGAAACTACTAAAGCTGCCTTAAGTATGAGGAGGGCATGGGGAACAAGAGTTCTCAAACACTGCACACACACACACCACTGGAGGACAGTTTGGAAGTAGCTGGCCCTTGTCTCACGCAGTGGAGACAGTCCAGTCCGGGACCAGCAGCTCCCTCCAGTGTATTCCCTGCAGAACGCAGACTGCTTACAGAAGATACTGCTCAGCCCTGTACAGTGGCACAGCTGCCATTGCCCAGCCAGAAGACCACTCTCCAGGAGTTAAGACTGCAACTGCAATAGTACATGGCAACTCCAGGGCTCGACACAGTTTCAATCTCCTTCCTTCCTTCCTTCCTTCCTTCCTTCCTTCCTTCCTTCCTTCCTTCCTTCCTCCCTCCCTCCCTCCCTCCCTCCCTCCCTCCCTCCCTCTGTGCTTCTTCCCTCTCTCTCTCCCTCCCACATGACTTCATTTCCCCTGATTGACCATTTTTGAAAAGGGATGATAAATCTGTGCCACCATTTGACATAATTGTCAAAGAGCCAATATTGTCCCCACAGGTCTGTCTGTAAATGTTATAATTGCCTGTTGTCTTCCACAATTACTACCTGCTTCTGAAGCTGATGAACAGTTTCTGCCACTGAAGAGTTTTGCAGTGAACAAAATGCCACTTTGCTACCAGACTACTCTTCCTCTAGTGACCTCTTTATCTCTGTTTCCTATAGTACCTTGTAAATTCCAGTGACTCATATCTCTCTTGTTCCAGACACTTAACTTTCAGATCTGTATTTTCCACCCTCCAGTGCACAATTTGTTTTATATTCGGTTGCATCTTCCTTTCATCATCCTTGAATTCTACTGCTGGGAAAAGCCTCCCTCTCATTAGCTAGCCCTGAACACCTTTGTGTTTCCATTTCACAGACTCAGAAATCCGTTCTCCAGCGCCTCAAACACTCAGTCTTTGAAGGTAGATAATTTGAAGTATTCCCATGCCCCCTTGCATAAAAGGCATTTGTACTGGTGTCCTGCAGCTAAAACTTCTCTCTGCCTCCTGCTGAGATAGCCAAAGGACTGCTTGGCTTCCAGCCCTGGGTCCCAGAGATGGTGGCATTTTAGTGGCAAGATTCCCACTCCCTCTTGAGGGTGATGGGGATGGGAATGAAATGCTCTGGGTCGTGTGGAGGAGTGAAGTGAGGTCATGGGAGGAATCCCACGGGGTAATCGTGGTTTTTCCTGGTTTCCTCTTAGGTCTGCCTCAGTTGTACCTTTAGCTTACCTAGGAGATCCACCAAGATCCCACCAAGTTCTAGGAAAGCAGGACTCAAGGTCTTGCCCCTCAATACTCTCTTTCTTGTTTATACTTGGTTTTAGGTCATACACAGCAGTGCTCAGGGCTTGCTCTTTGCTCTGTGCTTAGGGATCACTCCTAGTGGGGTTCAAGGAGTCCTATGTGGTACCAGGGATTGAACTGAGCTTGAAGGCATGCAAAGCAAAGGTCTTCTTCCTCACCCCACCCCATTCCTATCCTCTCTCCTCTTTGACTCACCCTGGGGAGGAATGGTTGTGATATTAACCTTTGAGGTAAATTTGGGTCAAAGGAAGGCATTTCTTTTCTTTTTCCCCCTCCCTGAATCAATAGAGAGAAGCCTGAGAAAAGGTTTTCTGGCTATTTGATCTTAACACTAGTTGTGTGGTACAGCTTTGGGGATCACTCTGTGGTTGATTTACCTTCTTAGAGGAAACGAGGCACTATAGCAGTAACTAATGCTCATAAACCCAATGAGCGGGTCACCAAATGAGCGAGACCAAAAGTTGTGAAAGAAAGTAGAAACCATCTGATAAGATCCATTGTTGGCTGGTTTCCAGACTTTAATATCTGACCTGAATGTCTCTTTCAATGGATTTCGCCATGAGGTCCAAGCTTTGGAAAGATTTCATTAAGAACATTTTAGAAGGAAAATCATATTGCACCCAAGTATGATGTTCCACAGGGTATCCTCACAGCTGCCCCCACCTGCGCTTTCTAAGCAAGTTACTTAAGTTACTCTAAATGGACTTCTGGTAAAGAATCTGTAGCCATTTTGGCCAATTTGAGCCTCAAGTGTGTGTGTGTGTGTGTGTGTGTGTGTGTGTGTGTGTGTGTGTGTGTGTGTGCATCCATGTTTATGATATCTATCATTTTTCCAAAATCAGACTGACAACGCTCCAGTCAATCTAAAATTATTTGGTGTGTCACCTTGGGCATTTTGAAAGATAATTTAAAATGTCAGAATTATTACTTAAAGAAATAAAAGGCCAGAGATTTGAAAGTGTGCCAACTTGAAAAAAAAAAGAGAAGCAATTATATTGTTGTAGCTACAGATCTCAAGCACTAAAATGACATGATTTTTAATACGTATCATGTCAGCATCCTTAGTTATGCATGGCCTAATTTTAAAAAGCATTCCTACGTAGACCTACATAAAAATATTTTCAATGGAAATACACAAAAATTTCCCAATAGAATATATAGATCATATAAAAGAAAATCTTTGATGACTGCTTAGAAGACCAAGTAATTAAAAAATAATTATGTAGCTAGTATTCAAAATATGCTTGCACCTATTTTTTTTACTACCCCCTACCTGAATTATGTTACTCTTCTTAAGTGTTTTATTTGTAAAGGAGAATAAGAAGTACCACCTAAGTGGTGTTTTGTAAGTCAACTGTAGTCAAGAAATGCCAGAGTAAGGCTACTGACTTAACTTACCAGATTCAAATCAGGCACACACATATATGCATATTTACCTGATATGTTATCAATTTCCATGAAAGCTACTTGGATTTTCTTAGTAAATTTCACATATCGAATCATAATACGAATTGCTTTTGGCTGCAACAATAGCTTTCTTTGTATTAGTTCATAGTTGATTCCTCCCACAAAGAATGCTTTTCTCATGATTTGGAGGAAAATGGTACACAGAACATTCATGTTTCCCCTGTGTCTGTTTTACGCTCCTAAAATTCTGCTTCCTAATTAAAAAAAAAATGTAAAGGGCTCCTTAAGCAATATACTAACTCAGAAAAATTTAAATGAAATAACAGTAAGGTATTTGTAAATTGGGGGAGGGAGTGTGGGGCTAGGAAGCCCACTGTGTGTGTGTGTGTGTGTGTGTGTGTGTGTGTGTTGTTGGTGGAGGTGAGGATGGCTAGGTCTTCCTTCACATTGAGGCAAGTTAGAAGATTGTTCTGTCTTCCCAGAATTGGGGACTTTTTTTCATCAAAGACCCCTGAGCACACACATTTTTCCTCCCCATCCATCCCAGCCCGGGGATCTCATTCCTTCACACCCCACCCCCTCCTGGAGCAGCCAGCCTGGGGGTGTGTCCTAAATACTAGAAAGTCACAGATCACTGGTGATAGACCCGCTTCTTCAAAGGGCAGAGTCGGGAGTGCTGAGCTAAGAGGGAGGAGAGAGAGGCTTAAAGTGATTTACGACCCCCTAGGAGAGGGGTTTGGGCACCTGGGCCTTTATGGTAAAACAAGAATCTGGCAAGATGCAAGAGACATTGAAATGTAGGAAGGGTGATTAGGATGGTTCAATCTTCCCTGGATTAGTTGGGCATTTGATATAAATAAGTAAACACCAAATCACCTCCACCAGTGCCCAAAACATCTCTTTCCTCTTTCACTCGCTCTCTTTTTTTTCTTCAAAGAGTGAAAGGGCCTAGAGATTAGAGAAAGAGGTCTTGTGTATTCAAAGTGCTAATTCAGAACTTCTTTCTCTAATGCACTCATGAAACATTTTAATTGTCTGACTTTGCATTCAAAAGCCTTGTTTGCAACTCCTAATTGCAGGCTGCTTTGAACAAATAATTGAAATGCATGACTTGTGGGGCCTGCTTAAACAATTATAATGTGCTTTGCCGCTAGGTGCTGGTCCTCCTCCCACCCCCACCCCCCAGCCCGTCCCTTTTTGCATAATGACAAGCAGCCAGCTTGATATTTGCAGCCAAGTTAAAACCTTGCTAATTTGCAGCGCTGCAGTCTGGGGCTGAGGCAGTGGCCATACCTGCATTAGTGCTTGCAACAGCAAAAATGGCCCTAATAGTTCAACTGAATGTTAAGAAGACCTTTTCATTTTCTGCTGAGAGAATCCCACTGGGGTTTTGTTTTCAAAATACAAATCTTTCATGTGCCTGTTAGTTTTGCATCTACACACAATTTATGGAGCTATTTCCCTGAAAATTTCCCCCAACCTAATTTTCGCACAGTCCTCACTAAATACGTTCCTTCTTTTCACAGGGCTCAGGCTTAGAAGCGAAACAAAAGTGTCGAGATCCCAGGAATGCCCCCAAAGACCACACACAGGGCTCTGCTGAAAGGGAGCTTAGATTCTGTTTAGAATCTAGAACACAGGTCAGACTTGTCTTCTTGCTGGGACACACAGGCTCAAGGGTTTTGAACACAGAAAAAAAAATTTATCTGTTAAAAATGTGGCAAAATGTGCATAACAAAAACTTACCATTTAAAACTCCTTATGCATCCTATTTAGTGGCACTAAATGCATAGAGATGATAACACTCTCCATTTACAGAATCCTCCAGCTCAACAAACTGAAACTTTGCAGCTATAAAAAAGGAACTCCTTCCACTCCTCCTGCCCCCTACAACCCCCTGACAGCCTCCTTCCTACTTTCAATGAACTTGACTGCTTTAGACTGAGTAGTGCCTTTTAAAAAGACCCCAAGTTACATGTTTCAGGATGAAAAGGCCAAACACCTTACTTTTTCAAAACCAGTGATGCTTTTAACTGGAATTGTCTAGTTCAGTAGCAAGCGCAATATTTAACCTATTTCTGTTTAGGATATGGTTGGGGTGGGGGTGTTGTGCTGATTGGAGATAGTAGACAAAAAAAAAATCTCTGTTTTGAGATCTCCAACCTGCCTCTAAAAATAGCGACAGATGGCTTGCTCCTTCCCAGGACTTCGCTGATCTCCTTGGTGGCCTTGGAGGATGGTGTCAGGGCAGGGAGCCTGCGACGGTCCAGGTACTGTGCTTTATATAGATTTATTCTAGGCGTTCACCGTGACCCAAGAGATGGTGGGGAGATGAAGTGAAGCTCAGGATATCTGTGTAAGTTGACCAAAGTCACACGGTGACTTGGGAATTGGTCCCTGGGGTTCACGCACAGTCAGTGGGACTCAAAGGTTCTTTTAAGTAAGACACAGAGCCGCACTGCAGGAAGGGCCCGCAGGAGGTGGCGCTTCAAAGCTGCTGGCTGCTGGGCAGGGGGAGGGGATTAACACCAGCCTGTGCCTGCCAGGTGTCACCCGAGTGAGGGCAGAGGGAGGGAGAATCCTGTGCCATTGTTATGAGCCCTGCTGCTTCCCCACAGCCTGGACTAGGTTGGACCCGGCAGGTGGTATTAGAACCCTCTTTAAGAATTCCTGGCCCAGTGTCTTTGGGTTGTAATCTCCAGAGAGGAGCCTTTCATCACCCACATTTGGGCTAATTCATGCATCCCAGGAACAATAGCTGATCTTTATTGAGGAATGACCATTCACCATACTTTGGAAGGTTCGCCTGCAAACACAGCAGGCCTTTGCTCTAGTTTGCACACTGAACACTACCTAGGGCAAATTCTCCAAACTCAGATACAAATAAAGCTGCAGATCCCCCTTCAATCTTATACTTTTTTGGTGTAACCACTGGATTATCTTATGCCAAACAAAAAATCCTCTCAGTGGACCAGGATAGACAAAGCCACTCTTGGTTCTAGGTACCTACCAGCTATGGCAACTTTCGTACAAAAAATAAAAGGAGGCAGGGGGCTAAGGGCTGGAGCACTAATACAATGGGTAAGGCACTTGCCTTGCATGCAGTTGACCTGATTCTATCCCTGATATCCCAGATGGCCCCCCAAGTACCACACCAGGAGTGATTTCTGAGCACAGAGCCAGGAGTAAGACCTGAGCACTGCCAGGTGTGGTCCAGAAGCAGTGATTTCTGAGCACAGAGCCAGGAGTAAGACCTGAGCACTGCCAGGTGTGGTCCAGAAGCAAAGAACAAAATTAGATGACTTGATTTAATTCCAGAAAACTTTGGTTCAAATCCTCTGCCTGTCATAAGTTAGTTGTGCGATATTGAACTAATTACTTAGCTCCATTGTGCCTCAGTTTCCTCAACTGGAAAATGACATAACTGTTATAATCAAACAGTTTTTGGTAAGCTTATATGAGGACAGAAGAAACTTACTTATCATTATTTTAAGTTGAGAGGTAATTAAAAGTCCAAAATATTCCAGCCAAAAACATTATACTAAGGCCTGAGAGATTAATCAATGAACTGCAGCGTATGCTTTCTTTGTAAGCAGGAGTTCTGTATTAGATCCCTCTTAGCACATGGTCCTCAGAGCACTGCTAAGAATGATACCCAAGTGTAGAGTTAAGAATAGCCCCTGAGCATGGCTGTGTGTGGCCCCAAAACCCAAACCCAAAACAAAAACATTACAGCAGGACTTAGTCAAGCTTTGCTCCTACTTGCAGTTTATGGAAAAATGTAAAGAAAGAAGCAATGAAGCTGCAAGGGAAAACCATCAGACAGTTCCAGAAGTGTGACACATTCTCTAGGATAAGTGACTAGAGTCTTCTGGCAGATGGCTACATGGGGGGAGGGGGAGAGGGGGGAGATGCGGAGAGGAGAATGCTTTACTTTGACTAAGATTTCCATATTTTTGGAAACCTTTTTGGGGCTGGGCTTTGGTGTACTACTGGAGGAATCTGCTGCCTAAGTTCAGCACACAACATGCAAGAATAAGGGAAGGATGCTCAAAGTTCTCTTTCTCTGTCCTTGTGGCCAAGTTTCTGTCACCTCTCCCCCATCCTCCCTGAATACTACAAATGATAAAATCATTTTGAGCTGGTATTGGTGATGGCAGTTAGAACAGCAGAAACAGAAGGAACAGAAAGACTGAAACCCATCCTACATCTCTTCAGATTTACCTTTTGACTTGTTTTGAGTCATCAACTCCCACCTGTAATGTACTTGTACCTACTTGTACCTACTTGTACCTCAGGCCTTTGAGTGGAACAGACTCAACTTGCCCCATTTCTCTGGTGAAGGCACATTCAAAGGGAAACCTGCTCTCCCTGCACTTTGCTCCTGACAAGTAATGAAGGTTTTTCTTCTCCTAAGAAGACGCAGATGTTAAATAGGGCCCCAAATCCTAAGATTGAACACTATGCCAGAATGTAACTAAATTCTTAGATCTCTCTCTCTCTCTCTCTCTCTCTCTCTCTCTCTCTCTCTCTCTCTCTCTATTTGGCCACACCAGGCAGCAGTATTCTTCATGATGCGTGACCAGGTAGTCAATGTATCTTTTGTTTTTCTTTTTCTTTTTGGGTCACACCCAGCAGTGTTCAGGGCTTATTCCTGGTTCTGTGCTCAGGGATCACTCCTGGTGGGTATCGGAACCATATATGGTGGCAAGGAATGAACCCAGGTTCACTGTGGGTAAGGCAAATGCCTTAACTCCTTTACTATCTCTCTGGCCCCTTATTATTTTTCACCTTCAGATAGTGATCCAGCTAGAAGGGACACAGAATTAGTGTATTAACCCTGTACTAACCCATAGTGTTACCCACAGCACAACTTATAAATCAAAATTAATAACTGGTTAGAGTGGATTGAAGCACAATATGTATTTAAAAATCCAAGGGTATGGGGTTGGAGTGATAGCACAGCAGGAAGGGCGCTTGCCTTGTACACAGTCAACCCGGGTTCAATTCCCAGCATCCCATATGGTCCCCCAAGCACTGCCAGGAGTAATTCCTGAGTGCAGAGCCAGGAGTAAACCCTGAGCATCGCTGGGTATGACCCAAAAAGCAAAAAAAAAAAAAAAATTCAAGGGTCAATAATAACATAAAAATAAAGAAACAAGCGATAAGATCCTCCTTTGTTATCATTGGAGTAGGCCATTACAATGATTCCTTATTTGAGAATTGTTAACTAATTCTATTTTATTCTAACTATTAAGCCCCAGCTGATGAGGAATGGTCTCCTTCCTTTCTTTCTTTTCTTTTTTCTTTTCCTCCTCCTCTTCCTCCTCCTCCTCTTCCTCCTCCTCCTCCTCCTCATCTTCCTCCTCCTCCTCCTCCTCCTTCTCCTCCTCCTCATCTTCCTCCTCATCTTCCTCCTCCTCCTCCTCCTCCTCTTCCTCCTCCTCCTCCTCCTCCTCTTTCTTCTTCTTCTTCTTCTTCTTCTTCTTCTTCTTCTTCTTCTTCTTCTTCTTCTTCTTCTTCTTCTTCTTCTTCCTCCTCCTCCTTCTCCTTCTCCTCTTTTTATTTTCCTCCTACTCCTCTTTTTCCTTCATTTTGTATTGGGGCAACACCCAGTGGTGCTTGGGAGCTCCTCCTTAGGCTTAATTCTCAGGGATATCTCCCAGTAACACTGAGGGACTGTGTGATTCTAGGGATAGAACTCAGTGCAAGGAATCCACTCCAGCTCTTTGAATATTCTCCGCAGCCCAAATATGTTCTTCATGATGAGTGAATATCAGGTATTAAATGAATAAGACACAATAAAATTAGAAAATCACCATACATGTCTAGAGACATCCTAGAGCCAAGCATAGACGTTCTGAGGATAATGAGGAGAGAAAAGGTTGATAATTATTTGTATTCACATGATATCAACGTACTGATTCCCCAACAGATTCCTAACAGTCACAAGGGGAAAACATGAACTTCAGACTGGTACCTAAACCTATGTTTCATCCCAGTTCCATAGAAGTGAGGCAGCCCATGACAATGTACTTCTCTGTGAGACTCCATTTGCAGCACACGGCACCACCTATATCTCCTTCAAAACTAGAGGATATCAGGCTAAGTGAGGTCAATCTGAAGAATAGATACAGAATGACCTCTCTCATGTATGGGATATAAAAATACAAGCAAGAAGCAATAAATGGTAAAAGGCAACAGAACTAGAGAATTAGTTCACAAAACTGAGCTTACCTGGGGGGTGGAGGGTTGAGAGATGGGAGGCATGTCTGCTATGTTAGTGGAAGGAAGTGTTTTGGTGGTAGGTAGACTGTTGGGAGAAAGTACGCATGAAACTATAATTAACCGTATTGAAAATCATGGTACTTCAATAAAGGTAGATAAACAAGCATGCCCATAAAATATATTTCAACACTGAGGGGATGCTTAGGAGTTCTCATCACGAGAAAAAAAATATAACTATGCTTCCCCATCTATTTTAACTAAATTTATCATGCAATCATTTGCAACCCATACAAGTATCAAGTCATTGCTTTTCTCAATTTTAAACTGGCCTAGTATTATAGATTGATTGCACAGCAATTAAAAACAAAATCTCACCCAAAGCTCGTCAAATTCCAAGTTACAGAAAATAAAGGAGTTTAAAAAAGAAAGATAAACAACAACACAATGAGGAGGGGAAAAGCAGATGATTTAAGAATGTGATAGTCTACAGTACAACAGGATTTTTATCCTTAATAAGTTAATGTCTTAAGTGTGGAAAGGAACAAAGATGGATTGTGGTCCATATAGATAATGCACTAGAAGTAGACTTAAGGAATTGTATCACTTTCCTGTTAACTGATTTTCTTCCTACAATAATGCAAGGTTGTACTGGGCATTCAAAACGTGTTAAACGAAAGATTAGAAAGTGAGTGAATTCTACAGGTGAGGTCAAAGGGTTCAGTGGGTAATTACTGTACCCAGAGATAGGCAGTTGGTCTCCAGAAGGGCCTATTACTAGAACTTAATCTCTCTATTCCTAACTCAGTGCTTGTTCCACAATCCTTACTTTATTTTTTGCTTCTTTTTGTATAATTAGTTATCAACTTAAAAATCCTAAAGAGACATAACATCCAAAAAAATGTTTGGCTTCTGGTTGGATCCTGGTTGGAATAAATCAGCTGCGAAGGACATTTTGAGGGTAATGGATATCCTGAGTGGAGGCTGGCTCTAGAGACAGCTGTCAAGTAAGAAAACAGTATTGAGGTTTTTACAGGAAGGAAGTTGTTCTTATTTTCTAAGGATTCCCTAAAACATTTATAAATTAAAGTTATGACACTGGACTCTTTCTTTCAACTACTCTCTAGCACATGGGTTCAGAGAATGCTTACCCTTGCGCCCATAGCCGAGGGGAGACTTTGGAGCATGAATCTTGCTCTTTCCTTCTCCAACCCATACAAGGAATTAATTCTCTAGTGCTTCTTCCCTGAAGGGCTCGGGTGACTCAAAAGTAAGAAGATAGGTGGACTGGGCTGTGGGCCTCAGAAATTGCAAGTACTTCTGCTCCTTCTGATTCTTAACTCCCTTCCCTCTTCCTCAGAGGCAGAGACATAGTATATTTGAGAGGAAATTTTTCTAGTTTTCAATAGCAAAACACAAGTTGCATTTTTAAAAACAATGTAGCAGAAAGATAAACCTGCTTTTACCAAATCACTCTCATCACCATCGTCATCGTCACCATCACCGTCAACTAGAGTTGGAAACCCCAGGAAAATTTGTTGAAATACACAAATATTTCCCTCCTTGTAAAGTGTGATATGCTTTGTATCAATTTATGATATTTGATGTTAAAGTGTAGTTTTGGGATAAATTTCAAAATTTTTGTTAGTATTTTTTTACATAGAAAAGATTATTGGAAAATAGAAGAGAAAGGTAAAGAAGTTCCCCAGCTAGGGAGGAACTTAATGAGGACTAAGTTGGGCTGGAGCAATAGTACAGAGGGTAGGGTGTTTGCCTTGCTCACAGGCAACCTGCATTCGATTCCCTGCATCCCATATGGTCCCCTGAACACCGCCAGGAGTAATTCCTGAGTGCAGAGCCAGAAGTAACCTCTGTGAATTGCCGGGTGTGACCCACAAAGCAAAATAAATAAATCAATAAAATAATAAGAATTAAGTTTTTCTGAATACTGTTTTTGGGGAAGGGGTGGTGTTTGGGCCACATCCTTGGGAGTTGCTCCTGTCTCTACACTCAGGAATTACTCCTGGTAGTGCTCAGGGGCCATATCAAATGCCAGGGATTGAATCTGGCTCAGCTGCTGCAAGGAAAGTACCCTATCCACTGTACTAATGTTCTAATCCTTGTGAGTATTAAAAAGAGTTTGATTTAGAAAAAAATAATTCACAGCATAAAGAATTTTGTAATGCATTTATGGTAGCATGTTAGATAGACAGACAGACAGACAAAACCAGCAAAACTCTGCGGGGGCTGGAGCAATAGCACAGCGGGTAAGGCGTTTGCCTTGCACATGGCCCACGCGGGTTCGATTCCCGGCATCCATATGTTCCCCTGAGCACCACCAGGGGTAATTCCTGAGTGCGGAGCCAGGAGTAACACCTGTATATCTTAGGTGTGACCAAAAAAGAAATAAAAATGCACCAGCAAAACTCTGACCTGATTTCTTTCATTTCTCATGGCTCCTACTGAATTGAGCAATTTTATCTAATGAGGACATGACTGATATAAAGAAAAATTTCTCAAGCATCAATTTTGATTCAATTCTAAGTAGTAGACAAGTCTGATTCTTGTGCATTTTTAAGTCTCGTGCACTGACACAGTGCATGGTCTCCAATGAATCACTCAGAAACCATTGAAGTGTCCAAAGGATGTAGGATGTGTGTCTCCAGCAGTGTGCAGAAAATACAATTCTTCCACATGTTCCATTAAGAAAAACTGAAGAGGAAAGATAACAAGGACATGTGAGTAGAGTAAATCCTCTGCTAGAGTATCATTTAGTTTTCTTCTGCTGATAAACCTGAGTGAGGAGAAGCAGGTGACCCTCAGTCAAATGATTTTGTGTTTCACTAAATAATGATTATAAGAGGGAACCAGGCAGAAAATTTACAAACTGACTTCAGCTTCACACCTTTCTAAGACCCAAGAATGTAGCTATTTCATAGTCTGGGATGAAGAGAGCCCTTTCATCACTCCAAATGAGCCTTCCTGGTGTACCTCAGCCAGTTTACTCACAAAAGGGAAGGCACCTTCTCTGTGGTTGCAGCAACCACACCCTGCCAGTTTAAAGAGGAACAGCCCCCATTAAATTATCAGATGAGAGCACACATTTGAACATGAGAAAGCATCTGGGAGGACATCATTAGGTTATAGTTGCATGAGGTAAAGAAACTAAACTGTGTGTGAGAAACTAAGATAGGGTGAAGACTGGGGAGAGAGAGCTGTGACTAACAGTAGATTTGGATTTTAGTGCAAGGTTTGCTTCTAGTTAGCTGACTGTCATCAACACAGGATGATAGATAGTCAACTTGTCTTATCCATCCCTCCACCCACTCATCCATCTATCTGTCCACCTATCCATCTATGCCCTCATTGCACAAATGGGTTTTGAGTTCCCAGTCTACAGGAGGTATTATACTTGGAAGGCTTGTCTGCCTTTTACAAAAGTCACATCCATTTCTTGTGAATTATCTGTCAGGTTCCATTCCTCCTCCAAACCCTGTGCCCTCCCTTTGAACAGAAATTAAGAGTAATTAGAGGGACTTTTGGAAAAAAAGCCTACTCTGAGTTAAAATTCTGGATGAATACAAATGATCATCATAAAAATAATAAAATTTGGAGAGACAGTACAGTGGGCATGTTCTTGCCTGCATGATGCAGATCCCAGTTCAATCCCTGAAATCCCATAGGGTTTCCTGAGTCCTGCCAGGAATAATCCTTGAGCACAGTGCCAGGAGTAAACCTTTGTGTGGTCAAACAAATGACAACAACAAAAAATGGAGAAAAATGGTATGATTCTTCTCTCAATATTTCACAACTGACATTGTGTCAACATGTTGCTCTAGGAGACAGGCTTCAGGGCAGAGAAAGCCAAGTAGCAGCCCCAGGAGGCTCCGACTCCCCACTGTTCTCTGTGGAGCTGGCACTGTGGGCCTGTTCAGTAGTTTTCATTATGAGACAGAAGTACATTTTTCTATCACTATCACTAACAAAAGTGGGTCAACCAGAGAGAAGATAAAGAATGAAGATATTTCCAGATATTGTAGGAATATGTTATTAAGTCTACATAGGGCTCTACCCTCTGTTTTTTGGGTTTTATACAGATATAACTGAGTAACCTCAGGACATTTTGAGTTTGTGTTATTTCATTCTCCACTAAAGTGTAGCTTGTTTGTACCCTGACTTGAAAGGAAGTTGTTTCTAAACTCAGGAGAAGGAAGAGTGTCTGGTACTTCCCAGCCACTGCAGAGTTAGATCAATCTCATGCTCAGAGATGAGACATCCTGGAGATTAACTGGCTCAATCCACTTATATATGAAGAAATCAAGCCTCAGACATCAAGAGCTGGCCCCAAGTCAGCAACCGAGCCCAAATACGCTCAAGGGGTGTCATTTCCCCTCCTTTAAGATGCCACAACCTCAAGTGAAAGCGAAAGTGCAACTTCTATTCAATAATGCTTTTCATTGGCGCTGAGTACTACAACCTTTTATGTGGCATTTGCACTCCAAGTTGATTGTCTAAGTGAAATTTCTCATTCTGTCTTGGTATCAGGAGCCTAGAAAAACGAACCCCCCAAGTGTGGGCCCATTATCCGCACACTTTGCAAAGCTTCTCCAGTGGCTGAGAAGCACTTCAGAGCCCTAAGTTCATCTCTCTTATATCACAAGAGAGCATCTACTCTTGTAGGAATGTCACAAGTGCAAAACAAAGGAACTTGGGGTTGGAAAGGACAGTCCAGTGCCAAAAACAGGGACTTCAGAGCTGCAGTGACATGAAGAAAACTTTTCCTTGAAAACAGATTTAGATTTCTGAAACACCAAGCAAACTACAGTACATATTTTACCATTATTAAAGGAGAATTAAAGGAACTCATAAATAAGATAATGCTTAGGCATAGCAATAGCCACAAAGTTACCCTAGTTTCATGCAGTACTTGGACTGTTTTGAGTTTTTATTTCAGAGAGACTAGACAACCATAATTCCTTTTCACAAATTGTTTAGAAATCCAACCTTTAACCGAAGTTTCAGACAAAGGTTATAACAAAAGCAGAAAATTTCACAACATACATCTTTTTCTAAAAAAAAGATCTTAATGGGACTTCAAGCCAAGTTCAACCTTAGTTAGTCCTCTCCACAGGGTTGTTAATTCTGTTCTCCCTGAAGTATGAAGTACATCATACTGAATCCGCTTATCAATGTTGCATTTCTTTTCAGCTTTAATCAGTCCTTGTGGGCACTGTGAGGACAATGTAGAAATCACCTCCTTCCCCAACAGGTATAGTAATTGCATCATTTCCATAACAAACTCATCTTTCAACAGCGTGAGGCCTCCAAATTTGCCGGGTCCCTTCTATAGCCCGTTCTGGCTCTCATGGGTTGGAGTCTGGAAGTTTAGAGTATAATGGCCGCAGAATATTGAGGGTGGGGTACAGACTAGAAGGGAATGCTGAGTTGGGGAGATTTGGTGATGAGACACAAAACAGTCTATTCATTTAAGCACACTTGCGGAATGAGAGACATAAAACAGTAGACGTCAGCCAATAGCAGTGCCTAGAGTTTTGCCCTATACTTTACTTCTGCATATTGTTACTCTGTCATGAAGAGTTTGAATTCATTTTTAGTATACAAGTTCATGCAAATTCCCAGTCATCCTGCAGATTGCTGAACTCCTGTTCACTACAGATAAAATGGTCTTCTTTAATGAGGGTATTGATATTTCTCTGATTTTGAAAAGTGAAGAGTTGGGGGTTGGGGGAAATCTACAGTCTATTTTCCTGTGTGAATTTTTAAAGATGTTTCCCAGCTCCAGCTTCCCCCAATTCACCACATAAGTGAAGGGACCTTCAGTTAATCCTTAAAGTTGACAAACTTTCCTGAGAGGGATTGTGACATGTGCTGTATTGGGATGAATAAACTTTTAAAATAATTTTTTAAAAACAAGACTTGACTTCAGAGAAGGTCTAATGTAATTCATTTTTGAGAGATAAAAAACAAAAAAAAACCCCAAAGTTTTAAGACTGGTAACCCTCAATGTGCTATCTGTATGATCTCAAATTAATTAATCTACATATTTGGGCTGGAGTGATAGCACAGAGGGTAGGGCATTTGCCTTGCACGCGGCTGACCTGGCTGACCCAGGTTCAATTCCTCTGCCCCTCTTGGAGAGCCCAGCAAGCTACTGAGAGTATCTCACCCACATGGCAAGCTACCCATGATGTATTCAATAAACACACTAACAAGTGTCACAATGGAGATGTTACTGGGCCCGCTAGAGCAAATCGATGAACAACAGAAGGACAGTGACAGTGACAATGATATAGTTGAATAGACCACAGATACCAATATTTTGTAGGTATGAAATAATGGCTAATTTTTATTTCACTATAATAACCCATCTGTATCTTCTAATTTTGTCTATAACAAATCAGGATTACTTATCTAGGTGCTGGAGCAATAGCACAGCGGGTAAGGTGTTTGCCTTGCATGCGGCTGACCCAGGTTCTATTCCCAGCATCCCACATGGTTCATTCCCTGAGCACCACCAGGGGTAATTCCTGAGTGCAGAGCCAGGAGTAACCCCTGTGCATCGCCAGGTGTGACCCAAAAAGCACAAAAAAATCAATATTGCTTATCTAACAATAAGGGAAAAGTCAGGACTAGGAGGGTCACATACTTCTATATGGGAACCTGGCCAGGTTCCTGCATTGCACAGTTTCCTAACACTATTGGAAGGGGCTCTTAAGCACTATTGGGTGCAGCAGTCAAGATTTTTGCTTGTTATTGTTTGGGGGTCATAGTAGCAGTGATCAGGTCTTACTCCTGGCTCTGTGATCAAGGATCACTCCTGGTGAGGCTCAGGGGAATCATATGCAATGAAGGGTACTGAACCTGGTTCAGCTTCATGCAAGACAACCTGTACTGTCTCCACAGCACCCAAGTGGAAAATAATAAACAGCTTAAGAAAAACACATCAAAGGAAGCATTGGATGACCTCAAATATAGAGAAGTTGAGCTGCCACAAGGTGAATAATACTTGTTTTTGTGGATGCCTGCAAGTAGCGACTTCTCTTAATTAACAGATAAAGGAGATCTCTGGGAGGACACAGAAATCAGACATTCAGGCGATGATATTTATATATTACACTAAACATATCCAATCTTTCTATACAGACAAAACCTAACTCAGTACCATGCCTCCCACATTGTTTGTTTTTTCTTTGTAAAAAAAAGTTTAATTTTATTGAATCACTGTGAGATAGTTACAAGCTTTCACGTTTGGGTTACAATCATACAATGATCAAACACCCATCCCTCCACCAGTGCACATTCCCCACCACCAATATCACTGGTATACCCCCCCTTTCCCACCCTCCCCCTGCCTCCATGGCAGACATGATTTCCCATAATCTCTCTCTACTTTTGGGCGTTATGGTTTGCAATACAGACACTGAGAGGTTATCATGTTTGGTCTTTTATCTACTTTCTGCACACATATCCCATCCCAACCAATTCCTCCAGCCATCTTTTTCTTAGTGATCCCTTCTCTATTCCAGCTGCCTTCTCCCCTTTGCTCATGAGGCAGACTTCCAGCTATGGAGCAATCTATCTGTCCCGTGTATCTACTGTCCTTAGATGTCAGCCTCATATTATGTTGTTTTATACTCCACAAGTGAGTGCAGTCTTTCTATGTCTGTCCCTCTCTTTCTGGCTAATTTCACTTAGCATGATATTCTCCATGTCTATCCATTTATAAGCAAAGTTCATGACTTCATCTCTCCTGACAGCTGCATAGTATTCCATTGTGTAGATGTACCAAAGTTTCTTTAACTAGTCATCTGTTCTAGGGCACTTGGGTTATTTCCAGATTTTGGCTATTGTGAACAGTGCTGCAATGAACACACAGGTACAGATGTCATTTCTACTGTGCTTTTTTTCAGCCTCGGGATATATTCCCAGTAGTGGTATTATGGGGTCATATGGAAGCTCAATTTCTAGTTCTTGAGGGACTGTCCATATTGTTTTCCAGAAAGGCTGGACTAGTGGGCATTACCACCAACAGTGAAAGAGTGTCCCTTTTTCCCCACATCCATGCCAGCACTGGAAAACACTGGAATTTTAACAGCTGACTCATTACAACCAGGAATGGAGGAATTTTCTCATCAGTGCTTTGCTGTGGGAGTCTCTGGATTCTATGATCTTTTCTTCCTTTTTTTTTTTTTGGCTTTTTGGGTCACACCCGGCAGTGCACAAGGGTTACTCCTAGCTCTGTACTCAGGAATTACTCCTGGAGGTACTCAGGGGACCATATGGGATGCTGGGAATCGAACCCGGGTCTGCTGCATGCAAGGCAAACACCCTACCTGCTATACTATAGCTCCAGCCCCTCTATGATCTTTTCTTAAGTCACACTTCCAGATTCTTTCTGAATGTACTGGCAGCCAATTCCCTCTGCCAACTGGTGTGGAAGCAAGAAGACAAATCCAGCAGAATGTCAAGTTGTGCATTGGCTGATGAGAAACAGAGTAAGCAATAAGGAGGGGGTCACGCAATCTCATAAAAGTACAGAAGACAGGTTTTCAGAGCACCTTTATTACTTACTTAATTTATGTGAATATTTTGGGTCTTGACTTAATAGTCACTTCTTCGAGGGTGCCCTCCTTGACTCCTCATATTAACAGGATTGTTGTACACAATCCTGTCTTTGCACTTCATGTTCTCTATTGTGTCATCAATCATTGCTACAGTCAAGGGGTTATATGTCTAATTGTTCATAAAATTATCTGTATCACATTAGACAATGACAGGAAGGGCTATACCTATCTTTTACTTTTTGCTTTATTTTACCATCACCTATATTCAGCAACTATTGGCCTAGGACATAGTTTATACTTCTTGTGCAACTGAATAAGTAAATGAGTCAAATATCTGATTATTAATTTTATCCAGTGATCTTTTATTTTTCTCCAGTGATTTTTCTCTTTCCTCTCTCTACTTTTGGCATTGAACTTCCTATCTGTTGCTCACTTGAGTTCAAAATAATATCAATAAATACTTCTATTGTGCATCAACCATGGTATACAAATTGTTTTTCACACTTTTCCAGTGTTCTTCAAACCCTGAAATGGTGTGGTTATGGGTCAATACTTTCATCTAAGAGTTTAAGAAGATGATTACCAAAGAATATACAAATCCAAAGTCACAAAGAAGTACAAGTACAGACACTTTTCACAGCCCTAGAAACATTGAGGAATGTGGTAGAAGGGAACCCAAGCAAGACAGAATGTTTTCCAATCATATCCACAGGAGCAAGTGCATATTTTAAAAACTGACAAAGATTTGTGATACAAGCATTCAATTGATGAGTAAAAGGAAAGCAAATTCTCAGATATTGAGAAGAAAGCACATCTGAGTTCTCAGACCTGATTCTGGATAGCAGCTCAGATTTCTACATCTGAATCTCTGCTGCTCTTTCTAGTATCCATTCTTCTTACACAGTGAGCTTTGCCCCAAGTTTTCGATTGCTTTAGGGTAAAGATGGAGGGTCTGCACCTGGAATTCCACTTGGATTAAAGAATGAAAGCTAGGAAGGTGTTGGGGGGGGAAGAGACGATCATTTACTATGCACATTACTTCTAGGCAGTCTAAGAAGTATTCAGAGTAAACTGTTGCATTCCACTCTAACCTCAGAATGTACTATGACACCCAGAAGACAAACAAAAGTTGCGAGCAAGGTGAATCTCCATACATTGGCCCCATTTTGATGGTCCTAGAAGGACTTACATACTTCGGACAATTTCTGTCCCCGTTTCACCACCAAGGACAGAGTGGGAAAGGGGAGATGACAGCAACTCTCAAGATGACATGTGCTGAGTATATTTAATTCAGCAAATGATGCCTGAGGAAGTGGGCTAATTACTAAGATACAGAAGGAGCAAATAGACAACTGCTTGCTCAGAGTCACGCAGCTGCTCCCTGGTGGAATGCACGTGAGTTTGTCTGATCTGACGTGCTTGTTTGCCTTTGCTCTTCTGCCTCCCAAGTGACCTATGGCTTCTTTATTATTAAATTGTTTTATTTATCTATTTTGTTTGTGGGGAAGCAGCACACCCAGTCATATTCAGGGGTTACTCCTGGATCTGCACTCAGGAGTTACTTCTGGTTGTGCTCAGAGGACCATATGGGATGCTGGGGATTGAACCCAGTTGGCAGTGTGCAAGGCAAATGCTGTACCCACTGCATTATCTCTCTAGCCCCAACCTCTGTATTCCTTAGAAGTGAACTACTTTAAAAGTTCCTGCAACTTTAGAAGGAGCACTGCAGTGTCAATAGCAACCCACTTGAGTCCCCTGCAGTAACAATGATGAAGAATAACGGTAATTTGCTGTCACATTACACACTTCAGAGCCAATCTCAAATGAACTGAAGGAGGGGTACAGTGCTGAAAAGGCAGGGGGCTCCTTTCATGCAGATGCATCATCTGATGCATCTTCTTATGTACACCTCTGCTCCTATCTAACCCAGACCTTCTAGCTGCCCAAGGGTGGAACAAAGTTCCTCAGTCATGTACACAGTTCAATGGGCCACAGGTTTTGTTTCCTTTCATTTCATCAATCTGACTGCTGTTTGGTATTGGTGATCAAAGGAAAGGCTAGTTTGGTGGGATGGAAGGAGAACTTGATCACAGAGCACCATGTCTCACAGGGGAACTTTGTGTAAATAATTTGGTAGTGCAAATCATTTAATAGTGCAGTTTATTTCTTCCTCTACAAAACAATGAAGCAGAGTTCCTATCTCTTGAGCATGTTTAATGTGAAAATGCATTGTAGAGAGAAAATTTGCATAGAGAATAGAAAAGGTAGTAGAGTGGGATCCCTGCCTTGCCTCCTGGTACACTGAACCTTCTCTGTTCATGGGTGTGCAAATTGGACTTCCAACTTCATTTATTTCTCAAAAAGGTTTTTTGAATAGGTTTGCTACCCTCCTTGCAGATGAAGAAACCAGACCGTAGGTTAAAGATCTACAGCCAGCGTGGAGCTGAATTGGACTAGAATTAAGGTGGATTGACTTTTTTTTTCCATAATTCTGTTCTGTCTCCCAATATCAAAGTTGGAGACATTGCTCTGTTCTGGAAAGTAATGAGGTTTCTCAGTAGGATCAAATAGAGATGACTGGCTACAAAGTCGGATTAGCTAGCAAGTGCCCTTGAAGTCTAGAGTTTATAATTCTCTATGTCTAACTTCCATTCCTTCACCAGTTTATTCTTCCACTCATTGAATCTATCTTTATCAAATAGCTCCTAAGTGCTGATCCAGGTGATAAACTGGTGGACCAAATGGCCAAATGATATGGAAAGTAAATGTTATTTAATTTAATTCATTAATTTGGTGTTGGGGCCACACCTGCCCATGCTCAGGAACTATTTTTGGTGGTTCTTGGGATTGAATCAGGATTGGCTGAACTCAGAACAAGTGGCTCACCTCCTGTATTATCTTTCTGATCTAATATAAAGATTGTTTCAGAGAGAGAAGGTGTTGAAAATCAATGACAAGTGTCACATGATATTGAGTTCCTGGGGTTGGTGGGGTATCATGGAGAAAAGCCTCTTATAATGTGTGTGTGTGTGTGTGTGTGTGTGTGTGTGTGTGTGTGTGGTGATGGGGAAAGCAGTCAGGAAGGTTCTGAGTGGAGGCAGTTTCTAAACTCAAGCCTGAGAATGAGAATAAGTCGGGTGAAGATGGCAGGAAAGAGAGAAAGGAGTTTTTGAGGCAGTAAGAAGTTTGAGGAACAGAAAGAGGGATCTGGTATGGACAGGAGGTTCTGAACACATACGAAAAGGGGACAGCATAGCAGCTGGCTATGCAAGAGAATTCGGGAGAAAGTCAGAAGTATGAGTCATAATTTACTCATCTTGGTAATTTTTCAACAAAATTTAAGCTAGAGGCTCTTGCCTTTTCTCCCTATGCCCAACAAGACATTCTAGTTTTTAAAAGTGAGTGTTTACATATTTCTACTGCCTTAAGGAATTGCAGGACTGTGAATAATTTTGACTTTATTAATCTGTGACATCAATCTGTCCATTTGCATGTGGGCAAATAAAAATTTTCTCTGGTACTCAGTAGCCAGAATTATTTCCCCCCTTTCCTTTTCAGTACTGGGGGTTGAACTCAGGACCTCACATATTCAAGGCAAGTGCTCTGCACAGCTATGTCCCTGGACTCTAGTCCCATCATTGAGCGACTTCATTCTAGATGTAGGTCAAAAGTTTTCTTATTTATTGCAGACTCAAAAAGCGTTTGCCATGAAAGCCACTAATCCTTAGATATACCCAACACCCAGAAGAGGTTGACACCTATAGCTACCCAAGTCCATGATGACGCACGAAGAGATCTTATTTGCACCCAAGCATATCATCACCACTACCTAACCTTTCTCCACTCAACAACCAGGAAGAACGAACTTCAGAAACTTGTCATTGTGGTGTACTTACAGAGTGGGTCATTTATTTATTTATTTATTTATTTATTTATTTATTTATTTATTTTGATGGGTACTTGGTCATTGTATAACTGAAACCCAAGCACAAAAATTTGTAAGTCTACAACTGTACCTCATGGTGTTTCACTAATAAAAATTAAAAAATAAATTAAAAAAAGAGAGTGGGTCATTTAGAACTCAACACTTTGCATGGAGGGAGCTCAGTCTCCGAGTTCAATTCCTTTATCTGTGGTATGATGAGAAAAACAATTTTGATAGGATTGTTGCAGAACAAAAACTTGATAACATTCATGAAGCATCTGGGTGGTTCCTGTGTGCCCAGTGGTTCCTAAAGTGTGTGATACTCTTCCCCAGGGGGATGCCAGGATGATGGGTGGGGCATCTGTCATCTCAGGTACAACTTGGGGAGGGGGTGTTTTCTAGTTGTGTGCTTAAAGAAAATAGATTTATGGGGTGGGGGGATTTGACATAGTTAAGGCATACTTTCTACCACTGAGCCACATTCTCAGTTTCAAGATGAATATTTTTTAAAAATTGGGGTGCCAAAAGTATAGTTTTGTGGGTAAGGTCTTGTATGCAGCTGTTTGAGGTTTGATCCCCAGCACCAGATAAAATCCCCTGAGCATTGCTAGTAGTGATTCTTGAGGGCAGAGCCAATGTAAGCTCTGAACACAGCTGGTGTGGCCCCAAACCCAAACAAGTAAAAAAAAATATATGTATTTTTAATCAAAACAACAACTAAACCATGCCACATGAATTGAGAAGAAACAGCACCTTGCAGCTTCTCCAAGGTATATGCATCCTACAAAGGGCAGATGAGAACAAATTCAAATTCAAAATAGTACTTCAAAATGCACATATCTACTGTATAAAAGCTAAAGTAAAATTTAAATATTAGAATCAACTTAAGTTGGGAGAGAGGAAAATGAATAATAAATGCAGGTAAAAATTTAGTGTTCTGTTTTATGCATACAAGGGGAATAATTATTCTCAAAACATGTAAATTAGGGCTTGGAAGCATTTTCAAGACACCACATCCAATTCCAGTTACATATGTGGAATTTGCTACGTTATAATAATTAGGGTGGTTTTTTTTACAAAAGATTTATTTATTTTGAATAGAAGTATTAAATATTATACTAATTACTGGTTATTTTACTCTGTACCCAGGGAAAAGAAATGAATATTCATTAGCTCCTTAAGCTACTTATCCTCCACCAACTAGACAGATTCCAGCATCACCAGGAAGCTGGCGGTAGGGGGAAGGGGCGAGGAAACCTCCCTGTAAAGCCAGGCTTTTGCTACAAATCATAGCCCATCTCTCTGCTGGTGTGAGAATTCCCAAGTGAATTCCACTGTATCTTCAGAGTCTCCAGCAGAGAAGCCAACAAGCAAGATAACTGTTGAGTAGAAGAGTACAGAATTGTGCTGTCTTCACTATCTGCTGATCTTGAACACGGCAATTATTTAAAAAAATTTTTTTTTATTAAAGATCTGTGATTCTTAAAGCCGTGGAGTTTTAGGCATGTAATATTTCAGCACCAATCCCACCACCAGTCTCAAACTTTCCTCCACCTGTGTTCCCCGATTCCTCCCCCACCCTAACGTCCACCCCATCCCCACCTATTAACTTGACAGGCACATTAGAAAGTTTTAGTGGTTGCAGCTTAGATCTCACATTTTCAATTTTTTAAAATCTGTGTTTTGGATATATGACTATACCACTCACCCATGTCACTGGTACAACTGAATCCCTGATACCTATTCTCCTGTTATTTCCTGTTTTCTCCCCACAACCCTCCTCCCCCCCATCCCCATTTGATTTCTTTCCTTCACTATTCTCCTCTTCCTCTCTAAACACTGGGGTCAGAGGTGATCTAGACTGGGGTCAAAGGTGATCTAGGCATCCTTCTTTTACTACACTACATTTCCTCATCCAGTAGTCTATATACCCCAGATAAGTGATGTCATCCTGTGTTTGTCTTTCTTCCTTCTTCTGGCTTCATTCCACATGATATCTTTGAGTTTTAACCATGTTGCAGCAAATTGCATGATTTTATTGTTTCTTGAAGCTACATAGCATGCCATTGTGCATATATATCATATTTTCATAATTCGCTCATCTGTTGTTGGATACCTAAGTTGATTCTATATCTTAGCTATTGTACTGCATGCAACAGTGAATAATGGTGTGCATATGTCCTTTTGAGAGAGTGTTTATTATGTCCTGAGGATAGATTCTCCGAAGCGGAATTGTTGGGTCAGATGGAAGTTCAATTCTGTTTCCTGAGAACTCTGTATGCTCTTTTCTATGGTGGATGTACCAGAAAACATTCCCACCAGCAGTGGATGAGAGTTCCTTTTTCACTACATCCCCACCAACATAGTTTGTTCATACTATTTTTGATATGTGCTTTTCTCACTGGTGTGAGATGGTATCTCATCTTTGTCTTGATTTTTGGTTTTCTCTGATGATAAGTGATTCTGAACACTTTATTATATGCCTACTGACCTTCTTCCTGTCTTCCTCTGAAAAGTATCTATTCATTTCCTCTCCCCATTTGTTGATAGGGTTTTAAAAATTCTTTCTGTTCATCTTTTTATGTTCTTTATAAGTCCTAGATATCAAACATGTATATAATATTTTGAATGCAAATATTTTTCCCCATTCAGTTAGCTCTCTTTTAGTTTTATCTCATGTTTCTTTTGCCATAAAGAAGTTCTTGAATTTAATGTAGTTCCATTTGTTTATTTTTTTATTATGTTACCTTTGCCAGTGGTATAAGATTATTGACAACACCAAATCTTAAAGTGGTCTGCCTATATTTTTCTGAATGTGCTTTATAGTTTTTGGTGGGATCTCAAGGTCTTTGATCCACTTTTGTGTGAGGCATAATATATGAATCCAGCTTTAATTTCTCACACATAATTATCCAGTTTTCCCAGTGCCATTTGTTGAAGAGGCTTACTCTATTTCATGTTCTCAGCATCTTTACTAAAAATTAACTGCTCATGTATGTGGGGCTTCATCATAGGGCATTCAATTCTGACCCATTGGTCAGAGGGTCTGTCTTTATTCCAGTAAAACATGGCACTGTAGCACTGTAGAACTGTCCTCCCATTGTTCATTGATTTGCTCGAGCAGGCACCAGTAACGTCTCCATTGTGAGACTTGTTACTGTTTTTGGCATATCGGATATGTCACAGTTAAATTGCCAGGCTTTGCCACTCGGGCGCAATACTCTTGGTAGCTTGCCAGGCTCTTCAAGAGGGATGGAGGAATCGAACGGGGGTCGGCCTGGGTAGGCTGAGTGCAAGTCAAGCACACTACCTGCTGTGATATCGCTCCAGTCCCCCCCAAACAGTGCACTTCTTAAATTTCAAAACTTGGCTTCATAAAATAAAGCTATAGCATCATCTGCCGCAAACACATCTTCTTCGTTCTCTGAGAATATGTCAATATATAGTCTTCCCACTAGGCTTTTGTTCCAACCTTAAAGGAAACAGGCATCTATCCACCAAAGAAAAAGCATTAGATGTTCATTCTAGAGGCATTTTTGCTGTAGTTTCATAGGTAAATGCTGTGATTTTGTTTTTCCTTCTGGTGAATTGGGAAACTAATCTGCAATACATTTTTCAAGATACTAGTTGAGTTCACTTCTAATCTTTGCTCTTTTCAGGACAACTCTTTGTTAAAGTCAGTTCCGTTTTTATTTTTTTCAGTTTGTTAAGCTTTGTGAGTCAATTTGGTGGTTGAGCAAGTAAGTAACCCTGAGTGGGGACAAGGGCTGGCAACACTGAGGGAAAGTGAGTTTGCACAGGTTTTGCCTGCACTGTTGACCCATAGGCCCAATAAGGAAACTTTCTGGGGGTATAGACAGCAATGCGGGCTACATGGAAAATAGTTATGAAGGTCTTCCTTCTACAGAGAGGAGTATCCTTCTTCCTTCTACAGAGAGGGTTGAAGCAAGGAAGCATAATACAATAGCTTGATAGTGTTAGCTTTTCTGAAAGTAGAAAACAAAGAGGCAGGATGTTTCTGCAAAAGCTTCAGAGCTCTAGAAGTCAGAGCAGCGAGAGTGCATTTAACAACTGCTCCATGAAAATCAAGCAGGTGCTCCTGTGTGATTCCCAGATCAATCACACACCCCGGGGATGGAGTGGTGTTCTAAGAAATTCAAGTTCGTGGGCCTAGCCCAGAACTACAGATGCTACACCTTGAGACAGTAGGGAGTCCTCAGGCAAAATTATCCATTTGAGGAACTGAAGAGATAGTACAGAGGTTAAGACACTTGTCTTGTATACTGCTGCCTGTTTGATACTCAGAACCATATATGGTCCTTGGAGCACAGACATGAGTGAGCCATAAGCATAGAGTCAGGAATAAGTCATGAAGACTACAGGAGTACACAAAAACATAAAACAAGAAATAAAGTCTCAGTTGGAGAAGCATTGCCACTTTATTAGGGTTCACCATTGTTGTCTGTTAAATTTACTGTGAAACTCCAGGCCATAAATTTGCCCAAATTTGGTTATGTGACAATTTAAGCAATAACTCTAATTCATTTCAAAAAACACTATATAGGGATTCACAGTGATACAAGGCCTTCCTAAAGATTTTGTGCTAAATCAAGGCAGGGTCTCACTCCACCCATCCAGGGCAATATATCTGTAACAAAAATAAAATAAAAATAAAAAAATAAAATAAGCGACTTCTTTTCTAAATTCATGGAAATTTTCTATGTAGAAACTCTGGGTATCAGAAAGAACTGGCACGTAATGTGGTCTCACCTAGTCTCCAAGTGGCAGTAAGAGAGGACTAAAAGAACATTATCCACTCTACCATCCCAGCTCATTTCTTTAAGTCTTTAAGTCTTTTGCAAGGCCATTGCCCTTGCTTAGGAGAAAGCACAGGAGTTGGATTTCCTCTGACTTCACTGAACAGGTGTATCTTCTTTTTCTGCTCTACTAGATGCCAGCAATACATCAGGACAGTTTGGACAGGCCTAAAGATTTTCAAAGCCAAACGGAGGTGATTTTAAAGATATTTTACAAGGGCCAGAGCAATAGTACAGCCAGTAGGGCTTCTTCCTTGCATGTGACCAAACCCAGATTTGATACCAACATCCCATATAGTTCCCCAAGCACTATCAGGAGTAATTCCTGACTACAGACCCATGAGTAATCTGTGAGCATCTCTGGGTGCAACCAAAAATAAAAACTAAAGATATTTTACCAACGGAATGACCTATAAGGGTTTTCTTTGTCTACTCTCCTCAGAGATCCCTCCACGTCAACCCATCAGTGGCTCTATCCTAGCCTCTTGTTGTGATAGTTTTATTTTAATTTTATTATACATTATGTGGAATCCATATTTTAGAAAATTTCAAACAGCACCTATATACCTATACTAAAGAAAAAATTCTTCTCCATCAAAGACTAAATCACTCTTGCTATAGGAATTTAGTTTTCCAGATCGTGCATTATAAATATCAAATCACAGGCAGTAGCAATAAATAATTGGGTCAAGACAAGATTATTATTCTGAAAATTTAGGTTTTTTTCTCCAGCAGCCCGGCAGACCTCCACTACCTCCACTACTCAGCTACCACCATGTTCCAGGACACTTTCTGGACCGTGTGACCACATCATAAAACACTTAATACAAGATAACTGCACCATATTTGATGGGGTTCAAATATGGTTTGAACCATGGGAACAGCTGCAAGGGTGATTAGAGGCTGCCCTAAAAGCTCTGTTCGTCTTGGAGAGCCTGGCAAGCTACCAAGAGTGTCCCACCCACACGGCAGAACCTGGCAAGCTATCTGTGGTGTATTCGATATGCCAAATCCAGTAAATACAATGGGTCTCATTCCCCTGAACCTGAATACGGCAGTGTTGAGAAGGATGTGGAAGGAGATGCTGATAAAATCTCAAGGCCAAACTAGGCTGCCAAAACAAAGAAAGACATGAAATTTGCATAGAAGTGTTACTACATAGAAGGTATCATGTTAAGTGAAATGACTCAGAAAGAGAGGGATAGACATAGAAAGATTGCATTCATCTGGGGAACATAAAGTAACAAAAGAGGAGACTAACACCCAAGAATGGCCAAGATTAGTACCAGGAATTTTGCTGCATGGCATGGAGGCCAGCCACACATGCTAGGGGAAAAGGGAGCTCAGATAGAGAAGGGAGAATCAAATAAAGGGTGCTGGGAGGATCCTCCCAGGATGGGAGAAGCATGCTGAAAGTAGACTATAGACCAAACATGATTGCCACTCATTGCCTCTTTTGCAAACCACAACACCCAAAAGGATGAGAGAGAGCAAAAAGGAATGCCCTGTCACAGAGGCAGGGTGGGATGGGGGATTGGGGGGTGGGAGGGATACCGGGATCCGTGGTGGTGGGAAATGGGCACTGGTGGAGGGATGGGTATTTGATCATTGTATAATTGAAACCCAAGCACAAAAACTTGTAAGTCTACAACTGTACCTCATGGTGTCTCACTGATAAAATTAAAAAAAATTAGAAAGACAAAAATGTCTGTACTTTCAATGCACATACACTGGCATCTGATGGCATCCATCGAGAACCTGATGGAACAAGCACGTAAGATCAAGTACACCATCATTGGTCTGACCGAGATGAGAAGGCATCAATCACATCACACCTTTTTCGACACTGGAGAAGAATTGTTCCTTGGAACATGCAACAAAAGAGGCATCAGTGCTGTTGGTGTCCTTGTCAATACGAACTTAGCCATGAACATTGATTCATTCAAATGCCTAACAACCCAAATCAGATGACTACACATGAATAGATGTGGCTCACTGCCGGCAGTTTCTATCTTCATTGTCTACGCACCAACATCCAATTATGGTGAAGGAGAAATTGAGAAGTTCTATATGGAGCTGGAGAAGTTCTATAAAGAAGACCACACCTTCTACAAGATCATTGTCAGTGATTTTAATGCCAAGATAGGACCGAGAAGATCAGCTAAAGAACTCCACATCGGGACCCATGGCCTACAATGGAATGAACAGGGTGAAAGACTGTCTGAGTTCATCATGTCAACCAAGACCATCCATGGTAACTCACAATTCCAGAAGGCCAAATCTAAATATTGGACATGGGAGTCTCCCAGTGGACAGTTTCAGTTCCACAAGAAAATTGACCACATCATATTCAATGGACAGTTTTGCCTGATCAATGTCGCTGTTGTCCCAAAATTCCAAACGGGAATGGACTACCATCTCCTTCCTGAAAAATTCTACTTCACAAAGCGGGGACAAAGGGCTGCAAAATTTAAGAAGAGAACTCCCAGAACGACCTCCAACTGGGAGCTCTTTGCCACTTCTGTAGCAACATGGGAAGATGCTGTTATTGACAAAATTGACAAGGAGTATGATCGACTAATTCAGCACCTCCATGATGGTGTGAAGAATGCCAAGAGAGAGATAGCCACAAAAAGACATCTGTCTTCAAAAACTCTCAAGCTCATTCGCCAACATGGCTTGGTGCAAGGCTCAGGCAACCCAAGCGAATGTCCGAGTTCGCAAAGCAGTGCAGAGAAGCGATAAAGGAAGACCTCAAAGAGAGAAGAGCAGAAGTGCTGGCAGATGCGGCAGAAGCTGGGAAAAGCATTTGCAACACCCGCCTGTCCTTCGCCAACTACAAGACCAAGATGACTACCCTCCAACATCCTGATGGATCTATCACATCTTCCAGAAGGTCAATGGAGAAGATTATCCATGACTTCTACTCAGATTGCTTCAATAACCACGTCCACCTGCCCACATACCAAATTCCACAGGATGGATATGTCAGTCCAATGTTCTCCCTTTCAAAATCCGACATGCCATTTTGTCCATAAAGAAGCGAACAGCACCCGGCCCAGACAAGGTCAGACCCGAACACCTGAAGAACCTGCCATCAGTACTCATCAATACACTGGCTCGGCTCTTCACATGCTACCTGTCTGAATGCAAGGTTTCATCCCAATGGAAAACCAGCAGGACTGTACTACTGTACAAGAAGGGAGACATTCATGACATTGGCAACTATCGGTGGATCTGCCTGTTGTCTGTCATCTACAAGCTGTTCACTCGAGTAATCCTGAATAGGATTGGCAGAACACTAGATGAAGGACAACCATGCAAGCAACCCAGTTTCTGAAAAGGATTCAGCACAATTGACCATATCCACATGATAACCAAGCTCATTGAGGTTTCTCGGGAGTTCAAGATGCCTCTCTGTCTAATGTTCATTGATTTAAAGAAGACCTTTGATTCTGTTGAGACTGAAGTGGTCATCGAAGCCCTGGGCACATCTCTTCAATTCCACTGTTTTTCCTGCATTAACATATGCCTCAGAGACCTGGGCCCTATGAAAATAGGATGAGAACTCTATTCAGGTCTCCCAAAGAGGAATCGAAAGAGCTATGCTTTGAGTAACATGCTTCACTCAAGTGAGAGAAAGAATCCGGAGTTCCAACCTCCATCGACAATCAAGAATCAGGGACGCTGTCTTGTATGCCAAGACATCGAAAATCAGATGGGCTGGACATGTAATGAGATTTGGAGATGACCACTGGACTAGAGCCATTACCGACTGGATTCCACGGGGCGTCAAAAGATCATGAGGCTGCCTACCTATGAGATGGTCAGACTTCTTCGTCAAGACACTGAATGTTCAGTTTGAGGCTGTCAGTGTTCCTAGAACGAGCAGATGCCATTGGTCTACACTAGCACGCAACAGGGATGAACGGAGACGTTATTGGTGCCCACTCGAGCAAATCAATGAGTAACAGGATGTCAAGTGATCAAGTGATGCTCAGGGATCACTCCTTAGTGGAGCTTGGGGGACCATAAGATGTGTGGTGATTGAACCTGGTCAACCATGTGCAAGGCAAGTGCCCAACTCACTTTATTATTGCTCAGTCCCAATTTTTTTTTAATCTTACTTGATTTTTTTTCACCTGGTTAATCTTGAAAATGATTCTGTAGTTCTCTCCCTCCCCTCCCGTCTCTCTCCCTCTCACATATACATGTGTGTGTATATGCACGTGTTTTGTGTATATATACATATATACATATACACATATATATCAGAGCTTATTAGTGTTCCTTTGACTAGATTTATGTGACTAATTTAATCATTGCCTGATTGATGAATATTTAGATAATTTCCAATCAGTTTAAAAATTATAAAAATTTCCCAGATGACTAGATAAAAGAGTAACATATGAACATCAAGAGCTTCTCAGATACCACCAAAAACCAATTTGAAAATGAATTTTTAACAAGCCTATTAACAGTAATATCAAAGAAATGAGCAAGAACATTATGAAAAACAATCTGTAAAATATATTGATAAATATAAAAGAAGATGAGATTGATAGAGACATATACTTTGTTCCCCCCAAAATATTCACTATTTTAAACATATAAATAATTTTTAAAATTTCTTTTACAATAATCAATGTAATCCCAAACAAATGAGCATGGGTTAGTTTACACAATTGACAAACCTTGTAAAGTTATTCTAGAGTAGTGTGAGAAACAGTCAAGTAAAATTAGGGAAGAGAACAAAGACATAGCTAACACGTCTCAATTTTGGTGAGTAAATTTGCTTTTATTTCTAATATTGAAACAACATGTCAGCCCAGCCCAGGGGTAGTTGACTAATCCAAGGCTTTAGACTGAAGGCATGCGTAAGGGATTCTGGGGCTTGTGGGGGCAAAATTGAAGAGAGAGATACCAAAATGCAATTGAGGATATGTTTGTAAGTCAAACTTTCAGAACATTACCATTAAAAAAGAGACCACTAGAGCCGACATATACTTTGTGAATGATTGTCAATTATAGCAATCATTTAGGAATTATTTGAAAGGAATTTTTTCCTCTATTTGTTGGCTAAAAATTATATATATTTCCACACTAAGGTTTGCTCATTTTACCCCAACAAGTACACATTTTGAGGGGTTCTATGTAATTGTAGATTCCCGGGGGATCCACAATTTAGGGAAATTTTATTTATTGTGCACTGTAGCCCTACCCACTGTGCTATCGCTCCAGTCCAGCGGGTAGGGCGTTTGTCTTGCAGGCAACCAACCTGGCCAACCCAGGTTCAATTCCTCTGCCCCTCTTGGAGACCCCGGCAAGCTACCGAGAGTATCTTGCCACGAGGCAAAGCCTGGCACGACCTATTCGATATGCCAAACACAGTAACAAGTGTCCAATGGAGACATTACTGGCCCCATTTGAGCAAATCAATGAACAGGAGGACAATGACAGTGACAGTGGCAGTGCTCTGTAGCACTGTCCTCCAGTTGTTCATCGATTTGCTAGAGTGGGCACCACGAACGTCTCCATTGTGAGACTTGTTACTGTGTTTGGCATATCGAAAACTCCACAAGGAGCTTGCCAGGCTCTGCCGTGTGGGTAGGATACTCTCAGTAGCTTGCCGGGCTCTCTGAGAGGGATGAAGAAATCAAACCTAGGTCAGCCACATGCAAGGCAAACGCCCTACCCACTGTGCTATCGCTCCAGTCCTTTATTTATTATAGCCATGATTATTTTTTCCTGTTTCTCTATTCATTATGTTATTACTGTACTCATCTGTTTGCACATATACATATATACATGTATGGGCTGGAGCGATAGCACAGCGGGAGGGTGTTTGCCTTGCACGCAGCCAACATGGCCAACTTGAGTTCGATTCCTCTGCCCCTCTCGGAGAGTCCGGCAAGCTACCGAGAGTATCTCGCCCACACGGCAGAGCCTGGCAAGCTACCTGTGACATACTCAATATGCCAAACACAGTAACAAGTCTCATAATGGAGTCGTTACTGGGCCCGCTCGAGAAAATTGTTGAACAACGGGAGGACTGTAATATACATGTATATTCATATGTTTTATATCTATATAGACTACCGATCACTTCTTTTCCTTTTCCTTACTTCTTTTTTTTATTAGTTATTTTAAAGTATATAGCACAGTGGTAGGGCGTTTGCCTTGCACGCAGTCAACATGGCCGGCCTGAGTTCGATTCCTCCGCCCCTCTCGGAGAGCCCGGCAAGCTACCGAGAGTATCTCGCCCGCACGGCGGAGCCTGGCAAGCTCCCTGTGATGTATTCAATATGCCAAACACAGTAACAACAAAGTCTCCAATGGAGACATTACTGGGCTCACTCGAGCAAATCGACGAACAACGGGAGGGCCTTTACTTTGCAATTTTAAAGTAAACCTCAGACATCACATCATTGAAGTCTAAATAGTGTTTAGAGTTTCTTTGTGGAAAAATATTGACTTTTTTACATGAATATTGAACATCCCTCTATCTACTTATTCTTTTTATTCATAAAAATGTGATAGTTTTCCTCATATAGATCTTGTACAGGTTTTGCACTTAAGTATTTAATTTTGAGGGATAGTAATATGAGTAACTTTGTGTTTATTTTTATTTCAAATATCACTTGTTTATTGCTGTTATAGAGGAAAATGATTGATGTTTCTATATTAATAGCTTCTATCCTGCAACTTACTGTAATTGTTATTAATTCTAAGGGAAACTTGGCAAAGTCTGAAAATTTATATCCTATTAGGTACAAAATATTTTAATATTCTACTACAGAAAATATTTCTCTAAGTGTCATAACACACACTGTTTCTATGCTTGTCTTTGGAAATGGAATTAACATTCTCAGACTCACTGGAAATGCTAAATTCTTAAATTGTTAATAACTTCCCCAGGCTTCTGCTCCATTGCTGTGCAATTATCTTGACTCCAAATTATGAAAATAGTGTGATGTGTTCATCACTTTTCTACAATCCTAAAGGTTCATTCTACTACTGAAAACAACTTTTGGCCTAGGGAATAAACAAAAGGGACCACTTCTGGGCAGGAAGTGCTTGAATATGTAAGTCTATTACACACTTTGCACCTGTTTTCTTGGATAGTCACAGATAATGCATCTTAATTTTATTCTTATTAAATTTATTTGTCTACCCACCATGTACTTAGCATATAGGAAATCCTGTCAAAAGGCTTGATTCAATGCTTGAGAAGGATGGGTAGTAAGTACCTCCTCCTGGTAACTCCCTATGTGCTGCAGAAGGCATTGAACGGGAAAGGAAGAGGTGGAACTCACAACAATATAAAAAATCTTGTTCACTTAATCACTTAATCACTTAACTTCCCGTTAGTCGTCGATTTGCTCGAGCGGGCGCCAGTAACGTCTCCATTTGTCCCTGTCGCGTGCTAGTGTAGCCCAATGGCATCTGTTCGCTCCGGGAACATGAAGGGCCTCAAACCGATCGTTCATGATCTTCAGGAAGAAGTCTGACCATCTGGTAGGTGGGCGGCCACGCGGTCTCTTGACATCCCGTGGAATCCAATCAGTAACAGCTCTAGTCCAACGGTCGTCTTTAAATCTCATTACGTGACCAGCCCATCTGATTTTCGACACCTTGGCATATGAGACAGCGTCCCTGATCCTTGATTGTCGACGGATGTCAGAACTCCGGATTCTTTCTCTCAATTGAGTGAAGCGTGATATTCCAAGCATAGCTCTTTCTATTCTTCTTTGGGAGACCTGAATGGCGTTCTCATCCTGTTTACGTAGGGCCCAGGTCTCTGAGGCATATGTTAATGCAGGAAGAACAGTGGAATCAAAGAGATGTGCCCAGAGCCGGAGGTTCTTCGTCCTCTTAGCTATTTCTTCGACGTTCTTGAAGGCGTTCCAAGCCGCTCTCTTCCTCCTGCGCAGCTCGGGTGCCAGGTCATTTGTCATGTTGACCTCTCGACCTAGGTACACATAGCTTTTGCATTCGGAGATGGTCGTTCCATTGAGAGCGAATGGGGCGTCAGGAACAAGGCTGTTTCTCATAAACATTGTCTTCGTAAGATTCAGCTGTAGTCCTACCTTTCCACACTCACGGTCAAAGTCGGCCAGCATTTGTGCCGCTTGGCTGATGTTTGGTGTTATTAAAACAATATCATCAGCAAAGCGGAGGTGGTGTAATTGCCGACCATCTATCTTCACTCCCATTCCTTCCCATTCCAGTCGTCGCATGATGTTCTCGAGGGTGGCACTGAAGAGTTTCGGTGAAATGGTATCACCCTGCCGCACCCCTCTCTTGACATCAACGATCACTTCTTTGTAGAATGGTGAGATCCTGGTAGTGAATCCGCAATACAGCTCACGGAGGATCCTGATGTATTGGGCTTGAATGCCCTGATTGGCTAGGGCTTCAATGACCGCTTCTATCTCAACAGAATCAAAGGCCTTCTTTAAATCAATGAACGTTAAGCAGAGTGGCATCTTGAACTCCCGAGAAACCTCAATGAGCTTGGTTATTGTGTGGATATGGTCGATGGTGCTGAATCCTTTGCGGAATCCTGCTTGCTCGCATGGTTGTCCTTCATCTAATGTTCTGCCAATCCTATTCAGGATGACTCGAGTGAACAACTTGTAGATGACAGACAATAGGCAGATCGGGCGATAGTTGCCAATGTCATGGATGTCTCCCTTCTTGAACAGTAGTACGGTCCTGCTGGTTTTCCATTGGGACGGAACCTTGCATTCAGACAGGTAGCGAGTGAAGAGCCGAGCCAGTGTATTGATGAGTACTGACGGCAGGTTCTTCAGGTGTTCAGGTCTGACCTTGTCTGGGCCGGGTGCTGTTTGTTTCTTTACCGACGAAAAAAAAATCTTGTTACAAGAAAATAATTTTTAAAATTTATATAAATTCACCATACTTCAATAAATTGAATGAAGAGAGAGAATATGGCAATCTGCTAGAAGTAAGTAGATCAGGTGAAAGTGGGCAACCCATTATCATGATCACGATCATCCTGTTGTTCCTCGATCGCCTTGAGCACGCAACAGTAATGTCTCCTTCTTCCTAGCCCTGAGATTTTAAAAGAGCCATATTCAATGCTCTTTCAGGGCTAGAAGAATGAGACCTATCATTGTAACTGGTATATGGCATATTGAGTACGACGCGGGAAGTTTGCCAAACTCTGCCATGCTGGCAGGATACTTTTGGTAGCCTGCCGGTTTCTCCAAAGTAAAAACGAGATAAGATGTCATGCGGCTGCACGCTTCCAGGAGCTGGGTTTTATAGTCTCTGGGTCTTGGCCGTTGATGGGACCACCTGGTGACAGCAGCAGCTGGTGGGTGTAATGCCTACTTACTGGAAGATGGGGGATCTGGGTGGAGAAGGCCCAGTCCCGATCCTAGCAGGCTTGGAGATCTCAGCCCCGGGACCCGCATGCTTGGGTTTCTCTGCTGATTTCTTCATGCATGAGGCTTGTCTGGTTGTGTGGAGAGTGGTTTCAGCATGGCTGTTGCTGGTTCTGGAGGTCTTTAGCTGCTGGGGCTCTGCTCATGATACCCATTATAATTAAAATAAATAACAACTACTGCATGGAAAGGAATAAATACCATTTTGGTGTTCTCATGGACTATTCAATGCAAGTTTCATAATTATACTTACAAGTTCTTATTGTGTATTACATTTATGGAAACTTTTGATGAAAGTAATATAGTTTATAGTTTCTTGAACATATACTAGACATAAAAGAAAGCAAAATGTGAACAAGGAAGATAGTAGGTTAATAGGTTACTACTAATTTTGGAATAGTAGGTTACATTTAGGGAATGGGGCAGGGGAATCAGTTGTTGAGAAAAATGTTATTTAGTATTCTATTCCATGTTTAAAATAAGAGCTTTTAAAAAAATTGAATCATCATTAGATGCACAGTTACAAAGTTGTTCATGATGGTTTTAGTCATATAATGTTCCAACACCCATCCTTTCTTCAGTGTACATTTTCCAACACTAATCTAATATCCCTAGTTTCTCTCCTGCCACCACCAAGCCCCCTACCAAGCTCCCACCAGCCTGACTTTATGGCAGGCATCTCTCTCTCTTTCTCTCTCTCTCTCTCTCTCTCTCTCTCTCTCTCTCTCTCTCTCTCTCCCTCCCTCTCTCTCTCTCTTCCTTTTGAGCATTATGGTTTTCAATACAGGTACTGAAAGGTTATCCTGTATATCTCTTTCCCTACTTTCAGCAGGCTGGAGTGATAGCATAGTGGGTAGGCCATTTGCCTTGCACATGGCTGACCCAGGTTCAATTTCTCCATCTCTCTCAGAGAGCCCGGCAAGCTACAAAGAGTATCCCGCCCGCACAGCAGAGCCTGGCAATCTCCTTGTGGCTTATTCAATATGCCAAACACAGTAACAAGTCTCACAATGGAGATGTTACTGGTTCCCGCTTGAGCAAATTGATGAACAATAGGAGGACAGTGCTACAGTGCTACTTTCAGCATTCAATAGTTCTTGCCCCAAGTGATAATTTTCAATTCTCATTGTTGTAATAGAGTCAAAAATAAAATGAGTTATTCTTCTCTACCCCAACAGAAATTTTTCATGATAACTTTGTAAACTCATTTTCCTTATGATTGAAATACTACATGACTATAAAGAAAAAGATTTGAATGTTCACTTAAAATATATAATGTAATCAACAGTATATTTCAATAACCTTAAAGCAAATACAATCACTATCACTGTCATTATCCTCCTGCTGTTCATCGATTTGCTCAAGCAGGCACTAGTAATATCTCCATTGTGAGACTTGTTGTTACTGTGTTTGGCATATCGAATACGTCACGGGGAGCTTGCCAGGCTTTGCCAAGAAGGCGAAATACTCTCGGTAGCTAGCCAGGCTCTCCGAGAGGGGCAGAGGAATTGAACCTGGGTCTGTCGGGTCGGACACGCACAAGGCAAATGCCCTACCACCGTGCTATTGCTCTAGCCCAAAGCAAATAAACTCAAATATTATTTAGACTTTTTAAAATTAAGATTGCTTAATGGCAGCCAAGGGTAAATGGCTGAAAGCATGTCAGGAACTCAGTGAAGAGGGGAGTTGGTCAAAATAATAGCAAGTGAATAGCTAAGTCTCTGGTGGATGGTCACACCCAGCAATGGATGGAGGTGTGGGAAGGGACACACTCTCCTAAAAACCCTCCACAACTGTGTTGTTTTTCAAATGAAAGTTTGACAAAGAGCTCAGAACGCAAAGTTCTGCCTTATTCCAATAATTTATTTCCTGCTCTGTGTCTTGAGTACTCAGATCAACTGGCATAAAACAGATTTGTTCATCTTGGGATTGTGGAAGGTGACGAGTGCCTTTAAGATCCCACTCTTCCCAATTCCAGGCAAACAGTGCTGACAGTCCCTTGGGAAGTAGTGACTGGACCAGATTGCCACCATTTTAGAATGCACAATTGCCATCGTTTTTAATGCACAATTTCATCAATCATAGCTTTCAGATTTTAACATTTTGTATGGAATTTAATAAATGTATGAAACATGGGAGAAGTTTGGGTGGCTTATACAAAGTATCAAGTACCAGAAAATAATATTGCAAGATTTCTTCTGTGTTCTTTTTTTTTTGCAACTATCTACAAATCATCAAAATAGTTCACTACATGTCTTAAAGTGATGTAACAAAACTGACACGTTTGTCATTAAAATAGTGATATTACTAAAAAGTCCAGAAAAGCATTTATGTCCTGGAGATCTAAATGCATGTGTATCCTTTCTTCCTATAACTCTTGGAGTTATGTTCTTCCTCTCCTTTTCACCTGCTTTGCCCAGACCTTTCCATGTGTCCATTATCTGATTTCCTGATAACCATTTTAACTAATTGCACACTTAAAGCAAGAACAGAAGGGGATCATATGAATTACTTTGTTCCTCAATCACTTAGTATCCCTGGAAATTACTGTAACTATACACATTAGTTTTCTAAGGGAGTCCTTGATAAGCATCAAAATAAATGACTTCACCTTGAATTTTGCAGTGTTGCTAATGAAGCCCTGAGGTATGAAACTGTACGGAATGCCCTGTGTAGCCCCATTTAAATGATCCATTTCCCAACACTCTTCCCTATACCACAGAACCCTAAGCTATCCATGTGTCTGGATCGTGAGAATTTTATTTGCCTGTATTGAGTCTAGACCAGCATTTCTAGACCATATGGCTCTCAGTGAGCACCCAGTATATTTCTATAGAGCCACAGATGAAAGTTGCATAACTGGGGTAGTTGAGTCATGGCAGGAGACAAGGGTCAACTGGTCGGGTGGGAGGTTCAGGACTGAAAAAAGAAAGACGATTACATTCATGTTTTTTGAACTTTTCCCAACTATGCCACCTTCTGACCAGGTTTTTTTCCCTGTGGCTCTCCTGTCCTACTGGCTTGTCCCCTAGTTTTGTGTTGTGGCACCTGATTTACAAGATTTTACCTGTGCTCTTTTTGGACTATCCTGGGAGAACACAAGGGTGCATAAGATCCTTGATCTAGAGTCTCTGGCTGGGCATTGATTCAAACAGTATGGTCTTTAGAATAGCCTCATCAGTATTACTTGAAACTTGTTAAATATGTAGATTATGTGCTTAATTAAAGTCCTGATGAATCAGAAACTCCGGGGTGATTTTGTCTTGTTGTTGTCTTGTTGTTGTTGTTCTTCTTCTTCCTTTTTATTCTCCTTCCTCTTTCTCTCCTCCTTATCCTCCTTCACTTCCTCCTCCTTCTCCTCCTCCTTCTCTTCTTCCTCATTCTCCTCCTTCTCTTCCTTCACCCTCTCTTCCTCTTCCTTCTCCTCCTCTTCTTTCCCCTTCTTCTTGCCCTTCCCCCTTCTCCATTTCCAACTCCACCTCCACCTCCTCTTCTTTTACTACTTTACCTCCTCCATCCTATGCCTTCTTTTCCTCACCCCTTTCTATTTGTTTGTTTGTTTTTTTGAAGGTTACACCTGGCAGTGCTTTGGACATACTCATGGCTCTGTGCTCAGGGATAACTCCTGGTGGGGTTGAAGGACCATATACAATGCCAGGGATCAAACTGGCTGCTTCCAAGGGAAGCCCCTTACCCTACAGTACTATCTCTACAGCCCCTGCAATATACTGTTTTAATTATTCAAAGTGAATTTTATCCTATCAAAGTTTGAGAACCATACATAATTACAACTTTTGGTTCATTGGAAGGAATAGAGTGTGGTGTGACAAGTGTAAATGCTTCCGTCAGATGTTCTGACTTCACATTCCAGGTCTCCCATTAATACAAGAATTGCTTGAACGGCTTCATCTATTTGTGCTTCTGTCTTCCGTTCTTTTATCTATAAGAAGGGGTACTAGTATGCTTAGAATCTTAGGAAGTTTAAAAGGATAAGATAGATTATTTTCAAAAATTGTTCACTATTTTTAATGAAGTTAAAGTACTTTCTGAGGCAACCCGCTAAGAATGTCTTGTCCAATATTGGCCTGGGGATACTCCTTCATTTCCCTAGGACACAATGATTTCATCAATAGATGAGATATTTGCATGTAAACCATTTGTATTTGTGACTGTTGTGAAGTCAACAGTAAGAAAAAGTTACTCTTAGTAAACCCAGAAAGTTATTTAAGGCTACGCAACAAGCTATCTTCATTGACTTGACTAAGATTTTCCACTTACCAGGTGCAGTTCAAGCCCAATGAGCTGTCTTTTTCAGTATCTTTCCACAGCTGATCATCCTAATCTCTCTTCAAGAGAGCTCTCAGCTCATATTGTAAACAGGTGCCATGGTCTTCAAGCTATGTTTCTAGTGTCTTGAAAAGTTCTTTGTTGGAAACCAGACATTTTATCTCCTCTTTAATGACAAAATTCTTTTTTTTTAAATTTTTATTAGTGAAACACCATGAGGTACAGTTGTACAGTTACAAATTTTGTGTTTGGATTTCAATTATACAATGATCAAGTACCCATCCCTCCACCAGTGCCCATTTTCCACCACCACTAATCCCAGTATTCCTCCCCCATCCCCCCCGCCCCACCCTGTCTCTGTGGCAGGGCATTCTCTTTTGTTCTCTCTCTCCTTTTGGGTGCTGTGGTTTGCATTGAGTGGCAATCATGTTCGGTCTAGAGTCTACTTTCAGCATGCTTCTCCCATCCTGGGAGGATCCTCCCAACATCCTTTATTTGGTGCTCCCTTCTCTATCTGAGCTGCCTTTTCCCCGAGCTTGTGCAGCTGGCCTCCAAGCCATGGAGTGAAACTCCTGGTACTTATCTCGCTATTCTTGGTTGTTAGACTCCTATTTTGTTACTTTATGTTCCCCAGATGAATGCAATCTTTCTATGTCTGTCCCTCTCTTTCTGACTCATTTTGCTTAGAATGATACTTTCCATGAAGTACCACTTGTACGTAAATTTCATGACTTCATCTTTTCTAACAGTTGCATAGTACCATTGTGTAGATGTACCAAAGTTTCTTTAAGCAGTCATCTGTTCTCGGGCACTCAGGTTTTTTCCAGATTCTGGCTATTATAAACAGTGCTGCAATGAACAAATAAGTGCAGATGTCACTTCGACTATATATTTTTTGCCTCTCTGGGATATATTCCCAGAAGTGGTATTGCTGGGTCAAATGGGAGCTTAATTTCTAATTTTTTGAGGATCGTCCATACTGTTTTCCAAAAGGGCTGAACCAGTCGGTATTCCCACCAGCAGTGAAGGAGGGTCCCTTTCTCGCCACATCCGCACCAACACTAGTTGCTTTTGTTCTTTTGGATGTGGGCCAGTCTCTGTGGTGTGAGGTGATATCTCATTGTTGTTTTGATCTGCATCTCCCTGATGATTAATGATGTAGAGCATTTTCTCATGTGCCTTTTTGCCATTCGGATTTATTCTTTAAGAAAGTTTCTGTTCATTTCATCGCCCCATTTTTGATGGGGTTGGATGTTTTCTTCTTGTGGAGTTCAACCAGTACTTTGTATACCCCTTGTCGGATGTGTATGGGGTGAATATCCTTTACCATTCTGTAGACTCAATGACATCATTCTTGCTGACTAAATATTTGTTAACCCCCAGTGGTTTCCATCTGAGTTGAAAATATATAATGGCTTTCAGCATGACCTACTCATTGGTATTTTTCCAAATTGGTATAGAGTAATCATAATAAAGACACATTGGGTTCCATAACAACTTTTAGAGACAAGGTACTGAGTTTAGTCTTCAAATCCTCACTTCCTTCATTCCTCTATAGAACCTCATAAGGCAAGTGTAACAGAGCCTCAAATATCATCACTAAATTTCATTTCATTATTATGTTTATGAGAAAATAAATGATTCCTGGCTAGGGCCACTGCTTGTGACGTTTGGGCAGGTTTTCTGCAGATATTCTGCTTGCCTCCCACGTCTCACAGAAGTGCACACTGGAATCACTGTCATTATAGAAATGAGACAAGTGTGGGCATAAATGTGCCCTGAAACTTCAGGGCTAGGTCTTATCTTATGTCCTGAGCTGCTGAGATAGTCTTCAGGCACCCAAGATATTGAGCTGGAATTCACTGTATCACTGTCATCCTGTTGTTCATCAATTTGCTCAAGTGGGCACCAGTAGCATCTCCATTTGTTCCAACCCTGAGATACTAGCAGCCTCTTCTTACTCTTCCTTCCCAAAGGTGCCGTATTGCAGGCTCTTTCAGAGGCAGGGGAATGAGACTCTGAGACACTAAAAATCATTACTGTTTTTGGCATTTCAAATACACCAAGGGGCGCTTGCCAGGCTCAGCCGTGTGGATAGGATACTCTTGGTAGCTTGCCAGGCTCTCCAAGAGCTGGAATTAATGTTTGAAAAAGGAGTGTATGAATGAATGAGAATAGCTGCCATAGTTTGCAAGCTATAGTTAGAAAACAAACTATTGTTTAGTAGAAGAAGTGCTCTAGGTCTTTATTTAAAAGTTGGGGAGGGAGTACGATGCTGCCAACAGGTTAACCTGTACCTGCGGGGCGAGTGCATCAGCAGCCTGATGGTGCCTTTGGGCGTCCTGACACTCCAAAATTGCAGCTCAGCCTACCCGAGCCTGTGGAGAAAGGTCTTGAGTATGGCAGTGGTTGAGTTCTGTAGATTTTTGGCTGCTTGGGCTGGGTCCCTTGGGGCAGAGAGGGGTCTCACCCGCCCCCTTCCGGACGCCCTGATAAAACAGCCAGGCACGGGTCTGGCTGCATTGGCTATGGTGAGTGTCATATTATGCTCTCTTCCAGGAGAGAAGGACATGTGATCTGGATGGTGGCCTATGACGGGATTACTGGCACCAGCCAGAGTTGGCCTATGGGTGTGACAGCTGAGTCTCTGGAAACATTTTCATTTCATTTCATTTCATCATCCTGTTATTCGTCGATTGCCTCGAGCAGGCCCCAGTAACGTCTCTTTCATCCTAGCCCTGAGATTATATTCAAGGCTTTTTAGGAGAATGAGACCCATCATTGTTACTGGTATTTGGCATATTTGGTACGCCACGGGGAGTTTGCCAGACTCTGCCCTGTGGGCAGGCTACATTTGATAGCCTGCAAGTTTGTCCAAAGTAGGAATGCGATAATAAGATGTCAAGAGTCTCTGGAAACAATGCAGAAAAATTTCTTCCCTTGGGGGTATAGTGCCGCCAACAGTTCAACCTGTAACTGTGGAGCGAGTGCATCAATAACATGATGGTGCCTTCAGGCTTCCTGACACCCCAAAATTTCTGCTGTGCCTTTGGCCCAACAACTTGGGACCAAGTTTACCAAGAAATTAAACAGCCAAAAGTTAGGTATGTGGGAGCCATGCCCACAAACCACCTCTGGCTTAGCTATAAAAACTTGTTTATTGCCTTATTTCAGAGACCCATAGATAAATCTCAAAAGAGACCAAAAGCCACAGTTAATCTCAGACCTGCACATGGCTGAACAGACTGGGGTAAATTGAAGGGGACCAGGTTGGCCTGTGCCTGCCCAAACAAAGCCCCCAGCAGCCACTTTCTTCCACAATCCAAAATTGTCGACATATCTCTGGCCTAACTCCACCGTCTGAGGATGGACCTGCAGAAAATTTGGCTATGTGGATTTTGTGACTGAAATCTCCAAACTTTCACGGAGTTGGGGTGGTCTACCTCCCCCCCACTTCCCAGTACACATGGAAGGAAGCTCTGGCAATCACCTCCACAAACCAACTCCAGAGCCACTCTGTAAACTCTATTACTGGCCTTGCTTCAGAGACCCATAAATAAATCTCGAGAGAGATCAAAAGCCAGAGACATAGCAATGAGTCCCTGAAGATGCTACAGAACCAGAGATCTCTTCGGGTCCCATACTGAGCCAATTTCACTAGGGCATCCCAGATGGAGCAGGTTTAATCTCCCCACCTACTCCAGATGGAATCCCGAGGACCAAGAGTTTCCACAAGCAAGATCCAGGTATGTGAGTTCCAGGACTAAATCTCCATTTCGCCTGGTGGCAGAGATGCTGGGCTGTCCCTCCCTTGCTCCCAGCCTGCTCATCCTTCTGGTTGTCACACCCACAATGTGCCTCCGGGCACCATCAGCTTTGGTCCAGAGATACCCAATTGAATCCCAAAATGGATAGTGCCCTACAGAAATGTCTCTGGAACCCAGCCATTTACAATCTAGGGTTCTCGAAGCACGTGGCTGAGGCACCCAAGATATTCAAAATGAGCAATGGACAATAAATGATCTAGCATCTTCCTCTGGCAGGCAGGTTTGAATGGTGGTGGTAAAATTTGAGCAAAACATAATGCCCAAAAGTAGAGAGAGTGGGGCCTGGAGAGATAGCACAGCGGGTAGGGCATTTGCCTTGCATGTGGCCAACGTGAGTTTGATTCCCAGCATCCCATGTGGTCCCCCAAGCACCGCCAGGAGTGGTTCTTGAGTGCAAAACCAGGAGTAACCCCTGGCATTGCTGGGTGTGACCTAAATGATCACTTGATCACTTGATCACTTGACTTCCCGCTAATCGTCGATTTGCTTGAGCAGGTGCCAGTAACGTCTCCATTTGTCCCTGTTGCATGCTAGTGTAGCCCAATGGCGTCTGCCTGTTCTAGGAACACGAAGAGACTCAAACTGATCATTCAGGATCTTGATGAAGAATTCTGACCATCTAGTAGGTGGGTGGCCATGCGGTCTTTTGATGTCCCATGGAATCCAGTCGGTAATGGTTCTAGTCCAGTGGTCATCTCCAAATCTCATTACATGTCCAGCCCATCTGATTTTTGACATCTTGGCAAACAAGACAGTGTCCCTGATTCTTCATTGTTGATGGAGGTTGGAACTCTGGATTCTTTTTCTCATTTGAGTGAAACGTGATACTCCAAGCATAGCTCTTTCAATTCCTCTTTGGGAGACCTGAATAGCATTCTCATCCTGTTTGCATAGGGCCCAGGTCTCTGAGGCATATGTTTTTACAGGAAGAACAGTGGAATCAAACAGTGGAACCTCCAGAGCCAGAAGTTCTTCGTTCTCTTAGCTATTTCTTCAACGCTCCTGAAGGTGTTCCAAGCCACTCTCTTCCTCCTGTGCAGCTCAGGTGCCAGGTCATTTGTCATGTTGACTTCTCAACCTAGGTACACATAACTGTTGCATTTGGAGATGGTTGTTCCGTTGAGAGCGAATGAAGCATCAGGAACAAAGCTATTTCTCATAAGCATTGTCTTCGTAAGATTCAGCTGTAGTCTGACCTTTCCACACTCATGGTCGAAGTCGGCCAGCATTTGTGCCGCTTGTCTAATGTTTGTTGTTATTAGAACAATGTCATCAGCAAAGCGGAGATGGTGAGGTTGCCAACCATCTACCGTCACTCCCATTCTTTCCCATTCCAGTCGTCGCATGATGTTCTCGAGGGTGGCACTGAAGAGTTTCGGTGAAATGGTATCACTCTGCCGAAATCCTCTCTTGACATCAATGATTACTTCTTTGTAGAATGGTGAGGTCCTGGTAGTGAATCCATAATACAGCTCACAGAGGATCCTGATGTATTGAGTTTGAATGCCCTGATTGGCTAGGGCTTCGATGACCGCTTCCGTCTCAACAGAATCAAAGGCCTTCTTTAAATCAATGAACGTTATACAGAGCGGCATCTTGAACTCCCGAGAAACCTCAATGTGCTTGGTTATCATGTGAATATGTTCGATGGTGCTGAATCCTTTGTGGAACCCGGCTTGCTCGCATGGTTGTCCTTCATCTAGTGTTCTGCCAATCCTATTCAGGATGACTCGATTGAACAGCTTGTAGATGACAGACAATAGGCAGATTGGGCGATAGTTGCCAATGTCATGGATGCCTCCCTTCTTGTACAGTAGTACAGTCCTGCTGGTTTTCTATGGGGATAGAAACTTGCATTCAGACAGGTAGCGTGTGAAGAGCTGAGCCAGCATATTGATGAGTGCTGATGGCAGGTTCTTCAGGTGTTCAGGTCTGACCTTGTCTGGGCCAGGTGCTGTTTGTTTCTTTACTGACGAAATGGCTTGTCGGATTTCGGAAGGGAGAACATTGGGAATGACATATCCATCCTGCGGAATTTGGTATGTCGGCAGGTGGACGTGGCTATCAAAGAGATCTGAGTAGAAGTCATGGATTATCTTCTCCATTGCCCTTCTGTGATAGATTCATCAGGACTTTGGAGGGGAGTCAGTTTGGTCTTGTAGTTGGCGAGGGACAGGCAGGTGTTACAAATGCTTTTCCCGACTTCTGCTGCATCTACCAGCACTTCTGCTCGTCTCTCTTTGAGGTCTTCCTTGATTGCATCTCTGCACTTCTTTGTGAGCTCGGATGTTCGCTTGCGGTTGCCTGAGGCATGCGCCAAACCACGTTGGAGAATAAGCTCAAGAGTTTTCAAAGCTCAGGCGTTTTTTTGTGGCTATCTCTCTCTTGGCGTTCCTCACACAATCATGGAGGTGCTAAACCAGTCGATTGTATTCCTCATCAATGTTGTCAACAACGGCATCTTCCCATGTTGCCGCAATAGTGCCAAAGAGCTCCAAGTTGAAGCCCCATGGAACAAGATAAGTGGAACTTTGAGACCTTGGACTCCAGGCTCAACAGATCTGAGGACAGAGATTCTCTGCTTGCTCCCACCAACCACAGGTGAGGAAGGGATTAAAATCAGGAGCCCCACCCTCCCCTGCCCTGTCTGCTTCCACCAACCACCAGAGATCCAGGGATTGGATTGCGCACAGAAGACTCACCCTACCCCTACCTGTACCAGATAAATACCTCACTGGCAGACCTCCACTACCTCCACTACCCAGCCGCCGCCACGCTCCAGGATGCTTTCCAGACCGCGCGGCCACAAAGCGGCTGCACAACACATTATAAGACACTTAATATCCATCTTCCAGAATTGCCGTACCATATTCGATTTTATCACTGTTATCACTGTCCTCCCGTTGTTCATCGATTTGCTTGCATGGGCCCAGTAACGTTTCCATTGGAGACTTTGTTGTTACTGTGTTTGGAATATTGAATACATCACGGGTAGCTTGCCAGGCTCTGCCGTGCGGGCGAGATACTTCGAGAGGGCCGGAGGAATTGAACTAGGGTCGGCCATGTTGGCTGCGTGCAAGGCAAATGCCCTACCTATCGATGGGAACACCTACAAGGGCGATTAGAGGCCACCCCAAAAGCCTCTATCCCTCTCGGAGAGCCTGGCAAGCTACCGAGAGTATTCCGTCCGCATGACAGAGACTCACAAGCTATCCGTTGTGTATTCAATATGCCAAAACCAGTAATTACAATGGGTCTCATTCCCCTGACCCTGAAGGCATCACCAATATGGCAGTGTTGAGAAGGATGAGGAAGGAGAGGCTGATAAAATCTCAAGGCCGAACTAGGCTGCCAAAACGAAGGAAGACAAAAATGATTGTCTGTACTTTCAATGCATGTACGCTAGACCTAAACGAAAAGCAAAAAAAAAAAAAAAAAAAAAAAGTAGAGAGAGTGTATTGGAAAAATTGCCTGCCATGGAGGAAGGGTGAGGACTGGAATGGAGGTGAGGGGTGATAACTGGGGACACTGGAGGTGGAAAGTGTGCACTGATGGAGGGATGGGTGTCATTGTATGGCTGAATCTCAAACATAAAAGCTTTGTAACTGTACCTCATGGTGATTCAATAAAAAATAAATAATAAATAAAAGTTTGGAGATTTTTTTTTTGTCAAGAGGGGTTATCTTAGTAACTTTATTTATAACAACTAGCCTAGTATAAAATTTCTTTCATTTTATGTTGTTTCACTAGTCACAATTTCTATGAAACTATCCATGATAGTGACTTACTGCACTGCAACTATTCCTATTTACATATAAGGAAATGAGGATGAGAGCTATTCTGTAAATCAAAAAGCTTTCTAGCTACTTTGATTCCAGGAGTTCTTGCAATAGACCTGCCCTGTAGAATTAGATCATTTTGTCTTGGAACTCTTTTGGCAATTTGAAAATTTATCCTAAGGCAGGGGTAAGGAAAAATGAGTCTATTCATATAACTTGCCTACCAATAAAAAGTTCTGTTAAGAGTAGGGTCTGTGTGACCTTTCAGAAATAAAAGCTTGGGGCTGGAGCAATAGCACAGCGGGTAGGGTGTTTGCCTTGCACACGGCCAACCCAGGTTTGATTCCCAGCATCCCATATGGTCCCCTGAGCACTGCCAGGGGTGATCTCTGAGTGCAGAACCAGAGTAACCCCTGTGCATCGCCAGGTGTGACCCAAAAAACAAAACCAAATAAAAGGAATAAAAGCTTAAGAGTCTTGCCTTCTTCTGACCACCTTTGTCACCACCACAAAGATCAAGGATGTGCTTCAAAGGGGCAACTATCATTCTCTTAATAGCCCAAATCAAATTACTACCTCAGTTGCTTTACATAATTATTGACTAAGCTTGCCATCTTGGTTTATTTATTCACCATCTTCACCCTCCATCCCCAGGGCACATTGATTTAAATCAATAATTGAAATAAAATAACAATACTTATCTATTCAAAAACATTTTGGTGGAGCCAGACCCTACAGTGCTCAGGATTTACTCCAGGCTTTGTGCTCTGGGATCTCTCCTGGTGGGTTCAGGAAATAATATGGGGTGCCAGGGATCAAATCCCAATCAGTTGTACGCAAGGTAGGCACCCAGCCCACTATACTATCTCTCCAGCCCCAATTCAAAAACATTTTTATTGATTCCGCCCACTCCAAATGTCCTTTATTACCGGTAAAGTGTGTGCTGGTAGTCACTTGAGGATAATGGAATATCTATGAAATCTTCATTTATTTAGAAATGTGAGCTACATACAAAAATTCTATTCACTCATAATATACTCTAAATATTTGAAAAAAAATCTGAAGATCACATGATAGACATTAAGAAAAACCTACAGCTTCAGAAATGTACATGAAACTCAAAGGTCTTTTACACAACCTCTTGATAGATGCTATCTTGGAAGGGGATGAACTCACACACATTTTGTCAACTGGTCGAGTTGAGACTTAACACTCAGGGTTTTTTGCTTTGCTTTATTGGAGTGCCTTGGGTGGAGAGTGGGGGAAATGATGTCATTTTCCAAGCATAAAGACCTGAAAATGGTCCTCCAAAAATATTTGAATAAATTAATTTTACTCAGTAAAATGAAAATGAAGTATGATTTTATAAATCTTCTCATCCCAAGCATGAGTTTTACTGAGGTTCAGAGTTCATGTGCTCAACTTTAGAAGTAGATTTAACAAAGATCCTTAGCTATTACCCATAGATGGTATGAATTTATGGAGTGCTAGTCTGGATGAAAACAGTATTATAACATAAAATGCATCATTAATACTTTAAAACCCAGTATGATTTATATTTATATAAATAACATAAAAGAAGCCAATTAAATGAAAGTCGCTGGGGTGTAAATAACATAAAAACTTATTGTTTTGTAAGCTACTGAAAATAAACCAATAATGAAAGTATTTATCATATGTCTAAAAACCTAGCAGGTGCGAGGGGGTTAAGCAGACTTATGCAGAGGGAAATATTTAAATTTTTCTGATGCCTTTTAATGCAGGCTCCACGTTTTCATCAAATTCAGAGCCATTTAAGATGTGACATTAAATCTAAAACTTGCCTTTTGTCCATTTGAGTAATTAATAATTTAAGTGCAACAAGGACATCTTGATTCCAACACTTTGTAATCTGACTAGGAGGATATTTAAAATTCATTACAGTACATTAAACTTGCAGTGAACAGTTAGCTTCATTGCAAAATAAATAAATAGCCAATTTGCTTTGATCAGCAGAAATTCTGATAAAATCAGCAAAACACCAATTAAAATGTGAAAAATGTCACCTACCGTAGTTATTCTAATGGAACATAGATTTAGAGGAAGGAACTGATTCAATGTTTATTTTCATACCAGCTGTGACTTCCAAATGTAAATCATTTCACTTTTTGCTGTTACAGTGAGCTCCTTCAAGGGCCTGGCATTGATCCTATGGGTAAGTAATTTGTATTACATAAAAAGGCACCTACTAGGACTGCATTCAAATTTCCTTCATTTTCTGGCAAATCATTGTTTCTTTTCAATGGTTTACCAGTCTTCTTGTCTCCAGGAGAATTGTTGACAACTTGAGGGTCAAAGTTGGGACCACGTGACCCACAGTTCCTCCTAGTACATGTGAAAACTGTCCTGGATTAGGCCACACTGCCTCTCACCTCTCTGAGGAATCATATACCTCCTTCTTGACATGCCCACCATATGGGTCCATCGGTACTATGCTACTATGTACACAGTCATTCATACTTCTGGCATTGTGTGGTAAGTTCAAGATAAGTGTGTGCTTATTTATGTCCAGTGCTTAGCTGGGTGCCAAATGCCTGTAATACGAGTGCACTTGGAAGATGGAAGACAGTCACATGGGTGGCATTTTCTCACTCCAGCAGACCCAGAACTCTTGATCTCACAATCCAGAAATCAATCCTGTACCCCCAGCGTCTTCCAGGGGAAGTGAACAATGATTGTTGAAGAGGAAAAACTAAACTACTTACCACTTCGTTACATATCCTTCCCATGTAATTTTTTTAAAAAGAAATAAAAAACAGAATTGTTTCAAACCACAAGATGGGTTTTCTTTCTTCGTCTGCCTTTTCTTCTATTTAGGCAGTTTTTTTCTGGACAGAAACCATGAATTCATTTCTAACAAGCACCATGGAATCCGTGACTTCTGGCCACTTCAGAAATTAGTAAAAGGAAAGGAATGTGCAAAAGTGAAAACAATTGTACTGTGTCATGAGTGCTATTTTTCCTCTTTTGAATTTTTGAGAAGATTTCTTCATCATCTTTCTGATAGTCACAGCAGTAGATACTCAAAGAAATGCGATAATAAGACCCTCAGCACGGAAACTGACCCATTCGAAACTGAAGTTGCTCAGCATCCAGTTAAGAGATTGAGCTTACGTTTAAGCAAATCCACAATTCAAAAACCTCCAAATAAATTTAAACACCTCAGGCTAAGCCATGATGAGTTTAAAATTAAATGAAACAACAGCAGATTTACTGAGTTTAAAACAACTAATTGCTTGGGAGATGCTCCTACTCACTTGAAATTTTGTGCAGTTATTTCCATTACATTTCAACCCTTGAATTCTAGTTGGCCCTAGTTAGGTGGCACCTATTGATAATTAAGTCATGGGTGAGTCTACATGCCTGAAAGTTCTGCATGTTTGGTTTAACTTATATTATGAAGTTCAACCTTAAATATGTCTGTATGGATTTAAGACTGCGTTGGTAGGTAAACTCATCTACCTGCCCTTTTCCAGAGACCCATAAATAAATCTTAAAGGAGATCAACTAGCCACAAAAATTTCTTGGATACCCAGTTCCAGCTGAGACCTCTGGGGTGATCTTGGGAGTGGAGCAGGCCAAGTTCCTGCCCCACCAAAACCCTGACAGCCACACACTCATGCCCCAACAGCGCCACCATGCCTCCAGCTGTACTGCCCAGTTAAATATTCTGGACCTTCTGGAGTTACATCTCCAAACTCCACAATACTAACATCCTAGTAGGAGCACACTAGATTGTATGGGAATGTAATGTAGAAGCCAACTAATCTCAACTAACAAAGATGTTAACACAGAAGGCTTAACTTGCAACAACAGCTTAGTAAACCCTCAGACAAGGACTTAATGTCCCCATGGTGAGTTACAACAATTTTCACAAATTTTGTTTTACTGAAGTATTTTTGATCATTCAATTAGCCATTTATGGTAACAAGAAATAGAAAATAAATTATTGTGGGCCTGCTATGGGGAGAGGTTTGAAGGGTGGTTGGGAAAATGGAGACGATGGTGGAGGGAATGCGACAGTGGTGGTAGGATTTTGGTGTTGGAACATTGAATGCCTGTAACACATCATCATGAACAACTTTGCTCACCAAGGTGTTTAAATAAAGTATGTGTATGTTTGTGTGTTTGTGTATGTGGGGGGGTGTGTTTGTGTGTGGGTATGAAGACTGCATTGATATCCTTAAAGAAGCACATGATCTTATCTTAACTGGTCATTTAATTAGAAAGTATATGGTGTAATGAAATCAGAAAGGTCCCTGTCACCACCACATTTTCTGGGAGCTTAGGCACATGCCTTAATTTCTCCCGGAATTATTTTCCTGTTCAATAGGATAGTAATTCGCCTGCATCGTTGCATTGAGGGCTGGGGCATGATAAATGTAAAGCTTGTAGGATAATACTTGGCACATAGCAATTGCTTGATAAATTCCAGTTACCATAATTAGTAATTAATCACCATTGTGTCTTGTTTCAAAAACAGCAGACAGGCCTCCAGTAGTGATCATTCAGCTTAGAGCCAAGAGCAAGCTCTGAGAGCAGTTGCATGTGGCCCCCAAGCCCCTTTAAACAAACAAATAAAAATTAGGCAGGACTGGGCACAAACTTTGCATGCAGGAGACTGGGGTATAGTCCTTGTCACCACGTGTGGTCTCTTGAGCACCAGTAAGGAGTGACTTCTGAGCACTACCAAGTCTGCTCCCCAAAACACAAACAAAATTTAAACATAAAAACACCAAGCAAGTACATGCAGGAGTTTAGTCCTCAAAAGTGTTGCCTGACATGGCAAATCTAAACAGACAGCAGTATCTGGAGCATAGTGGTACTTTAAAAATTATTAATCATTTACGTGGAATTCAAATTTGATGGGGCATCCTGCATGTTACCTGTAGTTTAATACTAACTTATGGTACTTACAGACCATAACAACTTCATATTTCCTTTAAATCCTGGGGGAGTAAGCCAAGGGTAGGTTAGAAGTAAAATGTTTAGATTATTGCTTTAATTCTTCACTTCACTTTGGGTATTGAGACAGAAAGTTCCACTGCCACTCTGGATGTCCTTGGGACAATATGACATGCCATCAACATCCCCTGTGCTGGCTCATCATCCAGAGGCTGTGATGCCCTTGTTTATAGCACCTTCAATTCCACAGACGTTTTTACTTGACTAATTCACTGTTTCCTACCAGGCAGGGGGTGGTGAAGAAATCATTCAAACTAAATGCTACTTTGAAGTTCAGTTACTTGGATGGAAAACAGCAAATAAATTGATCATTGCAAATGGTCTGAAATTTGAATGATTCTTTTTCCACTTCAACTAAATCTATTGAGCACACCCCAATAATTTAAAAGTGCTGAAAATAAGCAGTATTGGGGATTAATGAACACAATATATTCACTCTGTTGCATTTATTATTTTTAAATTATCACACTACCACTTGAAGGAATGCAATGAGGTTGAAATGAAGCAATTTTGTTGTTAAATATTGTCATTTAGAAGAGAACGCATGTGATGCTGAACTGAAATAGCACAAGCAGTTGCTGTTTTCTGTTTATCCTGAGTTATTTTCAAGTGAACCAAAAAATAAAGTAATAACAAAGAAGTCTCTTGTCTCAGTGATCCCACAGGGGATTAGCCAGACTTGGCAAAAGTTGCTCTGAGTGAGGAACAAGAAGGCAGCCGTGAGACCTCAGACCTTGGCAGCTTCTTCTGGGGTTCAGAAGGACAGAGCCCATCCTTGGAGAGATGGACAGACCATGTGGACAAATGTGGAAGGAACAAAGGGCCTTTGGGCTCTGTGACTTCTTTCTGGGCTTCCATTTCCTTAGCTGATGACTGGGAGAGCAGTCACAGAGGGGTCTTGGGAGCACTAGAGTGACAATGACACACAGCCTGGAGATCAGCCCTGCAGTTGTTTTTTATGAAATCCCCTCCCCACAGAAGGGGACACTGGTGATGGTTGTGGCGTTGGACGCACATACATGAGAAACCATTATTAATAGTACTGTAAACCTTAAAATTTTTCCAAAGAACAACAAATAAAATAAAATTCCCTTCCCTTAACTCTTTGCTTAGTGGAGGGGCAGTTGATGTGATTGCCTGGCTATGGTTGGCTGATTGTTGCTGTTGTTGTTGTTTGGGGGAGGGGGGGTGGCACAATCAGAGATGCTCAGGGCTTATTCCTGGCTCTACACTCAGGAATTATTCCTGGTGGTGTTCAGGGGACCATAAATGACACCAGAGATCAAACTCAGATTGGGCTACCTGATTCCCTACCTGCTATCTTATCTCTCCAGCTGCAATGTAATTATGTTTTTAGCTGTGGTGCTCTCTAGGGACCACTGCTGGGTTGCTATGCTGCACACTCAGCTGAGCTGCTCCATGAGGTTTGCCCTCTGTTTGCTGCAGGTATCACACACAACCCCCCTGGGGCTTGCCTTACCCTCTTTAGCTGAGGCATGTGGTGGGTTCTGGCTGTAGAGCTCACAGGGCAATGTGTTGCTTACACACCTGCTCACCAGAGTTGAGAATCTCTGGCTCTGGGGTGAAACCAACTTTTTTCTTTTCTATGGTTATAGTGCTTACTGGGTTTGCACTCACTTGTGGTTCTTACACATACCTGGTTGTAATGCGGCCAGAAAAGGCCAGTGGCACCAAGATTCACAGGTAACGAAGCTGCCAGGATCAGTGTCTCTTCATATAGTGCATCCGGGATTTCAACCTGTGGCCAAACTCTTGCAAGAGAGGTGCTCTAGCCCCAAGTGCTCTTTCGTCAGACCCAGAAAGTATGCAGTTTTGCAACTTTTGATAAATTATTTTCCTGGGGCTAGATGGATAGTATGGTGGGTAAGGTGCTTACCTTGCACATAGCTGGACTTGATCCCCAGCATCCGATATGGTCCCCTGAGCACCACCAGGAATGATCCCTGAACACAGAACCAGGAATAAGCTCTGAGCTCTGCTGGCTGTGGTCCCCCATACCAAAAAATTAATTTCCTTCACTATCTTGTTAGAAATGGTGAGCAGCAAGTGTAGCCTTGCCAAATAAAGTACAGGATGCTCACTTAAACCTGAATTTCAGATTAACATTTATACTTTCTTGGTTAAGTATGTCCCACATTGTATGTTGTATGGTCAGACTAAAGGACTGCTCACTGGGAATCTGAAATTTAAATCCAAGTGGCATCTTACCTCTTTTTGCCCAACACAGAAACGTTACGTGAAAGTTGAAAGGTCCCTTTCGGGAATCTCGTTGAATCCTTCTACTCGAGTTCACCTCTCCAACATATTTCTCCTGACACTGAAGTTCCCTTAATGTCAAATTCTTCTTGACTCTGTGAAAATTATTTTTTAGTAAAAAGAACTAAAATGCTTCTCTCTGCAGAATCCATGCTTCTGGGGCCCCTAGATAGGCACCTTCATCCATAAAAGGGGTATGAAGTAGCAAAGTCCTGGCTTGTAGAGAATTGCAGACAGCATTTTGTAATTCTCTAAGCATAGGGAAATTCACAAAAAGGGAAGCTAGCATGGTCATTACTCATTCTTCCATCCAGTAAGCAATCAGTGGGTTCTTGCAGAGGGGCAGGTGCTGTACTTGAGACACTGGGAACACAGTGACTTGGGACTCTCAGCTTGTTGGGTTGCTTCATTGGTTGCTTGCTGTGGTACAGACTTTACTTTCAAAGAACCTGACTTCTAATGGGTGAAGACAAAGTTATTTTAAATCAGATGATCAAGACAAAGGACCATAAAGATAGAGATGGGGTAGAGAGTGACAGGAAGCTGCTACTCCTCACAGAATATTTGGAGAAGGAAGGCAGTACCTATGAGAGACATGAGCAGAGACATAACTCCTATCAAAGTTAGTGGGAAAACCACACAAATATTTTGGGTAAGAACATTTTGGAAGGAAGAAAGAGTAAGTGGCAATCAGTGCCCTGACATAGGTGAGAGTCTTGACTTAAGAGAGAAAAACTAGTCTAGATAAGACTGATGAGAAAAATGTATTTCAGTTTCTGCAAACTAGTCTACCATTCTGCCTGGGAAGATGGATAGACCCAAGTTCCAATCTACAGTTTAGTTACAAACCCTCACAACAAGTTTCCATTGATGATCCTTCAGCTATATCTCTATGTCTAGAAAGAGCTACTTTGGAAGACTTTTCTGATTTTTTCTTATTTTGGATTTGGGGCTATATCTGGTGGTGCTCAGGGCTGGCTCAGGTGCTCACACTAGCTCTATGCTCAGTGATTACTCCTAGTGAAGCTCTTGAGACCCTATGGGAGTCAAAGGATTGAACCTGGGTCAACTGCATGCAAGGCAAGCAGTCTACTTGCTATAGTATATCTCCGGCCCAGAAAGCCTTTTTAAGGGAAGCAAACAAATCTCCCACTCCTTCACCCAGCCTTATCATAAACTGGTGATACTTTCATAGCCAGCTAAGAGGGCACGTGACAGACCCTACAACAGGAAAACAGCATCCCACATGCCTTCTCCAGCTCCATCCTTGGTTTCTTTTTGTTTGATTTTGGGGTGGCACATCCAGTGGTGAGCAGGGCTTACTCCCGACTCTGGGATCACTCCTGGAAAGGCAAAAGAGACCATATGTGGTGCTAGAGATACAACAGATTTGCTGCATGCAAGGCGAGATCATTACCCATTGGTAATGCTTGGTTTCAGTCATTTTCCTTCTTATCTTATTGTTTCCATTCCATTCATTACTATGCTAAATAACTATTATAAATTTCTGTTCAAGTGGCTAGTATAGTTTGACCTCTGGCATTTGTCCATAATTTTTATTTCCTTGTAATCATGCAGCATACATAACCAGGTAAGATGACGTTCAGTAAAAGTCTAGGTTATTGAAAAATCCTTTAAAAATGCAGCTTGACTAGTTTTTCAGTCCCTTCCCATTTTTCTTCCCCTAGAACTCATGAAAGTGCTTTTAGGAATATGGAAGAATTATTCAAAATAATCAAATTCATTTTTAATATGCCATCTCTGTATTAAATTGGTTCTTGCTTTCAGTAATTGTATCTCAGTCTTAAGAGAGTATAAACATTACTTTCATTTACATTGCTTTCTTCTACTTTAATTCTATATAAAGTATGACAATCAACTCCAACAAATTACTGTGTTAGGATCTATGAATTCAATATTATAAAGGACTTATTATTCTTAAAATTATTTTATTTATTTCTTTGTTTTGTTTTGTTTTTGCTTTTTTTTTTTTGGCGGTGGGGGGGTCACACCCAGCAATCCTCAGGGGTTGCTCCTGGCTCTGCACTCAGGAATCACTCCTGGTGGTGCTCAGGGGACCACATGGGATGCTGGGCTGGAGCGATAGCACAGCGGGTAGGGAATTTGCCTTGCACGCGGTCGACCTGGGATACCTGGGTTCAATTCCTCCACCCCTCTCAGAGAGCCCGGCAAGCCCGAGAGTATCCTGCCTGCATGGCAGAGTCTGGCAAGCTATCCGTGGAATATTCAATATGCCAAAAACAGTAACAAGTCTCACAATGGAGACATTACTGAGCCCGCTCGAGCAAATCCATGAACAACGAGAGGACAGTGCTACAGTGCTACATTTATGTAAGTATGTATTTATTTATTTGGGCTGGAGTGGGAGCATAGCAGGTAGGGCGCTTGCCTTGCATGGGGCCAACCTGGGTTCGATTCCTCTTCCTCTCAGAGCCTGACAAGATACTGAGAGTATTCCGTCTGCACGGCAAAGCCTGGCAAGCTACCCATGACGTATTCGATCTGCCAAAAACAGTTACAAGTCTCACAATGGAGACGTTACCAGTGCCTGCTGGAGAAAATCAATGAACAATGGGAGGGCAGTGCTACAGAGCTATTTATTTATTTACTGGGGGGCTGGAGCGATAGCACAGTGGGTAGGGCCTTTGCCTTGCACACGGTCAACCTGGGTTTGATTCCTCCACCCCTCTGGGAGAGCCCGGCAAGCTACCAACAGTATCCTGCCCGCATGGCAGAGTCTGGCAAGCTACCCGTGGAATATTCGATATGCCAAAAACAGTAACAACAAGTTTCACAATGGAGATGTTACTGGTACCCCCTCGAACAAATCGATGAACAATGGGAGTACAGTGCTACAGTGCTATTTATTTATTGGGGAGGTTGGGGGTCTCAACTAGCAGTGCTCAGGACTTACTCCTGGTTCTACGCTCAGGGATCACTGCTGGCGGTATTCAGGTATGGAGTGCCAGAGAGCAAATCCAGGTCAGCCGCATGCAAGGTAAGAACCTTCCCCACCGTACTATCAGTTTGGCCCCAGTTTTTAAATTTTTTTCAATAAACATACTTCCGCTGTTGCGACAGGTAAAACAGACACAGACATGAGATATTTTTGTTTGTTTTTGTTTGCTTGTTTGGGAGCCATACCTGGCAGTGCTGAGGGCTTGGTCCTGAAACTGCACTCAGGGATCACACCTGGATAGTTCAGGGAACCATGTGGAGTGCCAGGGATCAAATCCAGATCAGCTGTTTGAGAGACAAGTGTCTTATCTGCCATACTCTCTCTCTAGCCCTACAAGGACTTTCTACCAGCATTAACCCTAATTAATGCCTCCAGGATGCCAAAGCATAAAAATATTCTCTCAGAGCTTCTGAAAACGTCACTATTTAGAGCAAATGAAGACCTAAGAACAATAGTTCCTTCAACTTTCCGTGCAAGGATTTGTTTAGACCTTTTTGTTTTCATTTGTCAAAACTTCTGAGTAATTTTTGGTAATTATTAATATGGACCCCAATGAGGGGAAAAGTGATTCAGGCTAGATAGTCTCTATTTTGTCTTTATCCTATCAAAGGGTATGTAGAGATGAAAAGTAGGTGGTTAAGTTGTGAGATCTGGCTATGTCTTGTCTTCAGGAGGTGAAACTTCCTTCTCTTTTGCTAGGATCCCTTCCCCATCACAGCACTTACTAGAGGACCTCATCTACAGGAAATAATGACCCTCTCACATTTCTCTGGATTAATAGCCTGGGCAGCAGCGTCGCTGCTTTTAACTCTCAAAACAAAAGTCTTCTCTAAAAGACTCTACCTATCTTGATTTACTCTACCAGCGTGGCTTACAAAAATAGGGCTCTAATGCATGGCCTCCCTAGAGGTGTTTCCCCTGGAACTACCCACCTTGAAGGCATTGCTCACAGAAAAGTAAATAATAAATTAAATGCCATAAAAAAATCCTACCCTCTTGTAGTTCACCTGACTACTTTATTTTGTGACATTGCAGAAGAAACCTGATTTCCTCCTGACAAAGAGATGCAGAGTATCAAAACAACAACAGAAAAATATATCCTCCCAAACTACCCCTCTCAATAATTTCATGATGGATGGTAATTTCATATACCTACCTACCACAAGATCAGTCTATATTGATCAGTTAAGAGAATGAGAACTTCCTTTCTTGGTTGTTCAGATATCCCGCTTATTTCTTAATAGTCCTACATTCATAAGAGGCCAAAGGACTCTGACCTTGGCAAGCTAACTGAGCAGGAAAAGGCGATCATGTGTACCAGGCTGTCAACCACCCCACAAATTATGATAAAATATACCTCGCGATCAGAGAAAAGAGTTGCATATCTCCAGCGATATCCTCAATAGAACGTTTAAGGATTTGACTAGGACAGCAATTTATTTTGCACTAACGTGTTTTATGGTTATCATCAAACATTATGTCTTCAGAGACTGAAAGGTGATGTGTTTATGAACTCTGGTTCCTTGTTGCATTATCTTTACTGCTCAGAAATCCTCTATCACTTTCTTTTAATTCGTTCCTTCTCACTCCTTTCCTTTGCCTAATGTTTTATAAAAGCTGCCTGGTTTTGTAAAGGAAAAGAGGAAAAAGAAAATGAATCCGCATTATACAAAGGGCACGAAAGGAACCAATTTCCAACCCCGAATAGTTTCAAAATGAATGATTATCTGGCTAATTAGTGAAATAAATAATAATAATTGCCTGTCCCTCCTCATTAGAGCCCTTCATAGTAAATGGAAGCCCAGAGCAGCATCCCTGCGTGCTGGTCTTGTAGCAGAAGGTTCAGTTCTGAGTTGGAGAAAAGAGGCACAATTCCAACTTGCATATGTCCATGTGCCATCCCATAAAACCCGAAGAGCAAGAAATCAATCAGGAGTCTTGGTAGCTGGAAAGGAGATGCTTCAGGACACAGAGGGGTTATGTTTGACTTCTTCCCATGAATAAGGATTAAGCTCTGTACCAGGAATTCAAGAAATAAAGAACCAAACACTATGGCAAAGACCCCTAGGGCCAGAAAATAGAAAACTCTGACTTGTTCAGAGCTTATCTATACAATAACATCTATGTTCTGAAAGTGTTCTTTAGCCCAGATGTAGCAAATTTACTGAACCATCTCATTACACATGGAATTTCTGAGTTACGGTCCAGACCCAATAACTCTAAAGCTCTGAGAATGGGTCCATCATCTGAGTTAAACAAGATTCCTGGGTGCTCACTCATTATGTTAAGTCATCATCATGATTCCTTATCATGTCCCTGATGTTGACACATCTTTATAAGAGCAGCCAGTGAGATTAAGCAATGCTGTGAGATAATGCCAAGCCTCTGCACTGTGGGGGAATGTATAGTATCAGGAAATGTCATCACATTGGGCCATACTCTTGGAGAGATTTTTAGCCCCTGGTTCACCCAGCAGAACCAAGGCTCCTCTGCTTTCTCCTTGCTTCAACATCTGCAACTAGCAGAAAACCTTATTGCTGTTTCATAACTGGAGATGGCCCAGTGAAACCTATTACTCACCACAGAAAGCATTTGATTGGCTTCTAATGAGGCAGCAGATCAGCTTTTAGGGGTCTGTTCTCAGTGTGATTATGAATGGAGCATCCGTTAATGTTAATCAGTGGAAGCTCCCATTGCTTGGTAAGCTGCCTTGTAAAGCTCTTGTTTGTTGATGCTTAGATCATGTTCATTCTGGGTTTAAAAGTTCATTCAGTATTTAGAAGTTAGCAGGAAGACTGAATAAAAGAATGTCTCTGGGGTTGCAGCTGTAGCTCAAGTGGTAGAGGGCATGGCTAACATGTGTGAGCTCATAATCCAGTCCTGGTGTGTAATCTCAGATACCTCAGCACCGTAGGGCTTCAGCCCTAAATTGATAGTGCCACATTACCAGGCCAAGTCCCACTGAGTGTGACCACTGTATATGTAGATTAAAAGGTTATCTTTAAACTTCTCCCATCTTCTAAATCAGCCTTCTCAAACCCCATCAGTTCCAAGTGCAAACATTTCCCTCCATTATGACACATTTTTGCTGAAATGGCTTAAGAAATTAGTTAATTTTAAAGTGGGGAAGCAGAGTGCACTTGAGACTGAAGAACCATAAGCTGGCCTTGTAGAACACTGGTAAAAAAAAAAAAGCAACTACAAAATTGTAGTAGCTTCTATCATTGTCAGCCAGGAAGTCAGGGGAAGAGACAGTCTGAGCTAAAATCAAGCAGCCCAATGCTACCATTATTTACCAAAACTTCTTGAGAATAACAATAGCTCAGTAAAGTTGGTCACCCCCTAAAGGATGACTATATCAGACCTAAAGCTTCAAACTTGCAAGAACAATTTGATACTCATGTCAATCCCCTCAATATTGCCCGTCACAACAATATTTTAAAAAGGGGGACATTGGGAAAAACCAATAAAAACCACTGAAGCTTGAAAGGAAAACTAAAAAGCAGGCACATTAGGTGAGCAAAAGCTGATGGCAACGCAAGTTCTTGATTCTGTTTGTTGCAAACTTGTAATGTTTTGTTAGGTCCAGCTGCCTAATAAGACAGAGGGGTGAAAGGAAAAAATATTCCTATCATGCCGTCGTACAAGAATATTTTTAAAGAATTTTTACTATGGTGGTTCAGGGGAAAAAAGCAGCACTCACTTTACAAAATGTGCATAAATCTAGTAGTCACAGCTAGCTTCCCGCATTTTGTTTCCCAAGTCATAGAAGTATTTCCCATATATAAGATGCTTAGAAGCAGGCAATAGCAGACAACAGAAGGAAGAATCAACAACAAAAACAAAATTCAAGTGAATGTTCTCCCAAGAAAAATGTGGTGTTGGTAGTTTTAATGATCTCCTCTCTCTACATTTACTTAAATGAATGAATACTTTTAGAAAGATTGATTTATTTTCCACTCCATCTAGAGGAGCACCACTTACTTGCATTTTCTTGTTCCATGCTCAAGAACAAGATAGTAAAGATTCCCTCTACACGACCCCCCCCCCCCCCGCCCCCTGCCTCCTACCTCAACTACCTTGAAATTATACCAGAAAGCAGGAACACTGGGATTATGCAGCTTTCCAAGTTCTGGCCTCTGAGAAAAAGGCTTTTGAGAAAAAGCTAAGAAGTATTCTAGGTAAATACTGACCCAAAGTCCCAATGCCTGGGAAATTTGTTTGTTTGAGGGGCACACACTACTGTGTTCAGGGCTTACTGATGCTCAGAGGACCATATGAAGTGCAGATGGCTCTCTGATTTCTGCAGTACAGAGATCAAATCAGGGATGGTTGAGTGTAAGACAAGTACCTTAACCACTATCGTCATGGGTAGATGCTTGCAAGACAAGCACCCTACCTACTGTACTGTCTCTCCAGACCCAGGGAAACCTTTTTTTTTTAATTTTTGGGTCTCACCCAGTGATGCTTAAGGGTTACTTTTAGCTCTACACTGAGGAATTACTCCTGGTGGTTTTGGCGGGACCATATGGGATGCCAGGGATCCAACCTGGGTCAGCCATTTGCAAGCAAACACCCTACCCACTGTATTATTGCTTCATCCCTGTACCCAGGGAAAGCAGTTTTATAATAGCTGTCCCCTGGGGTATGGTGCTGCCAGCAAGTTAATCTGTACCTGTGAGGCGAGTGCATCAGCAGCCTGATGGTGCCTTCAGACTTCCAGACACCCCAATATTGCTGCTGAGCCTTTGGCCAGACTTCAACAACTTGGGGCCAAGTTTACCAAGAAAGTAAATGGCCAAAAGTTAGGCAAGTGGGAGACACACCCACAAACCACCTCCGGCTCAGCTATATAATCAGAGGCAAGGCCTCTCTGGCTACTGATCAAGCTGCTTAACGGCCATGATCCCAGAAACTCAGAAACAAATCTCGGAACCCAGCAGCTTTTGGCAGAAGTATGTCTGGACCCCACAGTAGATTACCACCCCAGGGGGGACAGGGGGCCAAGTTTACCAAGAAAGTAAATGGCCAAAAGTTAGGCAAGTGGGAGACACACCCACAAACCACCTCCGGCTCAGCTATATAATCAGAGGCAAGGCCTCTCTGGCTACTGATCAAGCTGCTTAACGGCCATGATCCCAGAAACTCAGAAACAAATCTCGGAACCCAGCAGCTTTTGGCAGAAGTACGTCTGGACCCCACAGTAGATTACCACCCCAGGGGGGACAGGGTGCTATCCCTCCGCTTGCTCCCCCTTGGCGGCTTGGTGGCCCCAGAGGCCATTGAACAGTCAGGTTTGGGCCCGCATTGACCAGACATGTGGGACCTCATGGGATGGGGATGGAACCGGCTCTTTTCTCACCGCCCCAACAAGACCTGAGTCGCCGCCCACAAACAGCCTCTCTGGCTCCTGATCAAGCTGCTTAATGGCCATGATCCCAGAGTCTCAGGAACAAACCTCAGAACTCAGCAGGTTTTGGCAGAAATCCCTCCAGATTTAATTGTTAAAATTTCGGAATTCCAAAATTGCACAGCCACTACTGTGGTTGTGTGACATCATATGTTATTCATAATCAGCAATAGAAAACAAACTGTTGCCTTTTTGGCAGATATGAGTGTTGGGGTAAAATCCCAAATGATAATGGTGGGCCTGGTGTCAAAATATTGAATGTAATCAAAGTAGAGAGAGAGTAATGTGGAAATCATCTGCCCCACAAGTAGGGGGAGGGTTTGGGATGGGGAGTATACTGGGGTTTTTGGTAGTTGAAAATGGGCACTGGTGAAGGAACAGGTGTTTCATCATTGTATGACCCGAAAGTTTTTTAACTGCTCTCATGGTGATTCAATAAATAAAAATAATAATAAAATAAAATAGCTGTCCCTTGAAAAATGTCAGGGTTAGGGGCACCAACTCCTTTGCACTGGAAAAATCTGCCAATAACTCCTCGTACTTCAAAGATAACTACAAGTAGCCTGCAGTTGACCAGAAGCCTTACCAACAAACGGTTAATTAATATATATTTTGATGTTATCTGTAAGTATATACATATATCACAGAAATGAAATTTTTACAATAATGTAAGCTATAGAAAAGAAAATGCAATAAAAACAATCATAGGGAAGTAAAAAATACATTGGCATTATGTTTATTATAAGAAATTGCCTCTAAGTAATGCACACCTTTGAAAGCCTTTTTCTTGCATGTGTCACTCTATTTATTACTTTTATAGAACAGGGCATCCTCTCCTCTCCCCTACCATCTGCTTGGAGCATTTTATACCCTTCCTGTTCAGAGAAGGAGAATTTCAACACTAGATTCTATTGCATGGTTCTTGAGTCCACCACCAGACTACAGCTTTGGATGCTGCTGGGAACTCAATCCCTGCTGGAGGAATCAACTGTCAGGGTGGGAGACTAGACCCCAGGCTGGCAGGGAACAGCGTTTTAGACAAAGGGAAATGGATCAGGTGTGTCAATAGTTGTTTACATAAAAAATTCTGAATTTTTCAGATCTGTTCATTAGCAGCTGCCAACTTTTCACTTCTAGGCTAGGACATATCTTTTTCTCTAGTTATTTTATAATTCTTTAAGATACAAAATTGTATGCTGATTATAAAATATTTTAAAACAGAAGTGTACAGATTAAAAGTAAGAACGATTCTCTCTCTCACTGTCCCAGTCCAAAACACTTTGGATGCTTTGGAGCATATTCTCCCAAGTTCATTTTTTAAGCACGTATATCAATTTATGCTGCAAATTCAGCCTTTGAAACCATCTTCCTGAATATGCCAGATTCTCTCCTGAATCTGCCCTGTTCTTTAACATTGCGCACATCCTAACATATTTCTGCAACACGATCTCAAGTTTGCAGATTTTTCATCTTCAAAGCTTGGTCTGGGCAGCTTGAGTCAGTTCAGGCATTAACTGTGCACAAGTTGTGTTTTCTGCTGCCCAAACACATTTTGTTTCTGAAGAGGTGCCTTCTTTCCTTTAATCAGTGATAGAAGAGATTGGTCTTGTCACTAGAATTTTTCTTGGTTATATTTTGGGTGATATGATTGCAATAATAATAAGCTTTATGCATTGCCCATGATCCTCCACCACTGTTTCTATGTCATCACTGGTTAAATCTAGCCTTTTTTTAAATGTCAGAATGCACTCTATAAAGTATAAATAATATTTTCTAGCTTAGAGGACTAAATAGTATTTCCTAAACTCTAAAAATAATGTTGCTTGGGCTGGAGCGATAACACAGCAGGTAGGGCATTTGCCTTGCATGTGGCCGACCCGAGTTTGATTCCCAAAATCCCATATGGTTCCCCGAGCACCGAGCACCACCAGGAGTAATTTCTGAGTGCAGAGCTAGGAGTAACTCCTGTGCATTGCCAGGCATGACCCAAAAAGCAAAAATAAATAAATAAAAATAATGTTGCTTACAAACTTAGTGATAGACATTTTGGGACAAAACAGCAAAATTTTCTATTAAATGTATCAATGAACTATAAAGTACTGTTTTGAATTATAAACTATTAATATGTATTTCTCAAGGTGTATTTCTGAGGGGATCAAGAAAATACAATGTTTTCACTCACCTTTAATGACGCAGCTAAGATATCACAAACCACTTTCCCTTCTTTTGTCATGGTCTACCCTAGTAAAGGTAAAGGTAAAGGCCCTCCCGTTGATCGTCGATTTGCTCGAGCGGGCCCAGTAACGTCTCCATTGGAGACTTTGTTGTTACTGTGTCTGGCATATCGAATACTCTCGGTAGCTTGCCGGGCTCTCCGAGAGGGGCGGAGGAATCGAACTCGGGTCGGCCATGTTGGCCGCTTATAAGGCGAACGCCCTACCCGTTGTGCTATCGCTCCAGCCCTAGTATGTTATCTTAGGTATCTATGACATTAAAAGATAGTCTCAAATCCTAGATGTTAATGTGAGTATGAGTTAGTCCCTGAATTAATCTAAATCATCTTGACGTTTTGCGAAGGCTAGTCCATTTTTACTATGAAAAGATGCATGGAATGATTCCAACAAAAGATGCATTAGGAATTCAGTCTATGGCCCTTTAAAAGTAAATCATAACTATAGGTGATTTTTTTAAGCTTTAGTAGAAAACATTTAGAATTTTGTTAGTTGATGAAGAGGAAAATTCCGATTATAAAAATTTAAGGAAATTTATTTTAACAAATAGGGGATTGAAGAAATTTTACTTAATATAGTATATACATAAAAAACAAACTCACAGCTAACATTATACTTAATGGAGAAAAATTTATTATTTAATTTTTTCATTGTTTCATTAATTTATTTTTGGACAAAGAAAAATTTAACCTAAGTACTCTTAAAGATTATGTTAAATCATAAAAAATATACTAAAATAAGTTAAAAACATTTGGATGAAGAAAAAACTTATTTTTATACATATTCTTTGAACTTGATATATTCCAATTAATGAAAATGAATACAAGTATAAAAACACCAGTTGTAATGTAAATGAACATTATGTAAAGATGGGCTGGTCTTTATGAATTTTATTCTCCTTCCATCCTGCTCATTTATTTAAACTCAGTGCAAACATTGATTGTTCAAAAATGAGCATTCACATTCCCAAGTACTTTCCCTGAATCCATACTCCATATTTAATACTTTGTTTCATTTTTCCACTTTATATCTGCAAAGGCCTCCATATTTTTTCAATTTTTTTTATCTTATAAAGTAGTTCACAGTATTTGATTACATTTAATATTCAAACACCAGTCCCACCCCCATTACACCTCCCCACCACCATATTTCTGATGTTTCCATCCCAAACCCCAAACCCTGCCCCAAGGCAGACCGAAATAATATATATTGTATTGTTTGTTATGAAAAACCACTGAAAATGTCACAAAAAAGTTTTCTTAGAGGAAGGAGTGTGATTAGAAAGAGGAAAGATTGTTCTATTTCACCTAGGGGCTATTAAGCCCTTCTATAAGAGATCATTAACATGTTGTATTTCCCTCTAAGATCGGTTACCTCCCACTTTGGATGCATCAAATGTGGTGTGGTACTCTTGGAGCATGGGTGGTGTATGGTATGAAGTGTATGATATGAAGGAAAAGGTTCACTCATGGGTGAGGCTCAGCCCAAGCGTGTGGAGAGGGGCCTTGAGCATGGCAGCGGTTGAGTTCTGGAGGTTTTCAGCTGGCTGCTGGGGCTGAATCCCTTGGGGCTGAGAGGGGTCTCACTCACCCCCTTCAGGGCGCCCTGATGAAACAGCTTGGCATGGGTCTGGTTGCATGGTTATTGGCGAATGTCATATTATGCTCTCTTCCAGGAGAGAAGGACATGTGATCTGGATGCTGGCCAGTGATGCAATTATATGGCACCAGACAGAGGTTTATGGGTGTGACTGCTGAGTCTCCGGAAACAATGCAGAAAAATTTAAAGCCTCTTTCCTTGGGGGTACGGTGCCACCAAAAGGTCAACCTGTAACTGTGGGGCGAGTGCATCAACAGCCAGATAGTGCCTTCAGGCTTCCTGACACCCCAAAATTGCTGCTGTGCCTTTGGCCAGACCCCAACAACTTGGGGCCAAGTTTACCAAGAAATTAAACAGCCAAAAGTTAGATATGTGGGAGCCATGCCCACAAACCACCTCTGGCTCAGCTATATAAACTCATTTATTGCCTTATTTCAGAGACCCATATATAAATCTCGAAAGAGACCAAAAGCTACAGTTTATCTCAGACCTGCACATGACTGAACAGACTGGAATAAATCAGAGAGGGCCAGGTTGGCCTGTGCTGCTCAAGTAGAGCCCCCCGTAGCCGCTTGCTTCCACAATCCAAAATTGCTGCAATACCCCCGGCCTAATTCCACCGTCTCAGGACGGACCTCACCAAGATATAACCTGCTGAAAATTCAGGTTTGTGAGTTTTGTGACTGAAATCTCCAGGCTTTCATGGAGTTGGGGGGGGCTACGTCCCCCTACTTCCCAGCACACATGAAAGCACTGGCATTCACCCCCATGAACCAACTCCAGAGCCACTCTGTAAACTCTATTACTGGCCTTGCGTCAGAGACCCATAAATAAATCTTGAAAGAGATCAAAAGCCAGAGACACAGAAGCGAGTCCCAAAAGACATCACAGAGATGGAGATCTCTCTAGGCCCCATACTGAGCTGATTTCACTAGGGCAGCCCAGATGGAGCAGGGTCAGTCCCCCTGCCTAGTACAATTAAATCCCAGGAACCAAGAGTTTTCACAAACAAGGTCCAGGTATGCGGGTTCCAGGACTAAATCTCCATGTTTCATGGCGGCAGAGGCACCAGGCTGTCCCTCCCTGGCTCCTCACCCACTTATCGACCTGGCTGTCACGTCCTCAATGTGTTTTCCATGCATCATCTTAGTGCACCAACAGCCCTGGTCCAGAGACTCCCAATTGAATCCAAAAATAGATTAGTGTCTTAAAGAAATGTCTCTGGAACTCAACCATTTACAATCTAGGATTCCAGAAGCATGCAGCAGCAGCACCCAAGATATTCAAAATGAGCAATGGACAATAAATGATCTAGCATCTTCCCCTGGCAGGCAGGCTTAAATGGTGGTGAGAAAATTCAAGCAAAACATCATGCCCAAAAGTAGAGAGAGAGAGTATTGGGGAAACTGCCTGCCTTGGAGGCAGGGTGAAGACTGGGATGGGGGAGGGTGGGTGATATACTGGGGAAACTGGTGGTGGTAAGTGTGCATAGGTTGAGGAATGGATGTTCAATCATTGTATAGCTGAATCTCAATCATGAAAGCTTTGTAACTGTATCTCATGGTGACTCAATTAAAAAATGTGGAAATAATGCCCAATTTAATCAGCTTAATCAATGACTGAATAAATAGCTCCCAGAAGCTATTATCTCATTCTTATTATCTCATTCTTACTTTGGACAACCTGGCAGGCTACCGAATGTAAACTGCCCACATAGCAGTGTCTGGCAAACTCCCCGCGGTGTACTCAATATGCCAAATACAGGAACAATGATGGGTCTCATTCTCCTAACCCTGAAAGAACCTTGAATATGGCACTTTTTAAAATCTCAGGCCTAGGACGAAGGAGATGTTACTGGTGCCTTCTTGAGGCAATCAACGAACAACAGGATGATGGTGATCGTGAATAAATAGCAGTACTTCTACATTTAAAAAAATGCTTCACATCGGTAATCATCAGGGAGATGCAAATCAAAACAACAATGAGATATCATCTCACAGCATAGAGACTGGCACATTCAAAAAAATAAAATCAACTAGTGTTGGCATAAGTGTGAGGAGAATGGGATGCTCCTTCACTGTTGGTGGAAATGCTAACTGGTCCAGAATTTTTGGAAAATAATATGAGCATTCCTTCAAAAACTAGAAATTGAGCTTGCAGATGATCGAGTAATACCATTTCTGGGAATATATCCAGAGGGTGCAAAAAAACACAGTAGAAATGACATCTACACCTGCATGTTCATTGCACTACTGTTCACAAAAGCCAAAATCTGAAAACAGAATCTGAGTGCCGAGAACAGGTGACTGGCTAAAGAAACTTTGGTACATCTATGCAATGGAATACTATGCAGCTGTTAGAAAAGATGAAGTCGTGAAATTTTCTATTAAGTGGATGGTCATGGAGAATGTCATGCTAAGCGAAATGAGTTCAGAAAGAGAGGGGCAGACATAGAATGACTGCACTCATTTGTGGAATATAAAATAACATAATATGAGACCAATACCCAAGGACAGTAGACACAAGAGCCAGGAATATTGTTCCGTAGTTGGAAGCCTGTCTCATGAGCTGGGGGAGAAGGCAGCTGGAATAGAGGAGGGATCACTAAGTTAATGATGGTTGGAGGAATCGTTCGGGATGGGAGATGTCTGCTGAAAGTAGATAAAGGACCAAACGTGATAGCCTCCCAGTGTCTATATTGCAAACCATAATGCTCAAAAGTAGAGAGAGAGTATGGGAGAAATTGTCTGCCATTGTGGCAAGGTGAATGATGGGATGGGGTGGGGTGGGTGGGAAACTGGGGACATTGGTAGTGGAGAATGTACACTGGTGGAGAGATGGGTGTTTGATCATTGTGTCACTGAAACTCAAACATGAAAGCTTTGTAACTATCTCAAGGTGATTCAAAAGAAAGAAAGAAAGAAAGAAAGAAAGAAAGAAAGAAAGAAAGAAAGAAAGAAAGAAAGAAGAAAGAAAGGAAAAGAAAGAAAAAGAAAGTCTTTTCCCTAAAATCAGGCACAAGTCAAAGATGTCTACTCTTACCACTATCATCTAACATATTATTTTAAGTCTTAACCACAAAAAATTAATCAATAAGCATAAATTAAAAGAATTCAAATTAACAATGAAATCAAACTATCACTATTTGTAGGTGACATGATGTTGTGCAGAGAAAATCCTAAAATGACTTCACAAAAACCTCCTAGAAACCATAAATTTTTACAATAAAGTAGCAGGTTACAAAACTAGTGCAGAAAAATCTGTTGCATTATAATCTGTTTCATTATTCTATTATATAAACAACCACATCAATGAAAAAGTATTTTTAAAAATCTCATGATCATGCCCCCCAAATTCAAATATTTAAGAACCATCTTAACAAAGGTGAAGTGCTTATTTAGTAAAAATTTTGACTCACTAATGAAAGAAATAAAACATAAGAAAATGGAAATGTAGTCCTAGAAAGAATCAATATAATTAAATTATCATCCTTGGGGCTGGAGCGATAGTACCTGAGTTTAATCCTAGGCATCCCATATGGTCCCCCGAGCACTGCAGGAGTGATTCATGAGTGCAGAGCCAGGACTAACCCCTATTCCTTGCTGAGTGTGGCTCCAAAACAAATTCCAAAATATGACCACCCTCTCCAAAACATTGTATGGATTAGATGCAATCTCCATAAAAATTACTATAAAATTCTTCAATGACTTAGAACATTTCTAAAATTTCTATGAAACCAAAAGCAATGCTGAGAAGAAAAAGATGGGAGGCATTGTTTCCCCAGGTTTAAACTATACTGTAAAGGTTAGGAAATCCAACTACATGGTTCTGAAATAAAGAAACCCACAGACTATTGTAAATAGAACTGAGAGCCCACAGGTAAACCCTAAGATATATGTAAAGTTAATCTGGGGGGCGGGGGGAAGGGCAAAGTGCATGAAGTGGAGCAAGGAAAATCTCTTCAACAAATTGTCCTGGGAAAACTGGCTAACTCCATGGGCAGCATGGGGTCTGAAGGGGAGCAAGAAATCAAACCCCTATCTCACACCACACACCAAAAAGATTAATTTAAGACAGATTAAAGACCTCAATTCAGACCTTTATCTGTTAAATACATTGATGAAAACATAGGTAGAATACTTCATGATATTGACCTCAGAGGAATATTCAACAATATCATCCCACTGGCAAAGGAGGCAAAAGCAAAATAAACAAATGCATCTATTTAGAAGCTTTTTCATAGAGAAAAAAAATGATGCTCAAATTTTAGAGATATCCTACTGAATAGGAGAAAATATTTACATATCATACATCAGAAAAGGAATGATTTTTCAACTCATTTAAAGTTTTCACAAAGCTCAATAGTTTAAAAAAAAAAAAACCAAACAACCCCCCCACCTTCACCACAAATGGGTAAAGAAGCTGAACAGACACTTCCTTGAAGACAGAAAGACAGTTAACAGGCATATGACAAAGTGTCCATCATTACTGTTTGTCATGATGCATGGATGTGATTTCAGACATCCTGAATATCACAACTGCCTCAACCTACCATGACCCCTAAACTGTACCAGTTCCAAATTGATTTATTTGTATTTCTGCGTTACTATGAGCCCCAGAGAAGTACATCATCTTACATAATTAACGTTTAACCAGTTTACAGTCAGAATGCTGCTAGGTCTCAAGGGTAACAAACAAGACATTAAAGAAACACCAGCGAAGTTGAAAAAGCACATTTAGAGGGAATTTAAAGTCTCAAAAACAAACAACAGACTCTTCATTTTGATTATAATCTGCCCATTTGGGGAAGATTTTCTTTCTATAAATGAAGAACTCTTAGAATGAAAAAGAAGCCAGGAAGAGGCTTAATTCTAAGAAACCTGGAAGAGGCTTTCATTCTAAGCAGATACCCATCTACTTTGGAACCAAAAGGAGCAGTCTCTACCAACCCCAGCTTCTGGTCCTCTTCAGCACAGCCCAGAGTAGCAATGACAACAGAAATATACATAAAGAGGGAAACAAGAACTTGGTATCCAACCAAGACAACATCAGTAGGTTTAGGGTCCTCCCTGCTGGGAGCAAATTCCCTAAGAGAAAACAAGGAAGCTTTTTTTTTTAAGTTAATAAGGTAACAAACTAAATATTTCTAAGAACCTCATTAAAATCTTTCACTCTTTGCTCTGATTATCAAGTGGCTGCTTATAGGAAAGCCTGTAAACCTGGCTGCTTTCAGTTCTAGGGCCTTTATTTCAAATTGTTTCTTCTCCCTATGTGGACTTGCCTAGGAAATGAGATTTAATGAGTCACCATCCTCCCTGATAATCACAGGAGAGCTCATTAGCTTTTTGTCAGATTTGTACCTCCTATCTGCCCCCAATACGCCTATGACTTCCTTTGAGTTAAATATATTTCCAAAAGGAAAAACTCTAAAAAGCATGTGTGTGCTGATGCTAAACTTGAAACACTATATAAATATTTTTACATCTCTTAAAAGGCATCCGAGAGTAGGAGAGAAAAAAATAACAGAAACAACAGAGCCTTGTGATTTAGATGATACACATCATTAAAAAGGAATAAAGTTTGACATTTACACCTTGGCAAGTCTTGCCAAATCTGTTTAAATGCCCCAGTAAGTCAAAGCAAAAGAGGATTCACAGAATAGAAGAAAACAATTTAATGGTTCTGAACACTCACCCAGTTTGGGGAATCTAAGTTAACGAAGCTTTGGAATCTTCACCCAATGTCTCGCAACATTGTGACCTCCACTTTCCACTGGAAAGGATCAGGAGGCTCTTCTGACATTTTGTGGAAAGGCTTGAAATTTTACATTGTTCTCAAATATAAAAAACCTTTTAACTGAATCTCCAATCTTTTCACATATCTCTTAGTAATAAGTTTGACTTGTCTCTTTTGACCCAAATGCCCACAAAAGAGGTCCTGAGGTAGATGGTCTTCTGCAGAAATCATGAGAGCTCCATGGGAGTCAGTCCTTTCAAGGAAGAGTTATTTGGGCAAGAGTGTTTATTCTTCAGGGGTGAGTGGCTACCACAGATTTAGTGCCTGAGTTCCTAGCAATGTTAATTGAGCTAAGGGCCATGGAGTCTTTGCGGAATGCGTAAAAGTGTTTAGTTTTGTAGTCTTTGGATTCTGACAAGAGTGGCACTTAACCTTGTTTTGCCTCTCTTTACACACAGAAGTCACAGTTGACAAAATCAGAAGTTAAAAACAAAAATTCTTACTTGAACTGCCTTTCTCCACTCAGGTTAAAATGCTTTAGGAGCTTTCACAACCAGCCACCACCTTGAGGACAAAGTCAGCAAGGGGTGGTTTGGAAGCCAAGCTACATTTTCTGTGGTTCCCAGAAGACATTTTTTCTCAACAAAGAGAAGGCAGTGGAAAAGCAGGAACAAGAGGAAGGTGGTCAGTCTGTAGGGAATAAAACCTCTGTATGCTTTGATCATGCTGGATACTAGATGCATCTTTCCCCTTCCCTGTACCTCTTGCTATATCAGATGGACAAGGAGTGAGACACCCTTTCATCTAATCTGAACTCCACACAGAATTTTTCAGCCCTCAGCTGTTTCCTCCCTTCAACTTGAGCCGTCCATTCTTCACAATCATCCAGTTAGACATTGGTCCAAGGTTTTTGTTCAGTGAAATGACTCCCTGCATTAACATAATCCAAATCTCCACCCTCTCACCTGCATAGGAATGCTGGGAGAAATGTACAGAAAACCCCTAGGAAAAAATCAAACTGGGAAGAATAAGAAACAGGCTTGAGAGGAAGGAAATTCTAAGGTTCTAGGGGTGAATAGGGACTGGAACTATTGTGTTGTTAGTGAATGGATTTGGGAGGTCAGCAAGTGTTGATTTGGGTGGAGCTCCTAGTGGTGATGGGCTGGGTTTAGATGATCACTTAATCCTGTGATAAGTAGAACAGGGCCTTTCCAAGGAGGGAACTAGAATTGAAAAGGCTCAAGAAAGCCAAGATCCTAGAAAGCTCACTGCAGAGAGGAGTCAAGAACATTGTCTTTTTCCAGCTTCTGGTAATAAAGTCAACTGTGAAAAGTAAAAAGCCCAGTCCATTAGGGCATGCAGACTGTAGGGTGTGAATTCAGGTTCTACCTATAAGGAACCCTCAGTGAAGAGATGAAAATAAATACTGACTTTAAGCTAATAAAACCCGTTAGATTCCCATAGTAAGAAAACACCAGACTATGCTGTATAAACATTTTTACAACTCTAGTGGCATGTAAAATCCGGAAGATGGGGAAAACCCCTTGTTGAAAGCCAACTCCCAATTAAAAGGGAAAAATTACAACCCACAAGAGAGAATATTCCTCCAAAAGAGAAAGTAGGCAAATAGAATAAGCAGGAAGATGACTGCTTCAAGAACTTAATTGGACAATCTGAAACAAGCAACAAAAATAAGTATATTTAGAATGACTAATGAGATGTAAGGTTAGAAACCTGGCACAAAACTAAGACATGGTGTAATAAAAACTAAGACCAGGTGTAAGAAAAAGGATGAAACATGAAAAAAGAATCATGTTATATTTCTGGAAATCCAAAAACAAGCTCTAAGTTGGAGAGATGGTTCAAAGGACTGGAGTTCATGCTTTGCAATTCAGGTCGTCCGAACTGCTCCCAATAACCATACAGTTTTCAGAACATTGCCAGGAACAATTCTCGGCAACTCTGACTACTATGTTACTAATAACTCTGAGAATCACTGGGTGTGACCTCAAAACAAAAACAAAAACAAAAAGGAGAGAGTAATAGTGAAATTTAATACTAAGCAAAATGCGTTTCATTTCCTAAGACTGCCATAACAAATTATCACAACCCTGTAAATGGTTTACAACAATAGAAATGTATTTTCATAATTCTAGAGTATAGATGTAAAAATAAAGGTATGGTTGGTCAAGAGAGATTGTATAGGCTTAAGGCACTTGTCTTGCACATGATCAGCCCTGGCACAATTCCAGCACCATCAGGAGTGATCACTGAGCTCTAGAGTCAGGAGGAATTCTTAGATCCAGCCAGCCAATAAGTTTTTGACAACAAAACAAAAAATAATTAAAATATAAGCAACTTATATTCCCAGTCTACAGGCTGGGAACAGATTTTGCATGCAGGAAGACTGGGTTTGATTCCTGGTACTACATGCTTCCCTGAACACTGTCAGAGGTTACACCTAAGCACAGAGCCAGGAATAGACTCAAGAACTGTAAGATTTTGCCCAGTCCCTCTCCAAATTAAAAAAAAATAATAATTAAAAATAAAAATTTAGCTGGGCCATCTTAATCTACAAACAAAAGATTCTTTACTCCCCTTGACAACTTTTTTGGTAGCCCCAAAGTGTTGAATCTGAATAACGTCAGTCTTCTTGTGAAATGCATAGCCTCATGTCTCTTCACACAGAGCTCCACTGTGCACCTCTCAGTGACCAAATTCCCATTGCCCCTTTTAACAGACATCAGTCAGACATAACCACAGGCAGAGTCGACCCTACAGAACTTACCTCGTCTCAGTTACCTCTGTGAAAACCCTATTTCCACATATGGTCACTGGACCTGGAATTCTCTATCTTTTTTTTGAATCCACAGTGGGTATCATTGTATCACTGTCATCCTGTTGTTCATCAGTTTACTCGAGCAGGTGCCGGTAACATCTCCATTCATCCCAGCCTTGAGATTTTTGCAGCCTTTCCTTACTCGGAGTGGATACTCCTAACAAATGGTACCTGGAACAAATGGGTTGACATTAAATCTGACATAGCAGAAGAGAGTCAATATTTTTAGAAGATAAACAGGGAAACCATGCAGAATTACACATAGAATTAAAGGATCGAAAATACAAGGAGGAAAGATAGTTCGGTGTTGTTATCAAACAAAATAGAAAGATTCAGTACATATCTCTTAGGCAAGTCAGAAAGATAGAGCAAAATGGATGAAGAAGAGATGGTCTATAAGATAATGGATAGGATTTTCCTAGAATTTTAGAGAACCATATGCTGATATTTAGGAAAGATATCAGAAGCAAATAGGGCAAATAGAAATAAATCCACTGACATATATCTGCATTATTATAAAAAATAAAATATTAATTGAGGGGGAAAGTTTGACTATAAATAATAAAGATTAGGTTTATGCCAGATTTCATATCAGGAAAAAAACCTGAAATAAAAGTAATCTATGCTGTAGAAGTCTGGATGGGTTTTAACTGCTGGGATGAATGACTGGCAGTGGTCCTGGGTAAGGGGACTTTAGTATGTGGGGCATGTTCTGTTTTCAGTCTAGCTTTTGACTACAGAGGTTCATGTGTGATACACGAATTTTCCTACTTATATATTACAGTCAATATAAAATTTTCAAGAGTAATTAGAAGATAAAGGAATAATTTCTTCGAGGAAAAGTCAGCAAAATGATCTCCCAACTCAGAGGATAACGTAAGACCAATTTTCAATAAAATGAGGCTTGTGAGGCTTTATTATTCACCAATTTTGCTGTTATAAAGAAAATACTTATTTGTTTGTTTGTTTTAGGGCCATAGCCAGCAGTGCTGCGGACTTATTTCTGGCTCTGTACTCAGGGATCCCTTCTGGAAGGTTCCAGAGACCCTCTAGTGCCGAGGATCTAACCTGCGTTGGGCACATGCAAGGTAGATGCCCTACCCACTGTACTACCACTCTGGATCCTAAAACAAAATAATTAGAGAAATATTGCAGCTGAAATAAAATGAACCCAGAATGAATGAACAGCACCACAAGAAGCAATATTGAGGCAAGAAATTGATGAGCAATTGGAGTAAATCTAAATAAACACTAGCTAAAATACCAGTAGTAGAAATGATTGGTTTTCAATATGGACAGTCCTTCAAAAACTAGAAATTGAGCTTCCATAAGACCCTACACTACCACTTCTGGGAATATATCCCAAGGCTACACAAAAGCACAGTATAAATGACATCTGCACCTATATACTTATTGCAGCACTGTTCACAATAGCCAAAATCTGGAAATAACCCAAGTTCCCGAGAACAGATGACTGGTTAAAGAAACTTTGGTACATCTACACAATGGAATACTATGCAGCTGTCAGGAGAGATGAAATCATGAACTTTGCTTATAAATGGATAGACATGGAGAGTATCATGCTAAGTGAAATGAGACAGAAAGAGAGGGACAGATATAGAAGGACTGCACTCACTTGTGGAGTATAAAACAACATAATACGAGGCTGACACCTAAGTATAGTAGATACATGGGACAGATAAATTGCTCCATAGCTGGAAGCCTACCTCATGAGCGGAGGGGAGAAGGCAGCTGGAATAGAGAAGGGATCACTAAGAAAAAGGTGGCTGGAGGAATCAGTTGGGATGGGAGATGTGTGCCGAAAGTAGATAATGGACCAAACATGATAACCTCTCAGTTTCTGTGTTGCTAACCATAATGCTCAGAAGTAGAGAGAGAGTATGGAGAATATTGTCTGCCATGGAGGCAGGAGGAGGGTGGAGAAGGGGAGTATACTGGGGACATTGACTGTGGGGAATGCGCACTGGTGGAGGAATGGATGTTTGATTGTAACCCAAAAATGAAAACTTGTAACTTTCTCATGGTGGTTCAGTAAAATAAAATAAAATAAATGATTGTTTATTTTATTTTATTTTTTTATTGACTTACCTTGAGATACACAGTTACAAAGTTGCTCATGATTGGGTTTCAATCAAACAATGTTCCTCACCCTTCCCTTCACCAGTGTACATATCCCACCACCAATGTCCCCAGTATTCCTCCTATCCCCACCCACCGCCTGCTTCTGTGGCAGACACTTCTCTCTCTCTCTCTCTCTCTCTCTCTCTCTCTCTCTCTCTCTCGCTTACTCTCGCTCTCTTTCTCTTTCCTTTGGATCATTATGGTTTGCAGTACAGGTTCTGAAAGGTTATCATGTTTAACACTTTACCTACTTTCAGCACTCAGTTTTTCTCCAGAGTGATCACTTACAGCTATCACTAAAATGATTGGTTGTTTTTTAATTTTTAAATTTTATTTTCATAAAGTTGTTCATAATAATGGTTTACATTCAATACTTCAGCACCAATCCCACCACTATTACACCTTCTCACCACCATTATTTCGAATTTTCCCATCACCACCCAAGCCTGCCCCATAGGCAGATGCTAAATGATTTATTTTGTATTGCTTGTTATGAATAGTATGAGATGTCCACTCATGGAATTCTAAAGGTTTTAAATATTTGGAGTCCAGAGGCATCTCTGTGGCATGTTGCTTGCTTCCAAGATTCATTTGTGTCTCTGCATCATGACAGTTTAATGGCACCCAGAGGCAGTTTATGGGCATGACTGCCAGGAAACCAGATGGGCAGAGAGATGGGGGGAGGATTCCATTCCTGACTCCAGAGGCCTAGAGTTCTCAGTCACTATTCCCGTGTACCTGGGTTTGTCAGCGGATTCATTCTCATGCATGGGGGCTCAGGAAAAGCTTGTGAAGGTCAGCCACGAGTGTGGCAGCAATTGTGTTCTAGAGGTTTGCAGCTGCTGTGGTTCATTTGGGGCAGGTAGAGGGACATACCTACCTCCTTCCGGGTATCCTAATGAGATCAGCCTGGCACAGGGTGGGGAGGCTTCTCTGCGGCGTGTTGCTCTCTTCTGAGATTCATTTTTGAGTCTCTGAATCATGGCCGATAATGTGCTTAAATGGTGCCCAGAGTTGATGATTGGTTTTTAAATAAGGAAGTATTAAAATTCTGAAGGAAATATGGTAGATGAAAAGAATCTTTGGATACAGATATTCTTTATCATATGAGAGAGGAGGAGAAATACTACATTTTGACTTTGAGTATCTGTGTTAAGAATTTAATTATAACCATGAGCAGATAAGAAATGAAGTGTGTAGTGTCGAATAAGTAGAGAGAAGAAAAGGAATAAATTTAATTCAGCCTATCAAAATCAAGCCCATAAAGAAGAATAAAATATATACGCCAAGAAAATAAAATATCAGAGTATATTTAACAGTAAAAAAAATGCTGAAGAAAGTCAAAAGAAATCATAATTCTAATCATAAAAATGTGCCTTATTCTCTCTCTCTTCTTTTGGGTACTGTGTTTTGCAAGAGAGGCATTGAGTGGCAATCATGTTTGGTCTATAGACTACTTTTAGCACTAATAAAAAATAAAAATAAATTAAAAAAATAAATAAAAATTTTTTAAAATTATTTTAAAATGTGCCTTATTTACTTTTGTACTATGTTCTCTCTTGAACACATATTCTCCTCTTTCTCTCCCCTTACATCTTTTTAAATAAATTTCTTTCAGTAAAAACATTTTTGGTTAACTAAAATAATTATATGTAATTATTTATATAATATATATACACAAATATATGGGTTAAATTGACCACTTCTAGGCCAGATAAATAATATAGAGATTAAGCGGCTTACCTTGCATGCAGCCAGTCCCGGTTCAGCTCCCATCTCTGCACTTGGTTTGTCCCCCTCCCATACCCTCAGCATTGCCAGGAGTGACCTCTGAGTTAGTCCCAAGAGTAGTCCCTGAGCACTTCTGGGTGTGATTCAACACCACCTCCCCAATAAAATAGGTAGTTAAATTAGTTGGTCAATTTAAGATCATCATACATTTTAATTTTATTTATTATTATCTTTTGGAGGGGTCTCCCAAACTATTCTCAGAAGACCCAGGGGGTTCGCTCTGCAACCATCTGCCAACCAAACTGGCCCTACAATGCAAAGATCTAAGGATGCTGTGCTACTGTGACCTGGTGGTTACCTGGGCCACAGGTAGTTTTCAGGGGCCTTCGGGGCTGTACCTCAATGCTTACGAGGGACTGTGTGGTATTGAGGATCAAACCAATGCCACATACCTGTCACTTTCCAGGTATGAACCTTAACCTTTGTACTATAACTCTGGCACCCTCACATCTTTAATGTATTAGAAACATGTTATTTCAAAGAGATATGCATGAAATCCAATGACACACAAGAGATAAAAGATAATGAACGGGCAAAGATTGCCAACCAAATACTAACCTAAAAGTTTTAAAATATTAAGCAAAAAAAAGTGGAATTGAAGGGAAAGGGTTTTAAGAAAAGCCATTAGTTTCTAAGAAATAAAAAAACCAATTCTACCCAAAAATGCAAGAATCACTAGGCTGAATAAATCAAATAGCATTGTGTCAGACTAGATGGAGGAAAATGGAAACACATGACAAGAAGCAATTCTCCACCATGATAAATTCTTCACTGTGCTGGGAGAGTTATTTTTAACAGTTCTGTTTTAGATCTAAAACAGATCTGATTCACCTAGTTGGTATACAGACATTTCATCCCTATAACTAAACTCTGAGATCCTTGAGCTGAGGTGGCTGTCTTCTGCCATGCTCTCCAGGATAGGAAACACATTTGCCTTGATATCAAAGTAACCTAACATAATCCCTTTGCGTACAATGGGTGGAATTCTAAGAGTTATGGGCAAGTACAAAGCTCAGAAAGCATATATCATGATGATTATAGTTACTTTTTCTAGTAGGCAAAACTATTATAAGTAGAATAATTAATGAAGACTAAACAAGGGGTTGAAAAGCAATTATAATTATCTCACAGCATGGCAAAGCCTGGCAAGCTACCCGTGATGTATTCGATATGCCAAACACAGTAACAACAAGTCGAAAGAGACATTACTGGCCCCGCTCGAACAAATCAATGAACAAGGGGAGGACAGTGCTACAGTGCTACATATTTTATGAGACATATGTTTGCATCTTAAATTATAAAATTACATAATAACTGGCAGATACCTTATAGTCACGCCAAAAGAAGGGGAAAGTACGCATCTAAAAGAACTATAAACAGAATTCGCATTTAATCAATACAGACAATAGCAATGATGCTACCCCCTAGTGGCCAAGCACAGCAATCCAAAAAGTTTTCTGTCTTATGGGTCATTCTTAGAAAAATATTTTGCTACAGACCATAGAGTTGATGGTGATAAAGGCTTGATTAATGTGTTGTTATTGTCATCATTATCATCATCATTTTCATCATGCTTGGTCTGTAACTAAGTGCCTTTGTGGCATGTAGCAATTTTCAGGCCATCAGCTGAGACCAAGGCTGCAAGGTCACACCACATAGAGAGGGCAATTTATATTCAGGGAATAGCCTTTGGCCACTGTTCTCAGATGGGGGCAGTGTAACCATCAGAGACCTGAAGGCTCAATGGCTAGCCGAGCAGTACATTATAAAAAGCAGCTCCTTGAAGATCAATAATGTGAAGTTCTGAACTAAAAGGAAAATTGAGGGCAAATAGCCCCTAACGAAGGAAGATAAGCGTTCCCGTTAGGAGCCAATGGATTGCATCCCATGTGTAAGGAGTACTCACATGATGGATTAGAAGTGCACCCACTCATGTTAAAAAGGATTTAAAGAGTTTCTGTTTCTTCTGCCAAGATACTCTCTTACGGCAAACATCCTCATCTCTAGGGAGGGGGTTACAATTTTTGCCATTTCTTACTTTATTGGTGTCCAAAATTGGCTATTCGGCTTTCATGTTAACCCAGTGCAGGCTTCAGGCAACCTACATTTTTTAAAATTACGAACAACTTTAGCACCTCTGCAAATCTTGTTCAATACATGAAATAACTCTTAGTAATTTGAGCAATTGCCTCTAGACTCTCAGTAACTTCTGTTTTCTCTTTTAGGCAGTCAGGCAGATGCTTAACTAACAATGCCAAATCTTTTTTTTCCTGAGTTGTGACTGATCAGAGAGCAAAGGAGCTGGAGGTACATGGAAGGAATAAGGAATATGGAAGGAATGTGTTTGAAGGCAATTTGAAAATGATCTAGGAGTTTTAAAAGCAAAGGCCAGAAACTGCTGCCTTCAATGCTCATGTGAGGACCTCACACAGAAGGCAATATGACAAACTGTGTTCCAAGCTGAACACAGACCCAGTCAGTTATTAGTAGACAGATACTAATAACTGGTCTCCCAAAGGTCTCCCAAAGAAAAATAATAGGTCTCCCAAAGAAGAATAGAAAGAGCTATGCTTGGAATATCACGTTTCACTCAAATGAGAGAAAAAATCCAGAGTTCCGACATCCATCGACGATCAAGGATCAGGGACGCTGTCTCATTTGCCAAGGTGTCGAAAATCAGATGGGCTGGTCACATAATGAGATTTAAAGATGACCGCTGGACTAGAGCTGTTACTGACTGGATTCCACGGGATGTCAAAAGACCGCGTGGCCGTCCACCTACCAGATGGTCAGACTTCTTCGTCAAGATCATGAACGATCGGTTTGAGGCTCTTCATGTTCCCAGAGAGAACAGATGCCATTGGGCTACACTAGCACGCGACAGGGACAAATGGAGACGTTACTGGTGCCTGCTCGAGCAAATCGACGACTAACGGAAAGTTAAGTGATTAAGTGATACTAATAAATTTGTTCACTTTAGGTTTAAAGGTAGCATTGATCATTATAACCACTACCTTCGTCCTACCTGAAGCCTAAAATGAAATGAGTGTATGATACTGAATGTTGGCAAGGACATGGAGTGGTGGGGAATATAAAATATAATAAATAAAATCATTTAACAGTTCTGGATACAATACATCTACATTTGCTCTTTGACCTCTCAAGTCCACTGCCAGGTACTTAAAAGAAACAAAATCATAGCTCCACCAAAAAGACTGTGCAGGGAGAACAAAAATTCCTCATTTTGGTGAAGTTCAAGTTATTGGTTATTTCACAATTCATGCTTTTGGTGGCCTATCTAGGAACTTCTTGCTTATCTCTAACAAACACTGTCCTCCCGTTGTTCATCAATTTGCTCGAGCGGGCCCAGTAACATCTCCATTGTGAGACTTCTTGTTATTGTGTTTTGCATATTGAATACTCTCGATAGCTTGCCAGGCTCTCCAAGAGGGGCAGAGGAATCAAACCTGGCTCAGCCAGGCTGGCTGCGCGCAAGGCAAACGCCCTACCGCTGTGCTATCACTCCAGCCCTCTAAAGTAGTGAAAATTTTTCTGCCAGAAATTTTAGAATACTGGATTTTATATAAGTTGTAATCTCTGTTGCATTATTAAAAGATGTATACATATTTGCAGCATTTGTATTCACGCTGGGAATATTGAGTTGCATTCATGATGGGAATACAAAAGTCCAATAACAAGAGAATGGATAAACATACTATCCTCTAACCCTATAAACAAAAAGGGAAGGGACAATCGATACACAACAACATGCATGAACCTCAGAAATGTGTTCAATGAAAAAAAAAGGAGACTCACGGAATGTACTTTATGGTTCCATTTACTTCCAAGTTCAGCAACTACCTTATCTAACACATGGGCATAGCAAGCACAGAACTGAAGAATGGGGGAGTGTTGGCTGAATGGAGCAAAAGGGGAAGAGATAAAAACATCTGAGAGCTAGTATGGAGGTACTGTTCCTCAGGAATCCATTTGTCAAAACTCTTCAAATGACTAGATCTGGGAAATGTACATTTGTTGTATGTATAATAATCTCTGCAGCAAAAGAGCTTTGCTGATTTCAACACTGTGACGTTTTTCCTGATAAATTTACTGGACTCGAGTACACCTTCCTTTCAAGGTACCAGATTACTTTCCCGGAAGTGAAGTAAAAGTCACTTCAGCATTGGGGGTTCTGCCCTTGCAAAATCTTTTCAGTAAAAGAAGGCAGAAAATAACAGAAGAATGACAGATTCTATCTCACTTTTCCAGCTTCTGCTATTCAAAAATTCACTAAGGACAGATTTTTGAATGAATACCCCCTTCTTCCCTAGGAATATCTGAGTGACAATGAATGGGAAAGGGTTTCTTTTTTAATTAGCTTAATCCAAAGTAGTTTTGTTTTCCAATCAGAAATATGCAGCAGAAACCTAGGCTTCATCTTGAATCCAGTATACCCGTTACATCCATTATTCATCGCCACTGCACTTTCTTGGTTTATGATTTTACTAAATTTCTTCATTTGAATTATGGCCTTGTGTTCAACAGTGGGCAATCTATTATTCTTATATAATTTTTAAATACAAAGGCAAATGGCATGGAACAATTAGAATCGATGGCTTGGAGTCAGGCTCCCGGATGTCATAGGCAAACATGCACTTGACTTTAACCTATGGGTTCCACTTCATGAGGGTTGTATTTTTCATACATCAGGGGTTTTTATAAATTTACTATTCAATCCAGCAGCCCTACTTTGTTCACCAGATATAAGCAAAACAAATATGTCAGGGTAATGATGCCAGGACTCTCCCTTATTGAAAAAAGCAGTTTATTAATACCTTATTGCTACAAGCTAGATCTTATTATCATCTTGGGTCATTTAGAATCTTATTAGGTATTCTGCTGGTGGATGAATAATCCTGTGATAAATTCTTTGCCATGTCCTTCACAGTTGTCATAGCAGGATCATAAACAGCATTTATAACAATCTAGCCTAGAGGAAGCGGCTGACAATGGTCTGCTTAGCATGCAGGAAATATTCAGATCGGCCGTGTCTGGTTAGACACAAGCCCACAAGAGAGATCCCAAAGTTAAATGTAGCCTGGGTTTCTCTGAAGATTCCCCTTCAGAAAATGCATGAGGTCAGGGACGTGGGGACCAAAAACACTTTGGAAGCCACTGATAGTTCCTTCCCATCAGATCTGCTGGGCATCAGGGGATAGCCTATACACAAGCCATTTAATTCCTGGCAGGCTTTCAGATCTTTATTTGAAATCTCCGGATAAAATTCAAATTCCATTTTATATTGACTGATTTTTATTCTCATTTTGACTATACCTACAAAACTGTAATTCACCTCTATAACTACTATTTCTAAATAATGCACTGGATTAAATTATGAATCTGAAGGAGAAAAAGATTAAGATTACAACATCAATTAGGTACTGTTGTATTATTTCAAAATGGTAGGTTTTAGCATGTATAAACAGTGATATTAGAGACATATTGAATGTTTGTGTGTGGACACATAGTTGCATATCTTCATTGTTCACAAGGAGAATTATGGTTAGGTTAGTATAAATCTTCCACTACTATTCTTGGAAAAATCCACACAAGAGGCAAGTGAGTTGGTGCAATATTTTTTCCAGTCTCCATTCTGCTACTCACCTCAAATTATTCAGTAGTTGGTTTTCCACTAGTTCTTTACTAAGTCAGACCCTTTCCAAGTCTATACTTTTATAAAAAAAAAAAAGGCATTGTTGGGGTTAGAGAGATGCTCAATGTGCTAAAGGACGTGCTTTGTGTGTAGGAGGCCCTGGTTCAAGCCCCAGCACTGCACGTGCTCCAGCACCACAAGAATACCCCAAACACAGAGTCCCCCAGAATGACCCTAAGTACCACCAGGTATGGCCCAAAAGTCAAAACAAACAATATTCATTATCCTTGTCCAGAATCCCCTTGTTTTCTTTTATCTTCCCCCAGATATCCTACTTTGATGTTCCTAGAAGCAGAACCTGAAAAAAGCAATTAAGGGAAAGAAATGTGTTGAAGATGACAGGAAGCAGAGGCAGGGCGTGAGGGTGGTCAGACAGGGAAGGGGGGAGCCCTAGCCATCTGTACAAATGGAGGGACTGAAACGCAATGCCCTCGCATCTTTGAAAATGTAAGAAGCACCTTGAGCAGTCAAGCTCCCCCAAAGTCAAGGAACTTGGGGGTGTTTATCATTTCCTCTATTGATAATTGATGATTGTTGCTCTGGGAGAGGCACTTAGCTCCCTTCTACCTCCAGCCTACATCCTAAGCTGGTTGAGTTTGCTCTTAACCCAGTTAGATTGATGCAGTCAGGAAACATTCTAATTGATGATGAGTGCCAACTTAACCTGGGAGGGCACCAACAGCTTCTACTCCTTGGGTACTTCCTCCATAGTCTTAATATGCATGTTATTTTCTCTAGGAATGCTTCTTTCATTCCCTCAATCTGAGTCATATGGACTTCATTTGATTCTCAGGGCATGGTTGATCATGGCATTTATCAATTACATTATACATGTAGCTGTCCTCCCATCTAAACTATAAACTCCTTTAGCAACAGGCTGTGCGTGACTAATGTTTGCATCATCAGGGCACTTCTTGACACATGGAAGAAGTTCAGCATATCTATACATTTCACAAATAGTTGCGGATCTACCTTAGGCCACGTACTACTGTAAGAGAAAAGGGACAGAGCAACGACAATGTATTCCACTTGGTGAGGTCTCAGAATAGACAAAGATAACAAGATGAGACTGGTGTAATCACACAGATACTGGCATATTGTTATATTGTGCTACAAATTCTATTAGGTTATGTTATTGAAGAAAGCACTGTAAAACACATACAGGTAAATGCAGAGCCATTGTACATGATCTTTTCAGGTAAATATTGGAAAGAAAATAGAAGGGCCAGGGATGTAGCTCAGCAGTAGTGCACTTACTATGCAAGTGTGAGTTCCTGGGTTTACTTCCTGCATCACACACACAAAGAAAGATAAAAAGAAAAAGAAGGAAAGAAAGAAAGAAAGAAAGAAAGAAAGAAAGAAAGAAAGGAGGGAGGGAGGGAGGGAGGGAGGGAGGGAGGGAGGGAGGGAGGGAGGGAGGGAGGGAGGAAGGAAGGAGGGAAGGAGAGAAGGGAGGGAGGGAGGGAGGGAGGGAGGAGGGAAGAAGGAGGGAAGGAGGGGAGGGAGGGAGGAAGGAGGGAGGGAGGAAGGAAGGAAAGAAGGAAGGAAGGGCGTTTGTCTTGCACGCGGCCGACCAGGGTTCGATTCCCAGCATCCCATATGGTCCCCCGAGCACCGCCAGGAGTAATTCTTGAGTGCATGAGCCAAGAGTAGCCCCTGTGCATTGCCAGGTGTGACCCAAAAAGAAAAAAAAAGAGGATAAAGGATAGAAAGTGACAAGGGTCTGAGTCCAGTGAGATATCAGAGTGGGCAGGTGCTTGCCTTGCAAATGACCTACCCAGGTTATGTAATAACTTTTCCTCACTTCCCTTTGTTGCTGATGTGATGACTTGCATCCATGTACACTAAATTGTGGGGTTTGGATACTGGTTGTGGTGGTGTGCAGTGCGTGGGTGTGATGATTTTTGTGGAGCTTACTGAGTCCTGATGCAATCAGGAGTCACACACTAGCGTTTTGGTGCTGACGCACACCTGGCTGTGTGGCAGAGATTGCAGGAATTGGTTGGGGCTGGAACTCAGGCCTTCTGCATGTTTGTGTGTTTGTGTGTGAAAGGTGCTTTTAGCGACTGGTCCTGCCCTGAGTCCTCTATTTCATTTTCTAATGGAAATGCTTTGTTTTGGTGCCATACCCAGCAGTGCTCAGGGGCTACTTCTAGCTTACAGCTTGGGTGGAGTTCACTCTCAGAGGTGCTTGAAATTAAACTCTGGACTGTCACATGCAAAGCTTGCATCCTAGCCCTTTGGATCATCTCCTGGACCCTTTTAAAGGAAGCATTTCAAGTACTCCTAAAAGTGTCAAGAATGCACAATGAAAATACATAAAATCATTGACAGTACTCAAAATTTACAACTGGCGGAGCCTGAGCAATAGTATAGCAGCTTGGGCATTTGCCTTGTATATATCTGACCTATGTTCAATCCCCGGCATCCCATATGGTCCCGTGAGCACCACCAGGAGTAATTCCTGAGTGCAGAGCCAGAAGTAACCCCTAACCATCACCGGTGAGACCCAAAGGCCAAAAAATTAATAATAATAATAATAAATACAAGTGGAGTGACAATGACTCTTTTTCCCCACAAACATTATCACAAGGACTTCAGGTGGACACCTGAATCTCCTTACTCACCCACTCCCCACAAACACAGTGAAACATCACATTCTTGTGTACATTCCCAAATGGGAGCATTCCCAACTGAGAACATGGCCTAGAGTCCTAAAGAATAAAGGACATAGTAAATGACCATTCAGATGATAAATAAAGTTTAAATGATATATATATTAGTTTTCAAACTGAAAAAAATCAGAAATAAATTATTTTATGGGGTCACATCCAGCAGTGTATAAGGAACTATTCCTGGCTCTTTGAGTGACCCCTGGTGGTACTTGGGGGACACATGTGGTGCTGTGGGTCCAACTGGATAGTACCTTAACCCCTATTTCTGGTTCAAGAAAACCTTTTCTATTTTTTTATGACTGGACAAGACAATCTTTGCAAGGAGATGTGTGCTTTAATTTGTGGTTTGTCCGTCATGGGGGTTAGTATTTTTGTGTGTTTATTACAGATTGTAATCACGCTGCTTTCTATCTTCATACCTGGGAATCCAAGTTGCCCAGTCATCTCTTTCCAACGCAGCTGTATTATAGGAGACAGTTTTTTCTGTCTCCATGTTTGTGTGCAGACACATCTAATTCTGACATGTTTTTCTTATCAAACATAAGGAATAGGAAAATAACTTTCCCAAACTGCATGGAAGAGGTAAAGATGCCTGTAGCACATGACAGCATCCTCAGTCACAGCCCTTTGCAAAGTGCAGTTCTGCTCTGAATAAGCAATTTCTCTCAAGTGTCGGCTCCTAGCGAGATCAATTGCTCCCACAATTCCCAGTGAGTGAACGTGCAACTCTCTCACTGATTGATTGACTTAACACCAGCCAATTAGAGCTTAAACTGTCTAATTAAGTTGGAGATGGAGCCATCAACTGGCTGTATCTGAAGCCAGTTAACTTTACTCAAACAATAGAATGATGTCAGGTGTGTATTCACAATGGGAATATCTGCTAAAACCAGAGGAGAGCATTTTGCAAATATAAAACACTCTGGGAATGTTAACAAGGATGAGCAAGAGATAAAAAAAAAAGTCAGAACCCCTACAAAATGGATACATGATCTTCCTAATATTCTTTTTTTCAAATATGTATCCTTTGGATTTGCTTTATGTTAAAGTAATGCAAAGCTGAAAAATGCATGATATCGTATCACTTCACCATAAATGAGTTCCATTTTTATTTCTGTATTTTGTAATTGTCATTGAACAGTGTTGTTTACTACGTTACAATGATCAAGACAGCTCTATTACCCTTGTTTAACCAGGATTCACAATTAATATGTGCTTCCTTATTAACTCCTACACTATCATCATACTCCCCATTTTTCCTCCTCTAAGAACATAAAACTGCTCACATCTGATGCACAATGCCATTCTTCTTGAGATAAAATGATAGAAAACTTATACTTTGAAATCAGACAGTTCACGTATGAAAAGACTCAAATTGTCCACCAAAAATACTTTTTCCCCCGCTGGAAAGCTAGCCACTGCAATGAAAAACATAGAGAGCAATGCTGGAACGAGACTTGCTCAGCCAGGCACAAATGTTTCATAAACACCATAGCACACAGAGACACACCATCCTAATCTTTCTCTAAAGCTATAGCTGCATTGGCCCCTGAGAAAATATTTAGCAAAGAGGTATTTTAAGAAAAGTCAGCACGAGAGAGAGAAAAAAATCTTCTCAGGTATGTGTATGATATTAATCATAATTAAGGCATATTTGACAGTTTCTTGGCAACAAAGACAATGCATTCCTTTCTCTGTCATCAAAATCCTAAAGGAATACTTGCTATTTCATTATCAACTTCACTGGTCTTTAAACCTATAATATCCTCTTTGAGAATATGAGGTCTTAGAGAAACCTGAGCTCTGACAATTATTGTTTTCCCACCACTGACACCATGTAGGCTACAACATAAGCTGGGATCTTACCAAGATAAAGCAGAGGAAACCACAGTGGGGTTAAAGTGTGAATTGCAAGGAAACACAAGAATATGCCGGCCCCATAATGCATTGCCACTGAAGGGTCATCTTTCACAGTTGTTGGTTTTTGCCTGTGCAGGTGGCTCTACACTTTTGATTTCCCATTAAATTGGAAAGGGAGCACTTGGTTCCCACTGCGATGGCATCCTCTGATAAGAGGATGAGAAATGGAAAATGGATCCATGTCAAGAAATAGACTCATTTTAATGAAACCAAACAAGAAATTCACAGTCATTTAATCAAACCTGATTTTGTTAATGTGTTTTCTACAATGATGTAGTGTTGGAAAAGTTCTTATGACGGATATATCCTAGAGGAAGCAAAAGCATGATTTTGTTGTGGTACCTTTGCAGATGATTTTAAAGCATTTATTCAGATCATCTACTGATCACAAACTTTAGCTGAGTTTCCAGTCCGGTGGTGAAATTGGGCTTGATGTGCAAATGCCTAGCACTTTCTGATGTCAGCTTTCACAGAAAAAAAAAAGATCTTTTTGTTTATTTGGCATTTATGTGATAGGTTGAATATAGATGATTTTCAAACACAGTGTGTTTTCACTTAAGAAATGCTCATTACTGCCATCTTTAATCTCTTCTCATTCTTCCCCCTAAGTTACCCCTGAGCTTCTATGCACCTTCTCACCGTTTCTCTCTTGTCACTTTGTTTCATGAAGTCTTTCTTCATATATCCAATCTGAGAAGGATGGAGCGTGCGAACACACACACACACACACACACACACACACACACACACACACACATACACACGCACGCACGCACGCACAGGGACGCACACGCACGTAAATGTTTTTGTCTCCATTATGTAGGTGAATTGAGAGGAAGTATATTTTAAGATCTTAATTACTGCGTGTTCAGCTTAGTTATTTCCCACGGCGATCTGGAAGTGGAATCAGTTATGTTCTGAGGTAAGAAGGGATCTCTAGGGGAAACAAACAAGTTCATTTTCTTCGTCCCGACAGGACTGTTTCTCATTCCCATCAGTTATTCACTAATGAATAGTTTCTACCTCAACTCACTTAACATCATGACTATAACACACCTCAAATATGGTCTTCAAGATGCTAAAGTCACTGTGGTTGCTGATATGGGGTTTTATTGTCTCTTCTTGGCTGTAGCTCATCTTAGTGAGATCCCCTGAGACTTAGCAATTAGCTTGAATACAGTAGTTTGATAATCAAAAGTAATTAATGGCATCAAAACACAGTCTTGCCTGCTTCTGAAAACTTGTTACACAGGTCTACATCGTTCTTTTTAAATGAGTTACATTATTCCTTTTAAAAAATTATCTACCATAAAATTCTATTTAGGTAAAAAAAATTAGCTTGACATATTGTCTTGTTTGAAATAACATCAGAAAAGTATGCAATTAGCAATAAACCCTTAATTCATTAATAAAAATTCTAACTGAAGACCAAAAGATTTTTTGTACAACAACAGTACATTATGGTCCTCCTTTAAAACAAAATTTTTAATTATAAAATAAATAGGGACTTCATCACCTGTCAAGTAAAACATTAAGAAAAATTATGCTTATTTATTTTTCTTTCTCGTTTAAATGTTGCTGAGGAAAGGAAAAGGGGAGAAAGCTACTGTAAGCTTTCAATTCATCATAACTCAAAAATATTTTTAATTTCAAGTTTCTCAGAACAAAAAGATATTAGAATAAAAGAATAAAAGAGAAACGTATATAAAAGTTTTCTCAATCTTTCTGGGTTCCTGGATAAGTCTGAAAATTTAACTAACAAAGACTGATGACAGAAGAAAAGCATAGAATTTATTAAATGTAATAAATTTCATAAGGAAGTGACAATCAGGTAACTCTTAGATCGGAGTATTTTTATGCTGGGTGTACTGAAGAATGGGCAGTAATGTAGAAATATGCGAGGTGAGAGAACATGTGAAAATTGTTGTCAAGCAGGAGAAACTTCACAGTCTGCTTTTTCACCTGTTCTCAGCATCTCTTGTTTATAGGGAACAAAGCCACTCAGTTTTTAAAAACTCTGATGGTGCCTTCAGGCTTCCTGACACCCCAAAATTGCCGCTGTGCCTTTGGCCAGACCCCAACAACTTGGAACTAAGTTTACCAAGAAATTAAACAGCCAAAAGTTTAATGTGGTATGTGGGAGCCATGCCCACAATCCATCTCTGGCTCAGCTATACAAGTTTATTTATTGGCCTTATCTCAGAGACCCATAGATAAAACTCAAAAGAGACCAGAAGTCATGAATAATCTTGGACCCACACATGGCTGAAGAGACTGGGGTAAATCGAAGAGAGGCAGGTTGCCCTGTGCCTGCCCAAGCAGAGACTCCAGCAGCTGCTTGCTTCCTCAATCCAAAATTGCTACCATACCCCCGGTCTAACGCCACCATCTCAGGATGGACCTCACCAAGATATAACACTGTATCACTGTCATCCCGTTGTTCATTGATTTCCTTGAGCAGGCACCAGTAATGTCTCCATTCGTTCTGGTCCTCAGATTTTAGCAAGTGCCACATTGGAGGCTCTTTCTTTTTTTTTTTTTAAATTTTTATTAATTTCATTGAATCACTGTGAGATACTTATAAGCTTTCATGTTTGGGTAACAATTACACAATGATCAAACACCCATCCCTCCACCAGTGCGCATTCCCCACCACTAATATCCCTGGAGAGCCCGGCAAGCTACCGAGAGTATTCGATATGCCAGACACAGTAACAACAAAGTCTCCAATGGAGACGTTACTGGGCCCGCTCGAGCAAATCGACGATCAACGGGAGGGCCTTTACCTTTACCTTTTTAATATCCCTGGTATAACCCCCCTTTCCCATCCTCCCTCTGCCTCCAGGGCAGATATGATTCCCCATAATCTCTCTCTACTTTCAGGCATTATGGTTTGCAATAAAGACCCTGAGAGATTATCATGTTTGGTCCTTTATCTACTTTCGGCACACATCTCCCATCCTGACTGATTCCTCCAACCATCTATTTTCTTAGTGATCCCTTCTCTATTCCAGCTGCCTTCTCCCCCTTTGCTCATGAGGCAGGCTTCCAGCTATGGAGCAATCTATCTGTCCCATATATCTACTCTCCTTAGGAATCAGCCTCATGTTATGTTGTTTTATACTCCACATGTGAGTGCAGTCCTTCTATGTCTGTTCCTCTCTTTCTGACTCATTTTACTCAGCATGATACTCTCTATTTATAAGTAAAGTTCATGACTTCATCTCTTCTGAAAGCTGCATAGTATTCCATTGTGGAGATGTAACAAAGTTTCTTTAACCAGTCATCTGTTCTAGGGCACTTGGGTTGTTTCCAGATTTTGGCTTTTGTGAACAGTGCTGCAATGAACATATAGGTACAGATGTCATTTCTACTGTGCAAGACACTAGCATAATTGTACAAGAAAAAAAAACCTCCAACCCCATCAAAAAATGGGGAGAAGAAATGAACAAAAAAAATACAAATGGCCCTAAAGGCACATGAAAAAATGTTCCACATATCTAGCCCATCAGGGAGATGCTAACAAAAACAACAATGAGATATCATCTCACACCACAGAGACTGGCACACATTCAAAAGAACAAAAGCAACCAGTGCTGGCATGGATGTGGGGAAAAAGGGACATTCACTGTTGGTGGGAATGCCCACTCGTCCATTGTTTCTAGAAAATAATATGGACAGTCCTTCAAAAACTAGAAATTGAGCTTCTATATCAACCCGCAACACCACTTCTGGGAATATATCCCGAGGATGGAGGCTCTTTCAGGGTCAGGGGAATGAGGCCCATCATTGTTACTGGGTTTTGGCATATCAAATATGCCACAAGGAGCTTGCCAGACTCTGCCATGCGGGCAGGATACTCTCGGTAGCCTGCCGGGTTCTTTGAGAGCAAGAACTATACAATAAGAGGTCGTGAGGCCGCATTTGCTGGGAGCTTGGTTTTATAGTCTCTGAATCTTGGCCATTGATGGGATTACATGGCACCAGGGGCAGTTGGTGGGTGTAACTGCCTAGCTACTGGAAGATGGGGGATCTGGATGGAGGAGGCCCAGTCCAGATCTGAGCAGGCTTGGAGATCTCAGCCCCGGATCCTGCACACCTGGGTTCCTCTGCCAGTTCCTTCATGTGTGAGGCTCATATAAGCGTGTAGAGAGTGGTCTTGGCATGGCTGTGGCTGGATTCCGGAGGTCTTCAACTGCCGGGGCTCTGCTCGGGGCAGGGTGGGAAACACAACCTGTCCCCCTCCACGGGGCCCCAGTGAGGACAGCCAGGTGCAGGGGCAGGAGACTCTGCATTGTTCTCTTCTGGGAGCATGGTTTTATAGTCTCTGAATCTTGGCTGTTGGTGGGATTACACGGCAGTTGGTGGGTGTAATTATATAGCTACTGGAAGATGGGGGATCTGGGTGGAGAAGGCCCAGTCCTTATCCAATCAGGCTTGGAGATCTCAGCCCCGGATCCCACACACCTGAGTTCTTCTGATGGTTCCTTCATGCGTGAGGATATAATCTGCTGAAAATTCGGGTATACATGTTTTGTGACTGAAATCTCCAGGCTTTCATGGAGTTGGGGTGGGCTACCTTCGCCCCACTTTCTAGTACACATGGAAGCACTGGCAGTCACTCTCACGAACCAACTCCAGAGCCACCCTCTAAATTCTATTACTTGTCTTGCTTCAGAGACCTTAAATAAATCTCGAAAGAGATCTAAAGCCAGAGACACAGCAGCGAGTCCCAGAAGACACCAGAGAGCTGGAGATCTCTCCGGGCCCCATACTGAGCCAATTTCACTGGGGACACCCAAGAAGGAGCAGGTGCAATCTCCCTGCCTACTCCAGATGGAAACACGGTGACCAAAAGCTTCCACAAGCAAGACCCAGGTATGCGGGTTACAGAACTAAATCCATGTTGCATGGCAGCAGAGATGTCGAACTGTCTCTCCCTGGCTTCCCACCCACTTGTCCATATGGCTATCACCCCCACAATGTGCCTTCAGGTGCCATCTTAGCTCACCAACAGCCCTGGTCCAGAGACACAGCAATGAGTCACGGAAGATACCACAGAACCGAAGATCTCTCTGGGCCCCATACCGAGCCAATTTCACCAGGGTACCCCAGATGGAGCAGGTGCAGTCTACCCACATACTCCAGATAGAATCCCGGTGACCAGGAGCTTCTACAAGCAAGGTCAAGGTATGTGGGTTCCAGGATTAAATCTCCATGCGGCATGGCAGCAAAGGCCCCAGGCTGTCCCTCCCTGGCTCCCCACCTGCTGTCACACCCACAATATACCTCCTGGCACCATCTTAACACACCAACAGTCCTGGTCCAGAGATGCCCAATTGAATTCCAAAATGAATTAGTGCCCTACAGAAATGTTTCTGGAACCCAAACATTTACAATCTAGGGTCCAGAAGTGCACAGCTGTGGCACCCAAGATATTCAAAATGAGCAATGGACAACAAATGATCTAGCATCTGTCCCTGGCAGACAGGCTTGAATGGTGGTAGGAAAATTTGAACAAAATATAATGCCTAAAAGTAGAGAGAGAGTATTGAGGAAATTGCCTGCCATGGAGGCAGGGTAAGGACTGGGATGGGGGGATGTTCTGGGGACATGGTGGTGGAAAGCGTGTACTGGTGGAGGGTTGGGTGTTTGATCATTTTATGGCTGAATCTTGAACATGAAAGCTTTGTAACTATATCTCATGGTGATTCAATTTAAAAAAAAAAGTAATGTAGAGTTCATGCTCAATTAAAACAGCTTAATCAGTGGCTGAATAAATATCAATACTCTTACATTTAAATAAATAAATAAATAAATAACTTTTTGTTTTAATTAAGTCACCATGATTTGCAAAGTTGTTAGAACAGAGTTTCAGGCATACAATATTCTAATACCAATTTCACCACCGGTGTTAACTTCTGTCCACCAATGTTCCCTCCCATCCCCCAGTCTGCATACTCAAAAGTCACAATTTTCAGTTTGATTACTGTAATTTGGGTTTTATATCTATAGTATTGTTGATATTGTGGCTTAGATACATACATATATTTTAGCTTGACTCCAGAGATGTGTCCTAGACCTCTCGCCCCACATGGTCACTTCCCATCCTTCTCTTCTGACTCCCTCACCCTTGATTTCTTTCCTGTCCATATTTCTATAATCTAGGGTCCAGGGAAGTCTAGGCATCCCCTCATCTAATACCTTGCATTCCCTGGAGGAAGCTCCTTTGGGCTGGATGGAGGAACATGACTCTCTCCAAGGACTCCCAGGTCTGTTGCAAAGAAGAATGCCACCTCCCCATTTGTGCATTTGTGCTGTTTTTTCAGGCTTTTGCTTAGAACGTTCCCTGTGGGAAGATGCCATATTGTGGATTGTTTTCTCAACTCTGCAGCAGTAGCTTCAGGGTCGCAATATATATATATATATATATATATATATATATATATATATATATGTTCCACTGCCCTCCTGTTGTCTGTTGTTCATCGATTTGCTTGAGTGGGCCCAGTAATGCCTCCATTGTGAAACTTGTTGTTACTGTGTTTGGCATATCAAATACATCACGGGTAGCTTGCCAGGCTTTGCTGTGTGGCGAGATACTCTCAGTAGCTTGCCGGGCTCTCTGAGAGGGGCGGAAGATTTGAACCTGGGTTGGTCGGGTCAGCCGCATGCAAGGCAAATGCCTTACCCACTGTGCTATCGCTATACATATTTTACCCCCAAGATTTGGATTCTCTCTAAGTCATCACCCATCATCATGTCTTTCATGTTATGTTGTGCTGACATCTCTGGAAAACTTCTATATTTGATTTTTGTTTAAATAACCCCAATTTCAGACAGAATGAAGCTGCAGCTCAGCACACATGAGCCATTAACAATGCTTATAAGTGTAACTTATTTCTGTTTCTTAGAAAATGAATGGTGTTTGGGGCCGGAGAGATAGTACAGTAGGTAGAGTGTTGGCCTTGCACTTGTACTCCTCAGTACTCAGTACTCCTGAGTGCAGAGCCAGGAGTAAGCCCTGAGCACTGCCAGGTGTGCCCATGTTCCCAAAAAAAGAAAAGAAAAGGAAAGGAAGAAAATGAATGTTGTTTACTTTGATATCCAAATCTCTCCCTATTGCAAAGACACGGGTTCTGCTATGCCTTTAGAACAGATTTGCAGAAAGTGAAAGGAATCAGGTAACTAGCTGCTTTCACATTCAGGGGATCTTTGGGAACTGTTTCTGGAAGGTGCTGTGTTTGACATTTTGCTATTCTAGGTGTCACTAATATTGAGGTAAACATCATTATCTTCTTATTTAAAAAAATTCTCCTTTGACTTGTTTGTTGAACTCAATAGTTGTTCAACAATGTATTATTGAAATCTTAGTTATTTTTTATTTTTTCTCCACTTTCTTCTTATGGTTCATTTCTTTAAAATTTTTTTATCGAATCACTATGAGATATCCCATTACAAAGCTGTTCATAATTGGGTTTCAGTCACACAGTGTTCCAACGCCCATTCCTCCACCAGTGAAATTTCCCAGCACCTATGTCCCCAGTTTCCCTCCCCCTACTTTCCAACTATCCGTAAGGTTTATTTCTAACTGTAGACCATTTTGACTTAAAAAGATGCTTGATATAACTTAATCTTCAAAAATATACTGAGATTTTGTGTGTGTGTTTCAACATATGACCTTTCCTTAAAAATGATCAGTGAACTCTTGAGAATGTATATTCTACTGTTACAGGATAAAATGTTCTGCAAATACTTATTAAGTTCATCTGGTCTAATGTATCTTTTAAGGTCAGTGTTTCTTGGTTAATTTTCTGCCTGGAAGATCTATTCACTGATGTAAACGGAATATCAAAGCACCCTATTATTGAATTGCAGTCAATTTCTCCCTTTAATTCTGCGTCTTTATCCAAAAATTATGAAAGCATTAATTTAAAAAGAAATATGCACTCCTCTGTTCAGCTGAAAAATTATTCACAGCAATTAAAACATGGACAGAAGCTAAATATCCATCAACAAATAAATGGATACCAAAGATGTGGTATATATATACAGAATGGAATACTACTCAGCTATACAAATAGATAAAAAAAAAACTTCTCATTTGTAACAATATGGATTAAACTTGAGAAGTTTATGGAATGGAAAATAATTGTATATGAAAAATACAATACAGATAATATATGATTTAATTCATGTGTAGAAGAAAAAGAAATTAAATGAACAGCCCCCCTCTAAAAAGAGACCTAGATTCTTAGTTACTGACAACAGAATGGCAGTTACCAAGAGGAAAAGGGAAATGTAAGGTATGGCTAAAACAGAAGAGGGTTCAATTGTATAATGATGAAGGTAAACAAGACTTAGCAGGAATCATAATGTAGCATATTCAGGTGGAGAATTATAATTTGTATACCTGAGACCTACATATTGTTTTAAACCAATGTTACTTCAATTAAAAAGTCAAAATTCTATACAGCAGGTATATTCAAGGTCACCTTACATTGCAATTCATAAGGACCTTATAAATGATAAGGACCTTTAGGGAAAAAAAGATAAACATCAAGTTTAGACAGTTTGAACCAACTATCAGTCATCTTTTATTTTCAAAACTAAAGTCTAAATGTAACATTTTTCTATCAAGGATTCAGTCTCAGATACAATAATATACAAGTAGGCTGACCTGAAACAATACTATTTCTTTCGGTGCATTCTATTTTAATCATGTTTGTCACAGTCACAAGAAATAAACGAGAATGATTTCTAAATCTTAAAGCAAATAAGAGATACTAACAACAAAATACAAAGGTACTGACATACTCTTTCTCCAGTCTAGGGAAAGAGCAACCAACCTGTAAGGAACTTGCTGAATTCTTATAGGCAGCTTGGTAAGAGTGTACTTTCTCATTTGCTTCCCACATTATATTTCATTTAACCCAAGTGGACTATAGTGCATATGAAAAAAATAACAAACTCAGAAACAATACTAAGAATCAGGTTTTTAAGTTGATGGCTTTATGTGGCAAGCTTTCACATTTATCCCGTTTTTATAGCTATAGTCATAAAATGAGCAGTCCTTATTAAGTTGCCTTTTGAGAAATCTCAATGACTTTTTAATTATGGAAACAAATATAGAAAATCATTTAACAACAATGAAAATAACTACTCTCCATTTTGTTTCAGTTTAATAACTTGCTGTATGTGTTTAATGAACACATTGGTTTTGAAGGAAGTAAAACACAGCTGAGGCCTTCTCAAGTTTCCCATTCTAATTCGTTGCCTTCCCAACCTGCAAAATCTGTTGATAATCAACTGAATAAGTTGCATAAGTCATACTGGCTCTTAGTATTGTCCCTGGTCGCATTCTCAAAATTGGTAAAGTACTTTATTCAAATTTTTTTCATTTTCTATCACCACTTTATTTCCAATTAATGAATATATGCATGATAATTGAATATTTGAAATGCTTAAACTTTTCTAAAATGAAGATACAGGGGCCCAAACGATAGTCAGTGGGTAAAGAGTTTGCCTTGCGCACGGCCAACCTGGGTTCGATTCCCAGCATCCCATATGGTCCCCCAAGCACCGCCAGGAGTAATTCCTGAGTGCAGAGCCAGGAGTAACCCCTGAGCATCGCTAGGTGTGACCCAAAAAGCAAAAAAAAAAAAAACAGTAAAAAATAAAACAAAATGAAGTTACATTTCCACTTCAGAAAATCAACACTTGATAAAACCAAAACATATTCCGATGATAGAGTTACTCTAGGTAAAACGTCTCTCTTTTTCTTTTTTAAAAATTTTCTTCCTAGGGGTATGGTGCTGCCAGCAGGTCAATCTGTACCTGTGAGGTGAGTGCATCAGCAGCCTGATGGCGCCTTCAGACTTTCAGATACCCCAAAATTGCTGCTGTGCCTTTGGCCAGACCACAAAAACTTGGGGCAAAGTTTACCAAGAAAGTAAACGGCCAAAAGTTAGGTATGTGGGAAACACACCCACAAACAACCTCCGGCTCAGCTATATAATTGGAGGCATGGCCTCTCTGGTTCCTGATTGAACTGCTTAATAGCCATGATCCCAGAGACTTAGAAACAAATCTGGAAACGGCTTTTGGCTTTTTGGCAGAAATGCGTCTGGTCCCTGCAGTAGGTTAACAGTGCTGGGCCACTCCAGGTGGGAATAGGTTTCGTGCCTTGGCTTGGTCCCCCTGGCGGCCAAGTGGCCGCCATCCTTCAGAGGCCACTGGACAGTCAGGTTTGGGCCCCCAGTGATGAGACATGCAGGGTCTCACGGGACGGGGGTGGAGCCAGGCCTGTCCTCCCCACCCCAACGAGACCCCAAGTCATCGCCCACGAACGGCCTCTCTGGCTCCTGATCAAGCTGCTTAACGGCCATCATCCCAGAGACTCAGAAACAAACCTCGAAACCAAGTGGCTCTTGGCAGAATTGCGTCCGGACCCCGCAGTAAGTTACTGTCACCAGGCCACCCCAGGGAGGAAAGGGTGTTGTCACTCTGCCTGCTCCCTCTTGGTGGCTCGGTGGCAGTCATCCTCCAGAGGCCACTGGACAGTCAGGCTTGGGCCCGCAGTGACAAAATTTCTTGGGCCTCACGGGATGGGGAGGGGGGAGTCGGGCCTGTCCTCCCTACCCCAACGAGACCCCAAGTCATCACCCACAAACGGCTCCTCTGGTTCCTGATGAAGCTGCTTACTGGCCTTGATCCCAGAGACTCAGAAACAAATTCCAAACCCCAGCGACTTTTGGCAGAAATGTATCCAAACCACGTAGTAGGTTACTGTTGCCGGGCCACCCCACGGGGAAAAGGATGTTGTCCCTCCGCTTGCTCCCCCTTGGAGGCTCGGTGGCTGTCATCCTCCAAGAGGCCATTGGACAGTCAGGTCTGGGTCCACAGTAACGAAACTTGTTGGGCCTCACAGGATGGGGGTGGAGCCGGGCATGTCCTCCCCACCCCAACGAGACCCCAAGTCATCACCCACGAATGGCCTCTCTGGCTCCTGTTCAAGCTGCTCAATGGCCATTATCCCAGAGACTCAAGAGCAAATCTCAGAACCCAGTGGCTTTTGGCAGAAATCCCTCCAGATTTAAGTGTTAAAATTTCAGAATTTCAAAATCACATGTCCCTACTGCAGCCACGCGACATTATATGTTATTCGTAACTAGCAATAGAACACAAATTGTCTACGGTTGCCTTTTCAGCAGATCTGAGTGTTAGGGTAAAATCTCAAATAATAATGGTGGGTCTGGTGTCGAAATATTGAATGTGATCAAAGTAGAGAGAGAGTAATGTGGAAATCATCTGCCCCACAGGGAGTGGGAGGGTATGGGATGAGGGTATACTGGGGTTTTTGGTGGTGGAGAATGGGCACTGGTGAAGGTACGGGTGTTTCATTGTATGACTGAGACTTAGACCCGAAAGCTTTGTAACTGCTCTCACGGTGATTCAATAAATAAAATTATAAAAAATGAAAAAAAAAGTAAGGTGGAGTTCATGCACAATTCAATCAGCTAATCAGTGGCTGAATAATTAGTAGTACTCCTACATTAAAAAAAATTTCTTCCTAATTTCTAAAAATGTGCAAGGATGTATATGTTTCCTAGGATTGATCCCAGTGCCTCATTTATACAAAGCATGTATTACCATTGAGCAATGTCCCAAGTCTTTAATGGGTTTTAGTTTTTAATTACAAAATATTTCTGTGCTCTCTCTCATGCTTCAATTTACATAAAATATTTCCACAATGCATATTAAACAAATTCAATTATCTTGGCATATTTGCTCCATATCTTGTTAAAGAAATCATTGCCGTTACACATACATATTGAAATGTGAAGCCATATTCCCCAAAATCTCAGTATAGAGCAATAGTCAAGCAAGACAAATTTTATTATTCTAAAAAAAAAATCTCAATTCCCACTGAGAATTGAGTTAAATTCTCACAAATACTGTTTTCTTTTTCAGGTGGTTGTGCAGGTGACCCACCATTAGTCTGACAAGTTATCTCCAACTTAAAGTGTTTGGTACCTTCCTGCTTTGCCCTTTGCAGAAGGGTTCACCAACTCTTCAGTTCCTTAACTGTGTCATCCTCTTTATAAGTTCCCTTCACCTGAAAGGTTCTTTCTCCTTCTCTGTAGTTGGCCAGTTCTGAGAAATCTTTGAGATATATTTAGAGGTATGTACTAAAATTCCCTGACTTCTCTCTATCTCTAAATTAGGCCTCCCTAATATAATCAACATTCAATTTCCTTTCTTAATTTATAATTTTAAAGTGTATATCTATTCGCACAAGTATTTGTTACATGTATATTTGTTTGATTAGACTTCAAGTTTCATGACAGGGATCATAATACTTTCTTTGTTTTTATTTCTAATTTTACCAGAATAGTGACAGTATCTATTATAGTCACAAATTATCTACTGAATAAATAGGTGATTTCTTATCTAGACGTTGAGATTTAAGACTCAAATTGTATAATTGACCTAATTCTCATATCTTTTCCTCTACTTACACTTAGCTCCTCTCTTCTTCTTTCTCCCCACATTTGGATATTTTCCTCCAGTTAGAGAAATATTGGCTGTAAAAACACACTTTATGTTGATGATACACATTCTAGTTAATTTATACTAAATATTCAAAATAAGCTATCACTATTACATTGCACATGTACAATTAAATATTTCAAATTTTAGAAGGATTTCTTAGAAAGACACCATAGGAATCACTTCATGGATTCGAGATGATTTTAATAAGCTAAAATTATCAAACTAACAAATCAAATAGGTATTTTGCAAACATGGAATGTATCGAGATTCTCAACTATAAGTCCATACAATGCTAGTCCACAAAGCAGCTATCAGGTAACAATAAGAAATAAAATAAAAAAGTAGTTTTGAACAGGATTGCAGGGATCATTAACTCCAACTGAAGACTCTTGGTCCCACAGGAAGTTCTTACAAATACTATATACCATCTTGTCATATAATATTCAGAGATACATTTGGTAGCTTAAAATTGGATTTTTATCCTTAATATAAAAATGTTCTAGTTCTAGTTTAAAATAAAAATGAAGCAGCAAAACGTAGCAAATCCTCAAATTAAAATTCCCATACTTAAATAAGATAATATGCAGAATACTTTCCAAAGACAGATACGTGGTTTTACAGACATTTTTAACCGTCTTCATCTGATGCTCTTTATGTCTCTTTCCTTGTAATAACACCAGATATGACTTCGATGCACTTTTATTTTTTTTCACGGTATCACAAGATTTATTACCAAGTTAGCAACAAGGTACAGAAGCTAGAGAAGATGAACAGATTCCCTAATCCAAGAAACAGGACTTCAGACTTGTGCTTTTCCATCTGCTGTGTTCAAGATACTAGCAGCCTATCACAGCAAATGTGCATGCGTCTTGTGTGACTCTCCTTATAGATCCAGCTTGGTAGTGACTCTCCTTATAGACCCAGCTTGGTACTTCTCCAGTGCCTTCTCTCTTTTTTTTAATTTTTATTAGTGAAACACCATGAAATACAGTTGTAGACTTACAAATTTTGTGCTTGGATTTCAATTATACAATGATCAAATACCCATCCCTCCACCAGTGCCCATTTTCCGCCACCACAGGTCCCAGTATCCCGTCCCCCCATCCCATCCTGCCTCCCATCCCCCCATCCCAGCCTGCCTCCCATCCCCCCATCCCATCCTGCCTCTGTGGCAGGGCATTCTCTTTTGTTCTCTCTCTCCTTTTGGGTGTTGTGGTTTGCAAAAAAGGCATTGAGTGGCAATCATGTTTGGTCTATAGTCTACTTTCAGCATGTTTCTCCCATCTTGGGAGGATCCTCCCAACGCCCTTTATTTGGTGCTCCCTTCTCTATCTGAGCTCCATATTACCCTAGCATGTGTGGCTGGCCTCCAAGCCATGTAGCAAACCTCCTGTCCTAATCTCGGCAAATAAGAGACTAACATCCAGTGCCTCCTCTTGGAGTTGTACTTGATCTTGTTACCAGTTTAATCTGAATCCATTGAGGAATAGGCTGATTCTACTTTTGTTTCTTGGCTAAGAACCACTTGATCCTGAAAGTCTTGTGGGAAGACATGGCGAAGAGCCACTTTCACACCGTGATGATGGCGGATGAAAGGGTCGATGCACTTTTAGAATTCATGCTTCACTCCCCTCAAAACTGAGACAGACTCAAAGTTGGAACAATTGTACTGGCAGGGAGATATACCAAAGGAAAATTCTTCTCATGCTGGAATCCAGGTGCATCAGTAGTATAAAGAAATGATAGAGCTAAATGTCCAAACCACAGAGTCCACAATACTAAAATTATGAGACCCAAACCGTAATTATCCAATTTAAAAGGTACCTGTCAAGATCAGGGCTGGAGCGATAGCACAGCGGTAGGGCATTTGCCTTGCACGCAGCCAACATGGCCGACCCGAGTTCGAGTCCTTCACCCCTCTCGGAGAGCCCGGCAAGCTACCAAGAGTATCTTGCCCGCACGGCAGAGCCTGGCAAGCTCCCCGTGACGTATTCGATTTGTCAAACACAGTACCAACAAAGTCTCCAATGGAGACGTTACTGGGCCCGCTCGAGCAAATCGACGAAAAACGGGAGGGCCTTTACCTTTACCTTTACCTGTCAAGATGGCAGGCTGGGGTTGGGGTGGAATCTGGAGATGAAATCTGGGAACACTGGTGGAGGGAAGTTGATACTGGTGTCAGGATTGGTGATGGAACATTTTATGTCAAAAATCCAACTCTGAATAACTATAATTTACAGTTTTTTAATAAAATAAAATTTTGAAAAAAGAAAAGAAAGAAAATTATTCTCATGTGAAACCTGCTAAAGTCACAAGCAGGAAACTTTAATTTACAACCAAATTTTGATTGAAAGGTATTGCTACTCGTATCTTCTGGGACTCTGCTTTAGTTTACCTACAATGTTCACTTTCTTCATGGAGTTGCTTTAAATCCAGAAATGACCAAACTTCCAATTTTCTTCTTCTGTTGCTTCATTTAGTGATATAAAAAAGGGGGAAGAAGAAAAAACTCCAGTGAAATCTTTAAAGAAACTCATCCATTCACTCATCAAATTTTTTTTTTTACTTATCACTAAGTAGCCTTAAAGTTCATACATTGACATATACATTAAAAAAAAGATGAAGTTCTGCAATTTGCTGCTTTGTGGATGGATCTGGAGAGTATCATGTTGAGTAAAATCAGTCAGAGGGAGAGGAACAGACTCATGATCTCTCAAATGATCTCTCTCATATGTGGGATATAAAGAAACGTCCCAGGGGAATATCAAATCCAAAGGCAATAGAAATAAAGAGCAGGAGAACTGATCTTCAGTAAGCTTGCCACTGGGCTGGGGTGGAAGGGAGCAGTGTGGGCTGGGATAAGTTAGGGAAGGCAACACTAGGACAATGAAGGAGGGGAAATGTGCCTGGCACAGAGGCAGACTGGGGACTGGGAGTGAAACTGGGGACATTGGTGAAGGATAATGGACACTGGTGAAGGGATTGATGTTGGAACATTGCGTGCCCAAAATTCAATCACAACTATCTTTGTAAATTTGTAATTCACAGTAATTCAATAAAAAATAAATTAACTTTTTTCCTGCACCCCACCACACCAAAATATATCCATGACCTTCTACCACTGTCCCTATGTCTTTTCTGGTCTGGTCTTTCCTACCCAGAGGAAGTAGATTTTTCCCCAATCTTCCAAAAATATTTATTAACCACATGGTTTTGGTTAGTATATGTTTTTGGTGTGCAAGTTTTTCTTGATATATTGGTCCCTTGGTCATTAAGAAATGACATATTACAGATAGCATTTTAAAATTTGAAGTCTAGGGTCTGAAGCAATATTATTGTGTATGGGGCACTTGCTTTGTACATGGCTGACCCAGATTTGATCCTCAACAGCCCATATGACCCCCAGATCCCTGCCTGGAGTGATCCCAAAGCTCAGGCTGGAATAAACCCTAGAACATCTGGGTATGGCACAGAAACATACAAACAAATTTGATGTGTTTTGGGAGGCAGGGGACAACCTTAGGCCACACCAGCTGTGTGTTCAGGGATCTTTCCTGGTTGGGCTTGGAGGAACCATTCCTGGTTGGTGCTGGGGATCGAGCACAGGTTTGCTAGCATGTCAGGTAAGTGCCTTACATGCTGTACAATCTCTTTGTTCCTTTAATGTATAATTTTAATTTATCTTTATTTTTGCTTTTTGGGCCACATGAAGAAATGCTCAGGGATTACTCCTGGTTCTGCACTCAGAATTACTCCTGGCGGTTCTTGGGGGACCATATGGAATGCTGGGGATTGAACATGGAGATTGAACATGGCTGACCTTCCCTCTGTACTATCACTCCAGCCCCAAATGTACAATTTTTTTTCTTTTTGGGTCACACCCGGCGATGCCTAGGAGTTACTCCTGGCTTTGCACTTAGGAATTACTCCTGGCAGTGCTCGAGGGACCATATGGAATGCTGGGAATCGAACCCCAGTCGGCCACGTGCAAGGCAAACACCCTACCTGCTGTGCTATTGCTCCAGCCCCTCAAATGTACAACTTTTTAAGATCACTGGCTACCATGCGAAGAACGCATTGGAAAGAAGCCAATATACACGAGAGGAGATGAATGCTGGAAATGAATACTGCTGGTGAGGCACCAGCATCAGGTGAGAGATGCTGGAACCCTGAGTAACACAGGGGCTGTTACCCAAGAAATGCCCTCATGTCAAGTGCTTGCTCTCACTCTCCCCCACCCAGGCACTGCTTAGTCCTGAGAGAACTACTGGCCCTAATATTTGCAAGTACAAAGAAACGCTTTTCAAGAGGAAGATTCCTAAGAGATACTTACTAGTCTTGGCTTCAGGACTCCAAATCCTGGTGCTTCTTCTGAGCACCTGACTTCTTTGAGACCCAGGTAGTTATGAGATGTTCACTCATATGGCATCCTGGATGTACTGATGAGAAAATAATCTCCACAATAAATCTGAGCGCACCGCACTTCTGAGACCTGGCTTGTGGCGATCTTTCTTTTAGCTTATTTTTAAAATTTTTATGTTCTTTGATTTTTTGTTTCATCGAATGGGTAATTTCAACATACATATGCCATTTTTGACACATTAATCATTAAGCTAAGATTCCATGGGAAGTCACTTACTGGTTTTCACAGCAAGCAATTCCCTAATTTTCTGAGGACACTGAATACGTGTTTTAGAACTTATTCTAGTTCTGGCTCTACCTCCCTGAATTGGGTTCAGGGCCTATTCAGGGCCCAGTGGATTGGGCATCAGGATGTGGCTATAGATGAAGGGAAAGTTCTTAGAATCTCTCCTGTGGTTTAATTGTTTGCTACAATACCTAACAGAAGTTGGTGAATCATTATGTGTGTATACATATTTATGTTGTTTTATTGTAATGAAATGTTGTGAAATATAAAAATGAATTGCTGAAAGGTTATATAATATAAGGGTTCAAAGAATCTCAGTAAAAGTGCTACGTGCCATACTTCCAGCATGTGGATGCACTTGCCAGTCCAGTCAAACCTCTCAACTCCAAAGTTTAGGATCTTTTACAGACCTCATCATCTTGGAATGACTAATTATCAACTCAATCTCCAGTTCCTCTCCCATCCTAGAGGATGAGATGTCTCTATCTTGAGGTTGAGGCAAGTCAGAAACGTTCTGTCACGTTCAGTATTTCTAGTGGACACTCTCCATTTTTAAACGATTCAGTCCCCACTCAATGATCATCTCATGTGAATGCAGAAAAAGAGTATAATCTCCCAGAGAGCCCAGATGCCTAAGGAGCTCTTGTGTCAGGAACCAGGCACCTAGAGCAAAGACTTCAATAAAAGATATTCCAGTCCCCATCATCACTCAATATATCACAAGTGTTTAGCAACCATGTGCTCAGATCTAGGGGTGATGATGCTGTGTCTAGGGATACAGTCATTAGTATATCCGAATATTAAAATATGTTACATATTTTCAAGAATATTATAAAATACAGAAAAGTTCAAGAAATAAATGAAAACATATAATCCTAATATGCAGAGATTATATAGTTAACAATCTGCAATACATTCTTCTCATCTATTTTATGACTATATTTATACTTACCATCTTATAAATTTTTAATGGAAATAAATATATATGTGCATTTTGTGAGTTTGTTTTTTGGGTATCACTTTAAGGCCATTTTGGAACAACAAGAAGGTATGTAGTGAAAAATAAAGGAATGAATAGATTATAGATAAATAATAGGTAGGTTGGTAAATAGAAAGATATAAACAGAATTTGTACAAGAACTTTGAGTACTGGATGATTTAAATCCTAAGCTGCTTCCTTGAAACATCAAATGGCTTCTTTCCAACTATTTCCATCAATAAATTTTACTCTTGCTTGTTCAATAAGAAGAAATTGTTTGGTCAAGTGATGAATGATGACTTAGAGGTGATGTGATTCCAGTCTTTCCATCTTGAGTCCTGAGAGTATTTGGATTGATGGAAGACTGACCACAGGTAAAAAGTAAATAGTCCCCATGGTCATGTCATGTGCTACCAGATTGTATAGCACATTATATCTTAAATTGTTTACATAGCAAAACTAGATTGCCAGTGGAAATGACAAATCTCTGACCTTTCTTGTTTTTAGAGGCAATCTGTGAAAGAGCAAAATTTATTCTCATTACAGCAAAGTTAGTTTTGTTTTATTTTTAATTGCAAACAAACCTGTTTTTAGATAACAAAAACAAAGTCATAACCGAGAACTACAATAATTCACGCTCTCTGGCTAGGCAGGTTTACAGCAGCTACACTTGGAACTCAAATAACAACCACTCATACCCAAACGCTCTTTAACAGATGCTCAACCTTATCCAACTCTGACTTTTGACAACTATTTAAAATTGAAAATATCTAATAGTGGGGCTGGAGTGATAGCACAGCAGATAGGGCATTTGCCTTGCATGCAGGCAACCTGGGTTCGATTCCCAGCATCCCATATGGTACCCCAAGCACTGCTAGGAGAAATTCCTGAGTGCATGAGCCAGGAGTAACTCCTGTGCATCGCTGGGTGTGACCCAAAAATCATATATATATATATATATATATATATATATATATATATACATATTTAGTCCATGTGCTTTTAGTTTGGTTATGTTTTTTAACTGAAGCTTCTGAGCATTTTATGATTATTCATTGGTGATCCAAATCAGAAGCTCATAGAAGAGTTTTCAACATGTTTTACTGTATTAACTAGGAAGAACAAAGTGTGTGCAGGGCTCTACCACCTCAACTGAGTCTCCTCTCCTTCCTTTCTTCCTTTGTAAACTCAACATTTGGACTGTTTACTATGGAAATATGTATTTTCTAGTTTAACAATTTAGTAGAATGCTCATTGTATCAATAATTTTTTAAATTCTAGATTTACCATGAGAATAATCTTCTGTTTATTGAAATGTTTAGGACAGTCTACTTTGCTGTAGTACTAATTTTACACAGTTAGAAAACTTTTTTTGAGCATCTAACATAAGTCTGACACCATTGTAAGCACCAGGGACTCCAAGAATAAGGAGCTTTAATTCACCTTCCTTCATTAGTGCCTCAGTTTAGTAGATACTCAGTGAAGTGTAATAACATTTTAAAATATATTTTAATAATCAAAGAAATAATTTTGTCTTTATGAATTTTAGTATATAAACAAGATGGTTACTTTTTACTTTTTATGTTTTGAATTTGTTTTATATTGTGGTACATTTAGGTTTCAATCACCACTGAGGTGCCAGTATCCCTCCACCACTGGATCATTTCAACCCACTCTGATACTAGCACTGAGCTGCATCCTCCAATCCTAGCACTGAAATGCCAGCACAGTTGGCAGTTATCACTAGGATTGGTCTCCCAGGCCCCTGAGCATTGGGTGGGAGCCACTCCCAATACACATCTTTGAAATGTTTAATTTATTAATTTTAGGGTCCAGAGTGATAGTATAGTAGGCAGGGCGCTTGCCTTGCACTTAGCAGACATGAGTTGGATCCCCAGCATCATCTCGACCCCTTGAGTAGGAATGGTCCCTGAACATACAGCCAGGAGTAAGCTCTGAGCACTGCCAGGTGTGGTCCCCAAACATGCAAAAATAAAACAAATTGAGATGTCATGATTTACATAGTGGTTTATAATAGGGTTTCAGGTATATACTGTTCCACCACCTTGTGACCCCATCCTTCCACCACTGACCTCAGATTCCACCCCATCGCCCCCCATCATCCTAACTCCTTGCAAAGACATATATTCATCCCAATCCCTATAACTTATGAATATGTTAATTTATAAGGAAAGGGGGGATTTTGTATAAATGATTAAGTTAAAAATATTAAATTCAGAGTTTATCCTTGGTTACTAAATTAACCTAACAGGAACATGGGCATCTTTATGAGGGAGATGAGCTGGCTACACAAATATAAAGCATGGATGTCAAAGCTTAGCATGCAGCCAGCCCCTAGAAGCTGGAAAAAGAAAGGGCACACATTCTCAAGATTCTGCATAAGGAAGGCAGCCTTGCCAAGCTGTTAGAGGCCCTTTGACTTACAGAGCACTAGCAGAATATGTTTGTGTTGTTTTTAGTTATTCAGTTTGTGATTGCCTGTGACTTCAGCAACAGGAAATTAACAAAGTAATCATATAGATATCTTATTTTTATTTTTGTATTATTATTATCGAGGGTTTTTTTTTGGTGGGTGGGTTGGGAGATCATATCTGGCAGTGCTCAGGGCTTATTCCTGGTTTTGGACTCATGATTCACTTCTGGCAGGCTCAGGGGATCACATGGGGTGCTGGCAATTGAACCTGGGTCAGCTGCATGCAAGGCAAGTGCCCTACCCACCCACTGAATTATCACTCTGGCACCAATATCTCATTTTTAAATGAACTAAATAAAATATGTGAAGAGTTTAAAGTAGAACAAATTGTATAGGAACCAGAGAGATATTACAGAAGTAGAATGTTTGTCTTGTATGTGGCCAACTCAGGTTTATTTTTTTTTCATTGTAAACACACTTTTATTTAAAATTAGGATTTCTGAAATAACTAGCCTAAGAGTGGTATCACCGGTCTTCAGATAAATAAGGTAGAGCACTAAAAATTACTGCTAATTTAATGTTTAAGGGTTCTTGTTAAAGCACCACTTAAAACTTACATTCTCTAAAAAACTAAATATAGAAAATTTGTTCTAAGTTCAAGAAAGCAAAAGGAGACAATTTTCAAACCCCTGGTTATTAATAATCATGGAACACTAAATTCAAAGCCATTGATAGAATTTTCTACATTGTTCGCTTACATGAAAACAAATACAGAGATATTCAAGAGTTTCTTGGTGAATTTCTAGTCTTGAAAGCACTAGAACTTTTCATAAATATGGTCTCTGGCCAGATGACTTCTAAATTTTTAATCTGTTGTCCAAAGCAGTGAAGTTAGGATTCATGAGTATTTTATTATTATTTTTTTGAGAAATTTTAGAGAAATGACCACAATCGCAGCACATCATGAACATTCCCACTAATTTTGCCAACCTCTGACAACCTGAGAGGTTTTAGGTTTGTTCTGAAACTAACTTTAAACAAAACAGCATAAAAATAATACACATGGAGACTGTGCTGCTAAAGTAGCTTAAACTTGCTAACACATTTTCAGAGCAAGGCTCTTTGTGCTGATTTCCTTGAAGAGTTTCTGGGTCATTTTCTGCTTGTCCCAACAAAGGAACCGCTGTAAAAAAAAAAAAAGAAGAAGAAGAAAAGAAAAGAAACAAAAAGAAAAGAAAGAGAAAAAATCACTTGTATTTGTTTGTTTGGGCAGGTCAGGGCTTTTGCTTCAGAACCTCTGCAGAGCTCTGGCTGCCGACAGCACAGCGCGAGTGGCTGGTGATAGCTGGCTTCTTCTTGGGGCTCACCACCTACCGGAGCGCCTGTCACTCTTCGCCCTGCTGCTCCGCTTCCTGGACCTGGATGGGAAAGCTCGGACGAGTCTCGGCCTGGGAGGTTGTGCTTGTAGGGATGCGACTGGTGCTTCTTGCGGCTTTCTTCTTTCCCGGCCTGGCTTTTCGCTGCTGGCTCCTTACTGCCTTCTTTTGGCTCCTGGTCTTGCTTTTTATGGGAGGGCAGCGTGTTCTTAATTGTGTTAATGAGAAATCTTTTATTGGTGCCAGCAAGAGGACACTTCATCCAACCCATAGGCCCCATTGTCTCTGCTCTTATTTTCCCACGTTTTGCCTCTTTAAGCAGTTCTTCAATTGCTTTCCTCTCCAGCTCCTGGTCCTCTTCCATCGCGTGGGCGGCTTCCAGGATTCTCGGAAGACGTGGGAGGCCCCTAAGCTCAGTCCCATAGCGAAAAACGTGTCCGAGCGAAGCAGGAAGAAAGGAAAGACGAACGAAAGGAGTCGTGGACGGAAGAAAGGAGGAGGAGCCCCCAACTCGGGTTTAATCCCTGGTATCCCATATGAGACCCTGAGCATGGTCAGGAGTGGTCCTTGAGCACAAAGCCAGAAATAAGTCTTGAACACGGCCAGGTGTGACCCAAAACCAACCAAACAAAACAATGAATAAACAGAAACAGTCTTTCATCTAAGACAAAACTCATCAAATGACAATGAGGCATAGCATGGAAGCAATCTCTAAAATTTTCTCCTAAAATTGGGGAAGGGTTGTGCCTAACATTTGACACCCAAACCTGTGATGAGCTCATGAAGTCCCTGCACTGAGGGGCAGAGGAAAGTGGAGCATGGAAAACACAGGGAAAAGTGAAAGACTGACACAGCTCTTGATAGATTCAGTACCATACTCACTTGTCTTGGAATCCAAAACTGTAACATGGCTCTGAGCAGCCGCTGACTGGATGAAGGTATCCCGGACACTGTCATAAAATTGACCTGGGAAGTATGTGAAGGCATGAACCAGTACCAGAGTCCTTGGCTGGCACCATCTTAACAACCTTTTACCATTTCACGAATACCAGTAGCAAGTGGGCACCTTATTGAAATCCACTACCCATAAACCCTGAGGAACCCTGCTGAGAGTTCTGCCCACAGCTGGAAGTTGCTGTCTATCAAGGAGTCCATCCCCGGCAGGCAAACAGGCCAGGTTACTAAACAAGCAATCCACGTATGGATTGCTATAGCCAATATGCACTGAGACCCCTATCTTCCAAAGCATGCCTAGCTGGTAAGTGGGCCCCACTACTAGCTATGCTCTCCAGAAATCCCAGAATATGCCAGAACTGACTCCTGCTGGGTCTGCTTGCTGCCTCAGCCATCTGCAAGACCCCTTGCAAAGCTTCTATCATATAAAGAACATGCTACTGAGCAATTGGTTAAGTGAATATATAGGAGACTTAAAAAAAACTGGAAACAAATGAGAATGAAACTACCATACCCAGAATCCATTCCCTTCTCCTCTTCTTTCCATTTTCTTTCCTTCCTTTCCTTGTTGCAAAAACCAGAGTCAGACACTCTGATTGTGGTACATACTTATGTTGGTTGTGGTATTTGTCCGGTTGCAAATGGAGTCCCAGTGCTCACATATTTGGCTGTAGTGCACCAATGGTCATACTCTAGCAGGGGCGCTCACACGCAACCTCTCCAGGCCTGCAGTACCCCCACACACCTGACAGTTGTGTGGTCAGAATCCCCTTCAGTGTATGAAGCCTGCAGAGCAAAGATGTGAAGCACCAAAACTGGGGCTGCCAGGACCAGGATTGGCACACACTGCATCAGGGGTAGTATTCGCAGTCTCACAAGTTGGAAGGGTTTAGCCAGTGAGCTATTTCCTATCCCATTCTAATGTATTTGTTGCTTTTTCTGTTTCATTTTGTTTGGGACCTGACTCTAAGTTCATGGGTCACTCCAGTGGTGCTCAGGGAAACATGGGGTGGTAGGGATTAAATTGGGGTGGTTTGAGTGCAAGCAACCACATTACACTTGTACTGTCTCTGGCCCATCATATTGAATTTTTGGGGTACAGCAAAAGCAGAACTTAGAGGGAAATTGATATCAGTATAGGCTTATCTCAAGAAACAAGGAAAGAACCAATGTCAGTAGGGGGAATAAAAATGTAAAAATCAGAGTGCAATAATAAAATGGAAAATAACCAAAAATATTAAATTAGTGAAATAACTTTGTTGGTGAAAGTGTAAATTAGTCGAATCTCTATACTCTATAGAAAATAAAATAGAGAATCCTCTAAATATAAATAGATCTACTGTAACTACCATATGATCCAGTAGTTCTATTCCTATATATCTAGGCAAAAACTGTGTGTATATATATGTGTGTGTATATATATACATATATCAAAGCCTGGCAAGCTATTTGTGATGTATTCGATATGCCAAACACAGTAACAACAAGTCTCACAATGGAGACATGACTGGACCTGCTCGAACAAATCAATGAACAATGGGAGGACAGTGCTATATACATATACATATATATATATATGACAAGCACCTAACCTACTCTACTATCTATAGTTCTAAAACTATATATTAAAATTAATTTTAAAAGATATTTCTGTACTCCAATGTTCATTGCAATACTATTTACAGAAGTCAAAATATGAGAAAAAATCTGACAATGAATCATGAGAAGTCAAGGATGGCCACTCTCACCACTATTTTGTTTTGTATTGTTTTGCTTAGGGTCCACACCCAGCAATGCTCAGGGGTTACTCCTGGCTCTGCACTCAGGAATTACTGCAGACAGTGCTAAGGGGACCGTATGGGATTCCAGGGATCACACCTGGGTCAGCTATGTGCACAGAAAACATCTTACTAGCTGTGCTATTGCTCCAGCCCCTCTGTTATTTTAGATGGCCTTTGAAGTTCTGGCCAAAGAACTTAGGTAATAAAAAGGGAACAAAATTTATTCAAATTGAAAGGAAGAACTGAAACTGCCTTGATGTACAGAGGGCAAGATATTATATACAATAAACCCAAAAGACTTTTCCAAAAATCTGTTAGAAATAATGAATAAATATAGTTAGGTCACAAGCTGTAAAATAAATATACAAAACACTTCTCATTTCTAAATGAAAATAAAAAAAAACTCGCAGAAAGAGGAATGAAGAATACAGCACAATTTATGATTGCATCAAAAGAATAAAATGGAACAGAAATAATTTATCCCACGAAATGAAGAACAACACACGGAAAACTTTAAAACGTTATTAAAAGAAGTTGAAGAAGGTATAAAGAAATAGAAAAAAAGTACTACCTTATGTATTAGAAGAATCAATAGTTTGATTGATCCTTTTATCTAGCCTATATAATTTAATTTGATCCCCATTAAAATCCCTGGGGCAGTCTACACAGAAAGAGAAAAAGAATTCTAAAATGTATAAAACACACAAAAGACCTCAAATAGAAAAATTAGTTGGGGGTTGGAGGGGGGGTGATAAATAAAGTTGAGTATCATACTCTGATGTAAAACTATGCTTCAAAACTACGGAAGTCAAATAGTAAAGTATTAAAATAAAAACAAGAACACATATCAATGACATAAAATTGAGAGTTCATAAACAAAATCACAAGTATATGGACAACTAATTTATGACAAAGGAGTCAAAAGAATATGGTGGAGAAAGGAAATTCTCTCCAATAAATGCTTGGGAAACTAGATAGCCGTATTCAAGACAGTTAAATTAGCTAACTATTTGCACCATCACTGTCACTGTATAACTATGATCCCGTTGTTCATCAATTTACTCGATTGGGTGCCAGTAACGTCTCAATTTGTCCCAGCCCTGAGATTTATTTTTTTAAATTTTATTGAATCACCGTGAGATAGTTACAATCTTTCACGTTTGGGTTACAATCACACAATGATCAAACACCCATCCCTCCACCAGTGCACATTCCCCACCACCAATATCTCCGGTATACTCCCCCACCTCCATCCCACCCTCCCCCTTCCTCCATGGCAGACATGATTCCCCATAATCTCTCTCTGCTTTGGGGCATTATGGTTTGCAATACAGACAGAGAGATTATCATGTTTGGTCCTTTATCTACTTTCAGCACACATCTCCCATCCTGACTGATTCCTCCAGCCATCATTTTTTCTTAGTGATCCCTTCTCTATTTCAGCTGCCCTCTCCCCTTTGCTCATGAGGCAGCCTTCCAGCTATGGAGCAATCTTCCTGTCCTGTGTATCTACTATCCTTCGGTGTCAGCCTCATGTTATGTTGTCTTATATTCCACAAATGAGCGCAGTCCTTCTATGTCTGTCCCTCTCTTTCTGACTCATTTCACTTAGCATGATACTCTCCATGTCCCTGAGATTTTAGCAGCCTCTCCTTACTTCCTTTTTTCTTTCCCAACGCTGATGATTGGAGGCTCTTTCAGGGCGAGGGAAATGAAGCCTGTTATTGTTACTGTTTTTGGCATATCAAATACTCCATGGGTAGCTTGCCAGGTTCTGCACTATTTGCACTATATAGGAAATTAATTCAAAATGAATTAAAAACTTGAATATAAAACCTCAAATCATAAAATACATAGAAAACAAGTGATAATCACTTTGACATCAGCATTAGTAACATCTTTCTGTGTTTGTCTCTAATAGTAAGAGAGAAAAGAGACAAACAAATGGCAGCAAAACAAAGTGAAGAGCTTTCGCACAGAAATCATCATTAAAATGAAAGATAACCTACTGAATGGGATAAAATATATGCAGACTACATAGAAAACGAAGGGCTTAAATCTAAAGCAAGTAACTCAAACAACTAAACAACAACAAATATATACCCGGATTAAAAAATGGTCAGATTATCTAAATAGACATTTACCAAAGAAGACATAAAAATGACTAACAGACACATGAAAAGATGTTCTACATAGCTTATCATTAGCTAAATGCAAATCAAGACCAGAGTGAAATTCCACCTGCTCCAGTTATAACGACTATTATCAAAAGTCCAGGGGGGCAGAGTGATAGTACAGAAGGTAGTCACTTGCCTTGCACACAGACAACCTGATTTTGATCTCTGGAACCACATATATGATTCCCTGAGCTTCACTTGAGCACTTGATCACTTGACTTTCTGTTAATCGTCAATTTGCTCAAGCAGGCGCCAGTAACATCTCCATTTGTCCCTGTCGCGTGCTAGTGTAGCCCAATGGCGTCTGTTCGCTCTATGAACACGAAGAGCCTCAAACCGATCATTCATGATCTTGATAAAGAAGTCTGACCATATGGTAGGCGGGCAGCCACGCGGTCTTTTGCCATCCCGTGGAATCCAGTCGGTAACAGCTCTAGTCCAGCGGTTATCTTTAAATCTCATTACGTGACCAGCCCATCTGATTTTTGAAACCTTGGCAAACGAGACAGCATCCCTGATTCTTGATCGTCGATGAAGGTCAGAACTCCGGATTCTTTCTCTCATTTGAGTGAAACGTGATATTCCAAGCATAGCTCTTTCTATTCTTCTTTGGGAGACCTGAATAGCGTTCTCATCCTGTTTGCGTAGGGCCCAGGTCTCTGAGGTGTATGTTAATGCAGGAAGAACAGTGGAATCAAAGAGATGTGCCCAGAGCCGGAGGTTCTTCGTCCTCTTAGCTATTTCTTCGATGCTCTTGAAGGTGTTCCAAGCCTCTCTCTTACTCCTGCGCAGCTCGGGTGCCAGGTCATTTGTCATGTTGACTTCTCGACCTAGGTACACATAGCTGTTGCATTTGGAGACGGTCATTCCGTTGAGAGCAAATGGGGCATCAGGAACAAGGCTGTTTCTCAAAAACATTGTCTTCGTAAGATTCAGCTGTAGTCCGACCTTTCCACACTCATGGTCGAAGTCGGCCAGCATTTGTGCCGCTTGGCTAATGTTTGGTGTTATTAAAACAATGTCATCAGCAAAGCGGAGGTGGTGTCGTTGCCGACCATCTATCTTCACTCCCATTCCTTCCCATTCCAGTTGTCGCATGATGTTCTTGAGGGTGGCACTGAAGAGTTTCGGTGAAATGGTATCACCCTGCTGAACCCCTCTCTTGACATCAATGATTATTTCTTTGTAGAATGGTGAGATCCTGGTAGTGAATCCGTAACACAGCTCACGGAGGATTTTGATGTATTGAGCTTGAATGCCCTGATTGGCTAGGGCTTCAATGACCACTTCCATCTCAACAGAATCAAAGGCCTTCTTTAAATCAATGAGCGTTAGACAGAGCGGCATCTTGAACTCCCGAGAAACCTCAATGAGCTTGGTTATCTTGTGGATATGGTCGATGGTGCTGAATCCTTTGTGGAATCCAGCTTGCTCGCATGGTTGTCCTTCATCTAGTGTTCTGCCAATCCTATTTAGGATGACTCGAGTGAACAACTTGTAGATGACAGACAATAGGCAGATCGGGCGATAGTTGCCAATGTCATGGATGTCTTCCTTCTTGTACAGTAGTACAGTCCTGTTGGTTTTCCATTGGGACGGAACCTTGCATTCAGACAGTTAGCATGTGAAGAGCCGAGCCAGCATATTGATGAGTACTGACGGCAGGTTCTTCAGGTGTTCAGGTCTGACCTTTTCTGGGCCGGGTGCTGTTCGTTTCTTTACTGATGAAATGGCATGTCGGATTTCGGAAGGGAGAACATTGGGAACGACATATCCATACTGTGGAATTTGGTATGTCGGCAAGTGGACATGGCTTACGAAGAGATTTGAGTAGAAGTCATGGATAATCTTCTCCATTGCCATTCTGGAAGATGTGAGAGATCCATCAGGATGTCGGAGGGCAGTCATCTTGGTCTTGTAGTTGGCGAAGGACAGGCGGGCGTTACAAATATTTTTCCCGGCTTCTGCCACATCTACTAGCACTTCTGCTCTTCTCTCTTTGAGGGCTTCCTTAATTGCATCTCTGCACTGTTTTGCAAGCTCGGACATTCGCTTGTGGTTGCCTGAGGCATGTGCCAAACCACGTTGGCGAATAAACTCAAGAGTTTTCAGAGACAGGCATTTTTTTTGTGGCTATCTCTCTCTTGGCGTTTCTCGCACAATCATGAAGGTGCTGAACCAGTTGATCGTATTCCTCATCAATGTTGTCAACAATGGCATCTTGCCATGTTGCCGGAATAGTGCCAAAGAGCTCCCAGTTGGTGGTCGTTCTGGGAGTTCTCTTCTTAAACTTTGCAGCCCTTTCTCCCCGCTCTGTGAAGTAGAAATTTGCACGAAGGAGACGGTGGTCCGATCCCGTTTGGAATTTTGGGACAACAGCGGCATCGGTCAGACAAAACCGTTGATCAAATATGATGTAGTCTATTTTGTTGTGGAATCATCCACTGGGAGACTCCGATGTGCAACGTTTAAATTCGGCCTTCTGGAACTGTGAGTTACCATGGATGGTCTTGGTCGACATGATGAACTCAGACAGTCTCTCACCCTGTTCATTCCATTCTAGGCCATGGGTCCCGATGTGAAGTTCTTCGACTGATCTTCTCGGTCCTATCTTGACATTAAAATCACCCACAATGATCTTGTAGAAGGTGTGGTCTCCTTTATAGAACTTCTCCAGCTCCATGTAGAACTTCTCAATTTCTCCTTCATCATAATTAGATGTTGGTGCGTAGACAACGAAGATAGAAACTGCTGGCAGTGAGCCACATCTATTCAAATGTAAACGTCCGATTCGGGTTGTTAGGCATTTGAATGAATCAATGCTCATGGCCAAGTTTGTGTTGACAAGGACACCAACGCCTCTGACACCTCTTTTATCACATGTTCCGAGAAACAATTCTCCAGTGTTGAAAACAGCATGATGAGATTGGTGCCTTCTTGTCTCGGTCAGACCAATGATGTCATACTTGATCTTTCAGGCTTGTACCCTCAGGTCCTCGATGGATGCATCTGATGCTAGCGTACGTGCATTGAAACTACAGATGATCATTTTTGTCTTCCTTCGTTGTGGCAGCCTAGTTCGGCCTTGAGATTTTATCGGCTTCTCCTTTCTCATCCTTCTCAATGTTGCCATATTGGTGAAGCCTTCAGGGTCAGGTGAATGAGATCCATTGTAGTTACTGGTTTTGGCATATCGAATACACAACGAATAGCTTGCGAGGCTCTGCCGTGCGGGTGGAATACTCTTGGTAGCTTGCCAGGCTTTCCTGAGCTTCACCAGGAGTAATTCCTGAGTACAGATCTAGGAGTTACCCCTGAGCAATGCTTGGTGTGCTGCTCCCCCACCCCCCCAAAAAAAATCAAGAAGCAGTGTTTACAAGGATGTGAAGGGGGAAAAAAAACTCTTATACACTGGTGATGGGAATGTAAATTGTTGTAAGCACTATCACTGTCCTACCATTGTTCATCGATTTTCTCAAGAGGGCCTAGTAACGTCTCTATCGTGAGACTTTGTTGTTACTGTGTTTGGCATATCGAATATGTCACAGGTAGCTTGCCAGGCTTTGCTGTGCGGGGGACATACTCTCGGTAGCTTGCCAGGCTCTCCGAGAGGGGTGGAGGAATCGAACTCGGGTCAGCCATGTTGGCTGCATGCAAGGCAAACACCTACCCGCTGTGCTATCAATCCAGCCCTGTAACCACTATGGAAAACAGTATAGAAGTTCTTCAAAAAACTGAAAACATTGCTACCATATGATGCAGTAATCCTATTTCTTATTATTTACTTGTTAGTATCAAAACACTAATTCTAAGAAGACACATGCATTCCTGTATTCACTGAAGCTCTATCTATAATATACAAGATATGGAAACAACCCGTGTCTAATGATAGATGATTGATGCTGACCTAGTATTTATACACAGTGAAATATAACAGTCATAAAAAGGAAATATTTCCATTTACACCAACATGGATACAGTTTAAGAGGATTGTGCAAAGAGAAATAAGTTAAAAGGAAATACAAATACTATAATTTGCTCATTTGTTGAATACTAAAAACCGAAGAAAATAAATGAACAAAACAAAAACAAGCCCTGACACTGATAACAGATGGTGGGTGCAAGAGTAAAAGGGGAACTGGAACATGTAGAAAGGGCCAGCTGACTGGTGGTGATGCCTGGGTACTCTGGAGTGAGCGTATGTGATATATGCAGTTGCTGGAGTGAGAAACTGTTCACTGAAACCTCTAGTGTTGTCACCTGTCACCTCAATAAAAAAGCAATTTCTCAATTAAAAAAGATATTTTCAGAAAATATTATTAATGAATTTCATATGAAACTAAAAATTGTGTTGCCAAAAGTAAGTTAATATGTATGACAAGAGTATCTTATTGTTAATTAACAAAAAATATATTCCTTTTCCACATTTTTGTGTTATAATTTTTTGAATTGCAATTTACTATGTTTCTTTCTTACACATTCACTTTTCAAAATTGCAACATTTCATAGTTACATTATTGATGATTAAGTAATATTAGAATCCAAAAACACAGGAGGAGAATATGAAACAACATTGGGGTTCCATTTCCCTGAGGAATGGGAAGAGAAGCCTGGGGCAGGCATGCTGCACCCTTTATTCACAGCATTTTGTATGGTAAGCATCAAGCTAAGTCATGAAACATGGTCATTAGTGGAATTACTTCTATTTTCTACTTTTAATTTTATTTCTTAATTGAGGTAACATTGGTTCACAAAGTTTAAATGCTTATACACCTCAGGGGTACAGTATTATCACAAAACATTCACCCACAAAATACCACTACCATATAACAGCTCATTCGTACCCTGCCAGCCCAGCTCACCGTCTCAGCAACCTCAACTCCTGACAGTCTAAGAATTAGTTTTTATTGGAAGCTGACTATTTGCTGGTTCTGTCTCTTCATATCTCACACAGGAGTGACATTTTCCACTATTTTTCCTCCTTCTAACTTGTTCCATTTAGTATGACCCCTGCAGGTCCATACATGTTGTGACAGACAGCCAGGGTTCAGCTTTATTATAGCCAAATATATTCTGCTGTGACCATATCTTCATCCACTCATCTGGCATGGGATATGTGGGTTGTTAGTGGAGTTGTTGGGTTGCTTTTTTTTTTTTACTTTTTGGATCACACCCGGCATTGCTCAGGGGTTACTCCTGGCTCTGCACTCAGGAGTTTCTCCTGGTGGTGCTCGGGGGACCATATGGGATGTTGGGGATCAAACCCGAGTCGATCGCATACAAGGAAAACGCCCTACCCACTGAACTATCACTCCAGCCCTGTTTCATCTTTTTAAAAGATAATGTGCAGATACAACTCACTTCATTCTCTAAGTTATCTCATCTCTCTTTTATATTTTTTATTTTAATTAATTTCCTTTTTTGCTTTTTGGGTCACATCTAGCAATGCTCAGGAGTTACTCCTGGCTCTGCACTCAGGAATCACTCCTGGTGGTGCTCAGCGACCATATGGGATAACAGGGATTGAATCTGGGTTCCCCACATGCAAGGTAAATGCCCTACCAGCTGTACTATTGCTTCGGCCCCTCAATCTTTTTTAAAAATTCCTTCTATATTAACATCTTCATTCATGGTTTTTATTGCTTTGGAGAGGACCAGAAATTAATTGTATACTTGCCAACTTTTTAATCTCTATTTTTCTTAAATAGATGCAGTTCAACTAATAGGTGAAAGGACTCTGCACATTACAAAGTATCCTCAAGCAACATATAATTTGAAAATGTCATTTTTAATACAAACATGAATGGTGAGAACATCACTAAAGCAACCTGACATTTATTGAGCACTCCCTATATCTTCTAGCTCAGATATATTTATTCCATTTAACTCTCAATATGCTCATAAGAGGAATACTATCATTATTCCCCCTTTCGTATCAGATCAAGTTTGCAACTTTCTATGAACCTACAAGATAACATAAGTAGAAAGAATGCTATAGTTACTGGATTTAGATTCCATATGTGTAAGGATCCTAGCGTTAATAAGTTGAGCTGGAGTGCTAGCACAGCAAGTAGGGTGTTTGCCTTGCACACGGCCAACCCGGGTTTGATTCTTCCATCCCTCTCGGAGAGCCTGGCAAGCTACCAAGAGTATCCCACCCCCATGGCAGAGCCTGGCAAGCTCCCTGTGGTGTATTCGATATGCCAAAAACAGTAACAATAAATCTCACAGGGGAGACGTTACTGGTGCCTGCTGGAGCAAATCGATGAACAATGGGAGGACAGTGCTACAGTACAGTGCTATATGTGAGGATAAACCTCAGTTGGAATTTTAGTGACTATTGTAAAATAATAGAGGATTTTAGGTTCTCAATTAAATTTTAATCCAGATTCTACAATATGTCTTCTAAAATCAAAGCCCAGAAATCTCATAATATCATTCTATTGCACTCAGAAGTCACTTTGTTATTTATCAGTGGACTGTCTTTTTACCAAAAATCTGATGTCTACAGTATTAACAGCTACAGTAAGAAATCTATGTAAAGAGGAATCATTTACCAGAATTAGTATATGATTAAATAAGGGGGGAAAAAACCCGCCTGCTCTCACATTTCCCATCTGAACCAGCCAACAGAAGAGAAGGCTGTAAGAAAGTCACAGGGATCTTTGAAATAAAACTATGTCTGCAGCTACTCAGGTGAGGCCGAAAAGACAAATCCTAGAAATAAAAAAGGAAACAAGCAAGCTAGATTATTTCTAGACCTCCACCCTGGCCTTTCCTGAGCAGGATCACAGCTGACCAGCTTCACTACCAATGGCTTGTGGCAGAGCAGGGGCAAAATCAGGACTTTGAAATAGCACATCCTGGTCTCGAAGGAAGGGATGAGCAAGCCCTTCTGGTGACGCAGATAAAGGTAGGGGAAAACAAAAAAGACCCTTGCAGGAACATGTGGAGCGTGTGCAGTGTTTCAGCCACAGACTCCCTATGATGAACCTTCAGTTGCTATACATGAAGATGATTTCAGCACCCTACAATTATGTGCCTAATTAAAATTAAGAAATTAGAACACAGTTAAAAGGAATAATATTTTGCTCACAGCTAATTTCATTAAAGTATTAATGAACAGGACTCTTTTTATGGCCAGAGGGCAACCACTTTCTACAGAGTACTTCCATGCTAGCTAATTTATTCATGCATGAAAAACAATCCAATGAGAAATGAGGGAGCCGAGAACTGCTGGTCCTAATTAAAATATTTAAAACACCATGTCTATTTTCTTCCATCTAGCCAAATACCTAAGCTTGAGCCAGCATGGTGCCAATTAACATAGAAAAAGCAAACACAAACACCCACGGTTTCTGATTAAAGTGCACATTATTGTACCATGCAATATATTGTTCAGTACATATATGTAAATGTTTAATTAACCCATGTCTAAATCTCAGCAACATTCAAAAATCGATACTTTAATCCCTAAACAAGTGGCAATCTGTGTAGGAGAGACACTTACTTATTTATCACAGTGTTTTATTCAAACCTAATTTGGAGCAGTCATGTGCTTGACAAGCTAAAGTGTTTCTTAAGGGAAAGTGCAGGGAGGAGATTTTTTTGCTTGGCAGACTTCTCTTCAGATCCAGTGAGATTGTTAGTCGCCAAAGACTTGTGAAAGGAACTAAGTTAGCCTCAGGTGATATGAAATTTTTCATTAATAATGTAGGGGGAAGTCTGGACCTAAACCCATTTGTCATCCTAGACCGCAATGACAGTAACAGTGCCTTCATGGGCACACATATGCACACACACATGCGCGCACACAAGTACACACACACACACACACACACACACACACACACACACACACACACACACACACCTCTTTGTTAACTAAAGGCCTGTCAGCAGAAACAAACTCCAGAGATGTCCTTTCATTATTGGAGAGAAGTGTCTGAAACCTTACAAATACTAATTGGATCTTTATCATTGTGTGAAAAACAGCTCCTTTCTCAGCTGCAGAATTGCTTTCACTTCAGGTTTATCTTTGCAATCCTGGGAGAGAGCAGGGGCAACCCACCCCAGGAGTAGGGACGGGTCATTGAGCAGTGAGGCAGGTTATACCTGCAAGTGTTGTAGCCTGACCTGAACCCACCTGTGTGCCTCAACTGCAGAGCACTGCACTGTGACCCACACTGATAGTAGACAGGAAGCCACTTCCTGTCTCCATGGGAAAGATGAAGCCTCTGCAGACCAAACTATATTACTACCCATGGAGCTATTTAAAAGGAATGGTTTAGGGTCCAGAGAGATAGCGCAAGGAACAAGGCTCTTGCCTTGCATGTGACTAACCTGTGTTTAATTCCTGGCACCACATAGGGCCCTTCAAGCATCACCAGAATTAATAACTGAGGAAAAAGTCAGGAGCAAGAGCCCTAGGCACCTCTGTGTGTCTGTGTGTGGCCCAAAAACCAAAACCAAAAAATAGAACCTCTGTTCATGGCTAGAAAGAGAGAAAGATAGTGCAGAGGTTAAGGCACTTGCTTAGTGTGTGGCCACTGCTGATTTGATCCCTGGAAGACCCCATAACAGTTCTCTGAGCATCCCAGGAGTAATCCCAGAGCACATCCAGTTGTACTCCCCCCCCCCAAAAAAAAACAATTTGTTGTTTGCTTTTGAGCAAACTTTTAGAAGAGACTCGGTGTGAGGGATTCTAAAACCATTTTCTCCATTCAAGGTTTCTCATTGTGTTTGAACAACTGAAATAATCACATTTTACACAAGAAGTCATTTGTCTATCAGGTTTTAAAAGGTTTAGCACCAAACTCCTCTCTTCAAACAGTATCTTTGATAGCACTTCAACACAGTGACGAGGTAACAGGGGAGCCTTCTAATGGAGAGCGCTAATGGAGGGCTGAACCTCAAGCACCAGTGAGAGCTACAGTTCCATTCTGAATCCATCTTCTGGAAACCACTGTGTGCTCACCAAACCCTTCATTAGCTGGAGGAACTGAGAACTAGAGAGGTGAACTGATGAGGCACGTTTTCATTAATGTGGTAGGCCCAGAAGAGACTCCTCCCCAGTAACCCTGATCCCTTGCCTGGAGCTCGTCATGGCACCACGGTTTCTATGGAACCAATCAAAACTCCAATGACTGGAAATCTGAAGGGCCAAGTAGAGACAAAAGTGTCCCTGCAAAACTATCAGGCATGATAGGAGAGTATGCAGCTATGTGACAGGTTAGCTCCGGGCACAAAACAAGAAGTGATATTGGAGGCAAGAAGCTGATGAGAGAGACTGGTGTCTGTTGCATGACTGCAGGCCCTTCATTTCACATCTCTGTACCCCAGATTACTTATAAATGGGATTCATGTCTTACACAGTGAAAACTATATATTTAACCTTTATAGCAACCCCATCAAAATATTATGCTTGTCCTTGCTGTGCAACTTTTAAAAAGTAACTTCATTTCTCAGGGTTCCACAACTAAGACTCTTAATCCTCGTGTTTTTGAAAAGAGGCAAATGTGGGTAGCACTCCCAGAGACATCAACTAGGGAACAAGGAAAGTCTTACCATGGGAAAAGCACATGCCATATGCCACACTTCCAATGAGCAAAGTGAAATGCAAATCCTGAAAAAAAACTTTGTTGGTGATGACTAAGCCAACAGCAGAGGTTTATGGACTAGAGAACATCTGCACTCTCTAACAATGAGGATGCGGATGCCTCACTTCCACAATTCAGCTCAGATGAAACCTGTATCTAAGTCCATATCAAAAAGACAGACAACTCTCAAAGATTCAATAGCCAACAGAAGAGAGAAATCAGAAAGGCTGGGAAGGCAGGAAGGAAAAGAATAGGGCAGAAACCAGTGATCAACAGCCTCGCTTCTCACACTTACAAATACCCACATATACCTATATGTTTACGGGCTGAGAAATAAAGCAGATGAGCCCAGCCCCAGTGCACCAAGATGACCACCAACAGAAAGATCACACCTCTCTGCCCTCATTCTGAATCACTATTTTCAAACAAGCGTAGGGACCATGGAGATAGCTCAGATGGTAAAAGCACATGCCTAATATCTGCAAGGTTTGATGCTGAGCACTTCATGGCCCCCTGGCAGTAGTCCTTGTTGACTCACAAGCACTATCAGGAGTGGTTCCTGTAAACAAAAAAGTAAGTAGAGTCTGCTAGACAGGTTTTATAGAAAGTCTTTAGTGATGAACCCCAGTACACAATGAAGGAAATTAGTTCATGTCCCATATGTTTTCAGAGACATTCCAAGTTACAGTTAAGACTCAAAGTATGGTCAGCAACTAAACAGCTGGCTGGGTAGGCCATTGGTATAACAATACACAATATTTTTCATTAGATTGTGGTACTTCATGGGCCAATAGCATACACAGAGCAACTGTCTCAAGATGAAATGAGCTACATGTTCTTTGCCCTGTATTTTGCATCAGGCATCACCTAAGTCGCAAAGTAATTATAAAGTTTTAATGAGTAAAGGTAAAGGCCCTCCCGTTGATCGTCGATTTGCTCGAGCGGGCCCAGTAACGTCTCCATTGGAGACTTTGTTGTTACTGTGTCTGGCATATCGAATACTCTCGGTAGCTTGCCGGGCTCTCCGAGAGGGGCGGAGGAATCGAACTCGGGTCGGCCATGTTGGCCGCTTGTAAGGCGAACGCCCTACCTGCTGTGCTATCGCTCCAGCCCTTAACACAGTAACTTAATGAGTAAGTATACTTGAAATAAGAAACTAATAGCTCATAATTTTAATCCTCTATATCTTATTTGCATCCTACTAAATTTCTCAGTTTCTTAGAATCTAATCAAATACACATTTTTGCATTATACCAACAAGTATTTCAAACATTCGACATTTCCTTCAAAATAGTCAGCATGGTAAGATAACTGAATTATTCAAAAGGTCTGTTTGCTTGTTCATTTTTAATTCTCTCTCCATAAGCAAGTTTTGATTCTGAAATTTTTATTTTTGGAGGGGCGGGGAGGGGAGCCACAAAGCAAGTTCAAGCCTGCATTTTTGTGTCTCTTTAGCCAGATAAACATTAGTCCTCTAGAACTGGAACTGCTCTTGGGAAGAATGTAAAGTTGCTGTTTTCTCAATATGCAGACAGGCTATTGTCACAGATAGGGTAGTAATGAACAACTTCTCAATATTTAATAAGCCTTGGTACTCCTGTCCCCAGGCAGAGAGCACAGACGTTTGGTCGTCAGCTACTAACTGACCGTTAAAATACAGAATGTCTCTTTACAATGTGCTTCTCAGAAAGGATCCATCATCTGCAGTAGATTGAGTGTCACCATGTGCTGACTGGGAAGTGGCTGGCTCTTGACCTGAAGGGATCTGTCCTAGGCAAGGGGAGGCACCTGTTCCAGACCTCTAAAGGGCCCCCTCCCAATCCTATTTGCAACAGTGTCTAAAAATGTATGTAGGGAATCCATTGTGAGCCTTTACCTTTGCCAGGTAGAAAGCACCAAGAATTGCCAAGCAAGTGAAAATTAGGAAATTAGCTATCAGCCTTTTTGTTGATGTTAAAATTCTCTGAAGCAATTCTGGAACTCAGGTTTTTGTGTTGTTATTTGTTCATTCTGTTTCACACTTGCTCGTATACAGAGCGCTTTGTACTGTCTCTGGTGGGCTGCATAAATATTTTGCAACAATAATCTTCACTAATTGGACCAAGAAGCCATTCGTTCTGAACAGTATTTGAGTATTTTAACTTTTTTTGTAATTTGAATAGTAAAACCTAATGTTAATATAATTACATGAAAATTCTGAGAATCATTAATACAAGGAGGTCATTTTCTGAAGAACAAGAAGGCTCATATAATGAGTTCTCCTTTCTGTTACTGACTATTAAGAAGGCATTGGCTCTAACTCTCATTCCAGGTTAACACAAATATTCTCTCGACCACATAAAGAGTGCTCACATATGCAATTTTCCATTTCTTCAGTGTTTCCAGAACCCATGTGACCATCATGCCATGAAATGTGTAGATGTGTTTGCTTTTCTACACTTTGAGCAACTGCAATAAAAATTATGGTGAAGAAACAGCAGGATTTTTTTTATTTTTTTAAACATTATTTATGATTTCAGGAGAATTGATGAGGGGGCCTTGATGAAGATGTGAATGAGCAGATGTAACTTCCTAGCCTGGCTCTCTTCTTCATCTTCCAATAGTGTTTGACCCAAATCTGTGCCCCTGGGAAGCAATAGAAAACATTGGACTGACTTTCCAGAAGCATTAATGTGGAAAAACACTTATCTTTCTTTTTCCTTTTTGGTTTTTAGGCCACAACCAAAGATACTCAGGGATTATTCTTGGACCTTTGCTCATTAACCACTCCTGGAAGTGCTTAGGCAGTGACGATATGGAATGCCAGGAATTGAACCTGGGTTGTCCACATGGAAGGCTTACCTGCTGTACTGTCTCTCCAGTCCTTTATTTTAATTTTTATATTTATTGGCAAGCAGTAAAAGAAATAAGTGCTGTTCTCTATTGAGTCAGGAGACAAAACCAGGTCCTGGGAATGAAAAATAGGATGGAGCAAACTCAGAGTCCACATGAGAACGTCCTAGCAGTAGTGTGCAGTGATAGAACCAGAGTCGCACAAATGGATGCAGAAAGACTACCCAGTATGGATGCTGCTAATGGTGTTTCCGGGAAACAGTATGTTTTTCCCAGAGCCTTATCTGAAATCCTCAAATATAGGACAGGTAAAAGTCACACTGCTCTGGTTCAAGGAAAGGTGGAGAAACTAGAACCCCAATTGCTCACCATGTATTTGTCCTATGTAGGGTTCCAAGAAACACAATTCAGGAACCACTGCTAATATATTCCCTGAATTGTGGAGATTCACCAGCAATCTCATTTCTCACAGAGGAATGCATGGCAAAGGATAGTGGGCATGCTGACCTGGGAGCTCAGCGCATGCTTAGACTCAGACATTCCCCCAGTCATCAGGAGCAAAAGCATCACAAAGTTTCTTGGACTGCACGAGTGCTGGGTGTTCATAGGGGCCCCTAGGGATGGTTTAGTAGTAACAGTATCTTCCTGGCAAGCATGAGGCTGAGGTCTGACCCCCAGGCCTGCCCACACCTGTGAGCCAGGTCTCCATGGTCCAACTATCTGTAATTTCAGGTGCTGCAAGCACCTGTATGATCTGGTTTTTGTTTGTTTGTTTGTTTGTTTGCTTGGTTTGTTTTGTTTTGGTGTCACATCTAGGGGTGCTCAGAGCTTTCTCCAGGCTCTATACTCAGGGATCACTCCTAGTGGAGCTCAGAGGACCATATGGGATGCTGAGAATTGAACTCAGGTTCCCTGAGTCAGCCACGTACAAGGCAAAAGCCTGTCCACTGTATGACCACTCCAGCCTCACCTATGCTATCTCTGAGGTACTACTGTCTGGTGTGTGCGTGCACGGCAAACAATAGGCGAGACTCCCTCCCCCCCACCCCCCCCACACACACACACAAGCGCAGTAAGGTGTGGAAGCACAACAAACCCTGATCATTATAAGTGCAAGGACAAAAGAAACAAGAGAAGGAAGGAAAAAGAAAGAAACCTTCCAGAATATAATACAGAAATATATTACCACTGAGGTAATCTTGTTTTGATTCAAATTTGTAAGAGCAATAAAATATTATTTTACATTCAAAAGTATGAGTCCCTTATCAGTAGTGATAAATATTTTGAATCCTACCTCACCATTGACCACAATGCATCAACGACATTGTAATGCAGGGGCTTCAGAACCTGGGCAAAGGAAAAAAGGGTGCCCACCACCAAACCTAGCACCAGAATGCTGAGCTAACCCTGTACAGGGCCCCCAAAGAGCTGATCACCTTTCACCTCTGTTTACCAAGCTGTGAAATGGAAATCATAGCAGTACATGCTTATAGATATGGTTTTGGGGTAAATAGGAAGAGGAGTACATGAAGAGAAGACGAAAAGTGGCTAGTCGTAGTAAGCATCCAATGAATATCAAATTTTTTAATAATAATAATAATAATAATGGTGCTGGTGAGTAGGCCACAAGGCACAGTAGCACTGTAGCACTGTAGTGATGTCCTCCCATTGTTCATCGATTTGCTTGAGCGGGCACCAGTAATGTCTCACAACAAATTTGGAATATCGAACATGTCATGGGTAGCTTTGCCATGTGGAAGGGATACTCTGGTAGCTTGCCGGCTCTCTGAGAGGGGTGGACGAATCGAACCTTGGGTTGGCCACGTGCAAGGGCTACCCGCTGTACTTTCGCTCTGGACCACATCCAGTGTGACTTCAGTGGCACAATCGGTGAGTGAGCGGTACTTATAAGAAAGTACGCTTGTGACCCATGCCGAGGTTGTGAGTTCGAGCCTCATCTAGATCAGTTTTTACTCCCCTCCATGCCAGCCAATTCAAATAATAATAGTAATTTATTATTATTATTATTATTATTATTATTATTATGCTTGGCACAGCATGTTCCCCCAAGCACTGTTGGGAGCAACCCCTGAGCACAGAGCTAGGAGTAACCCTGAGCACTGACCCTCCCAAGACCCCAAATAAATAGAAAATAAATACCAATTCCATAACCTACCAACTGTGTGATCCTAACAACTAAACTAACTTCTCTGAACCTCAATTTAGTCACCTCTAAACCTCAGCTCAGCAATAACATCATATGACTATGATGAAGACAGAATGATGTCGCTGATTTGAAATAGCTTCATGCATTGCAAAATGTTATTATGACAATGACTAATCACAGGAGAAGGGTTGGAGAAATGAAATGCAAGAAGAGCTGAGAAGGGGAGAGAGATATTCCAGCATTTTCTGGTGACTGTGCCTCGTGGAACAGACGGCAGAAGGGCTCCACAGTCTCAGGTACACCCAACAACGTATTTCTGGTGGTTGAGAGTGATGGAGATTTTTTTAACATTTTAATTCTGTAAGACTTCTCTCCCTAAAGGAGTTCCAGTTTACTTCATATTCTCAGGCCTTCTTAACATTCTTAAGATGTGGGGATCCTTACTCAGGAAAATGAACAAACCATTAATTTATTTCTTAAAGTGTCTGCAGTTAGAAGTGCTGAGGAGGAGCATGGGCCACTACTGGAAGTGCTGTGATCACACCCAGGGCCTCACACATGCCAGGCACATGCTCTACCACTGGAGCTCTCACCCCACTCCCAGAGCACCCACACAGTCTGCCTCTGTATTTGCAAACGGAAGTTGTCCTGTGTTCTGCCTTGGAAACTTTGGCTCCCTGCAGCTCACTTTATTGCAGATACTGCTCCTTGTCTCTGATAACATCACTCTATTATCCAAGTACAGTGGACTGAGTTGCACATAGGGAGATGAATTTGCCAAGAAGACCAGAACAATGGATGTCACTTGTAGGGGGCATAGCCCGGAGAAAGACACAAAGTCCTAAAAGATCCAGGAATTGAGAGAATGATAAGAGAGTGTAGAGAGTGGAGGAAGAGGAGGTAGAGTGAAGGGTCACAAGTGCCCCATGAACAAAGTTAGGTTGTCTTATAAAGGGCATGAGGGTCCATTGGAGGTACAGGCACGGGAAGGTCACACTCTGCCTCTGGTCACTCTGGCCATAGAAATAAAGTAGAACCATGGTCTTCAACCACCTGTTCATGGTGCTGGTCTGTACGCATAAAAAGGTTAAAATCCACTAGTCCCCTCCTCCCCACCACCAGTTATATCTGCTAGTCCATGCAGGTGCTGGTCTGAAGGTCTGGAAATGTTGAAGAATACCGTATTAGAAGCAGCAGAAGTGGCTCAGAGATATAATACAGTTGCCTTGCACGCACCTGACCCTGGCATCCCATATGGTTCCCTAAGTCTTCAAAGAATGAATCCTGAGTGCAGAGCCGGGAAATAAGTCCTGATCTCCACCAGGTGTGGCCAACTCCTTTGCCCCCACCCCAATAGAAACTACCATAACTTGGTGCAGAGAAGTCAGCTACCTAAAATACTCATAATGAGGGTATGATATGAACTATATCCTAGAAAGAAAGGTGGGGTTCCAGAGCTATTTCTTTGTGATAGCGGGGGGATATGGGGTGGTTTTAACAAGATTTGTAGACCAAATGAATTTAAATGAATAAAGCAAAGAGTAAAATCAACAAGGACTGGATTCAGATCATGGTTTTGCCAAAGAAGTAGACAATTTCTTTTTTTTTTTTAAAGTGTCCCTAGCCTTGTAAATTACTTTGTTGTTGTTGTTGTTGTTGTTATAAATCTTATTTGATACTCATGGATTTGGTAAAACTCATAGGTTAGGGAATATTTCTTCTTTTTGGATGATTGTTGAGGCCCCAAGAGATGAAATGCCTAGTTCACACAGAGACCAAGAACATTGTAGAGTTGGCCCTCCCACAGCCCAGGGTTGACAATTGGTCAACAAATTGTACGCCACTTCTGATGGATTGTTAATAGATACCTGACGCATGATGTTGACCAAGTCTAGCCATGGAAAGCTATGTTTTCCAGCAGACCAGGAAAGGGTATGTGAGATTCTTGCCAGCCCTGCACAGGACTATGGTACCACATCAGAAATGGATAGGACAAGATGACATTTGACTTAAGTTTTCAAACAGCTTCAAAAAACAAGAGTGGGAATAGATTAAACTCTTGTCAAGTGAAAAAACTGTTATCAGCAAGATTACATCCTTCCCAGGTCATTTCTCATTTACTAATTCCAAACAGGGAGCTCCATTTCTTTCAAATGATTAGAGTTCTGCTCCAGTTTTTCATTTGCCAGGTTTCCCCCAAATCTCCTCTGGATGTTCAGGCAACATAATAGTTCATGTATGTTACTATAGAAGCCCTTTTCTTAGAAATAGTAAATAAATAGAGGCTCCGTAGTAATTATCTATTTCTAAATAATTAGAAACTCAGTAGTTTGAGAATTTCTGTTCTTTAGCTGTAAAAATGAAACAAAAAATCTTTAACTGTTGGAAAAATTTAATAATACATAGATGCAGCGATTATTCTATAAGTCTTTAAAAATTCTTGTTTCTACAATAAAGTTCTGGAATGAAACGAAATCAATATTCAGGAAAGCAGGGTCAGTCTTCCTGCCTCAAATAACAAACATTTCTCTAACCTAATGTTTGCATCATGTGTTACAGACCAAAAGAATCTAGATTATTTTCACAGGTAATTAATGTGTAACATAAGCAATAAAAATTGTTTTCAAGTCCAACTATCATATCCTAAGGAGACAACTCAACCAATTAAACAAAACTAGCAATAATAGTTTTTTCTCCTAACCTAAAATTCCATAACTCTGTGAGTTGATGAGAAAGCAATACATTCTCTTGAGTGACATGTGGAGTAGGACACTGAGCCTAACAGACGTCAAGAGTGCAGGATATCATGGTGGTGGAAAATGGGCACTGGTGGAGGGATGGGTATCTGATCATTGTATAATTGAAACCAAAGCACAAAAAATTGTAAATCTACAACTTTAAAAAAAATAAAATAAAATAAAGGGAAAAAAAAAAAAGAGTGCAGGATATGGAAAAAAATAAATGCCCAACAGGTCAAAAAATTCTTATATAGTAACATAACGGAATACTATACGTCTGTAAGAAGGAACATGAGCATTTTGTTTGCTGCAAAATGAATGCAACCTGAAAATATCATGCTGAATGAAATAAATCAGAAGAGGGATAGATACAAAATGGTCTTTCTCAAAGGTAAGACTTTAAGATATAAAAAACGCAGAAATAAAGATTCAAAGGCAACATAATGAGATTAACTGATCCACACAACCAAGTCGGGATGTTGAAAGGGAGAGATGTTGGAGTTCTTGGAGAAGGGAGGTGGGTACATTGTCTATGAAATGGGTAGTATCTACTTTAGAGGGCTTGATCAAATTAAAATAAAGTAATATTCTTTTTTGCTTTTTGGGTAACACCCAGCAATGCTCAGGGGATACTCCTAGCCCTGCACTTAGGAATTACTCCTGTGGTGCTTAAGGGACGATATGGAATGCCGGGGATTGAACTCAGACTGGCTGCGAGCAATGCAGATGCCCTACCCATTGTACTATTGCTCCAGCCCCAAATGACGTAATATTTTTAAAACACTCAGCAAAATACTTAGAATTTGCAAGTGCTACAACTGCAGATATTACTTGTGGGGAGATCAAAACATTAGGAAAAAGTGATAGACTCAACACACCCTGAACCATGGCCTGAGATAGGAGCACCATCCATTCTGCAGGGGCCCCAAGCTTTTCTCCATTCCCTCAGCTTCTTTCAACTGCAGCAGTCAGCCTTATTTGGAGAGGGAGCCCACGTCCCAGCTCTAAGCCACCATGTTGGAGAACCTTTTCATCCTCAGGGACACCTCGCTTCTCTTTTCTTCAGCATTCTGCTATCTGTATGGTACATGAAGAACTCCCATTTTTTAAATTGCCTTATTTTATAAAGTAATTCACAATATTTGATTACATTTAATATTCAAGCACCAATCCTACCACCATTACCCCTTCCTACCACCATGTTTTTGGGTGTTTCCATCCTGAACCCCAATCCCTGCCCCAAAGCAGAACTGAAATAATAAAATATTTCCCTCTAAGGTTGGTTGCCTCCACTTGAAATCCCATCAAATGTGGTGCAGCACTCTTGGAGTATGGGTAGGACGTGTCCTATGAAATGTCACATGGCCACAATTGAGGCTGCGCAGTTCAGGAAAAGGTTCACTCCTGGGTGAGGCTTGGCCTGAGTGTGTGGAGAGTAGCTGTGAGCATGGCAGCGGCTGAGTTCTGAAGGTTTTCGGCTGTCAGGACTGGAACCCTTGGGTGGGGAGGGGTCTCACCTGTCCCCCTCTAGAGTGCCCTGAGTGAAACAGCCTGATACAGGGGCCGGCGGAATGGTTATGGTGAGTGTCATGTTATGCTCTTTTCCAAGGACCCCAAAATTTAAGTGGTCTTTAAATCACTAAAACATTTCTGGCTGGAGCAATAGCAGAGTGGGTAAGACAGTGCTACAATGCTACATTTATAATGCATTTCCCCTTTCCATTCCCTTTATCTTTGTGGTTGCTATAGACAGTTGTCACACAGGTGCTTGATCCACACACACGTGATGCTTCTTTGAGTTTAGTTGTGCTCCTTCGAGTGTAGTTCTCACCAGGGGTCGCTGTGGTGTTCACATGTGCTTCATGGCAGCCACAGTCAGCGTACGCTTCTCATCCATCATTTTTTCATTGCAATGATCACTGGGGTTTACATACCTTAGTTATGGTGCTCACACACACCTGACTGTGAGACAAAAATTGCACTTGTGGTGCCAGGGATCCCAACAGCAAAACAGCTGAGACCATACTTTGGGAAAGTGGACAGTACTGAGGGATTGAACTGTCAGCTTTCTGCTTGCAAGGCAGGTATTTTTTGTCATTGAGCTGTCTTCTAAGATGCCTTTATTTTTTAAAAAATGGTAAAAATTAAAATATAATTTTTGGATCAGTTTACATGATCATGCCTCCCAATTATAACATTCTCTGTCTTTCAAGAACAGAAAGTATAAACTACAGACTCTCGGGAATCAGATCTACCTAAGCAATTTCTATACTTAGTAATATATGTCATAAACATCAAAATAATGAGCAGAAATTTGGACTGAGTTGATACAAGCAGCTTGTTGTCATATATGCATCACTGAGAACTGCATCATAATTATTTAAAAAATTATTTATAGGGTCATCATTTTAGGTATAACAGAAAATTAAATTCTTCATGAGCATTGAAAATATTCATCTAATTATAGGAGATAAGATATTAAAGAAATTACTATACTTCAAGCTTTTATTATATCACAGTCTAGACATGACATAATAGAAGAAAATCATAAAATATGGTTCCTATTCAAGAACATTTAATAAAAATAAAAGAACATAAAATGAAAAAAGGAAAGTCTTTTCAACTAGTGGTTCTGGGAAAATGGATAAGATGCAAAAGAATAAAATTTTACCCCAATTCACACCACACACAAAATTTAACTCAAAAAATTAACATATTTTAAGTAATTTAACCAAATCCATAACATAAATTGAAGAAAATATATATTATAAAACTCAGTTACTGACTTCCATCACGTATTCAGGAATTTAACTCCAAAGATAAAGAAAACAAAACCAAACATAAGCAAATAGGATTATATCAAACTAAAAGATCTCTACATTGTTAAAGAAATTATCACTAAAACAAAAAACCAACAAAAAGCTATTATTGGAACAAAGTATTCACACACCATATATATGACAAAGAGCTAATTTAAAAGGCTAAAAACAAGTGCTAGCGAGATATGGGAAATAAAGATATGTTTGTTGTTGTTGGAAATATAAACTGGTTCAGTTTTGTGAAAATAGTAGGAGATTATACCAAAACATAAAAAGCACAACTATCATATGATTCAGCAATTCCTTAGTATCCCAAGAACACAAAAACTTATCACTTATCACTTAACTTCCCGTTAGTCGGCGATTTGCTCAAGGGGGCGCCAGTAACGTCTCCATTTGTCCCTGTCGCGTGCTAGTGTAGCCCAATGGCATCTCTTCGCTCCGGGAACATGAAGGGCCTCAAACCGATCGTTCATGATCTTCACGAAGAAGTCTGACCATCTGGTAGGTGGGCGGCCACGCGGTCTTTTGACATCCCGTGGAATCCAGTTGGTAACAGCTCTAGTCCAGCGGTCATCTTTAAATCTCATTACGTGACCAGCCCATCTGATTTTCGACACCTTGGCAAATGAGACAGCGTCCCTGATTCTTGATCGTCGACGGATGTCAGAACTCCGGATTCTTTCTCTCATTTGAGTGAAACGTGATATTCCAAGCATAGCTCTTTCTATTCTTCTTTGGGAGACCTGAATAGCGTTCTCATCCTGTTTGCGTAGGGCCCAGGTCTCTGAGGCATATGTTAATGCAGGAAGAACAGTGGAATCAAAGAGATGTGCCTGGAGCCGGAGGTTCTTCGTCCTCTTAGCTATTTCTTCGACGTTTTTGAAGGTTTTCCAAGCCGCTCTCTTACTCTTGCGCAGCTCGGGTGCCAGGTCATTTGTCATGTTGACCTCTCAACCTAGGTACACATAGCTGTTGCATTCGGAGATGGTCGTTCCGTTGAGAGCGAATGGGGCGTCAGGAACGAGGCTGTTTCTCATAAACATTGTCTTCGTAAGATTCAGCTGTAGTCCTACCTTTCAACACTCACGGTCAAAGTCGGCCAGCATTTGTGCCGCTTGGCTGATATTTGGTGTTATTAAAACAATGTCATCAGCAAAGCGGAGGTGGTGTAGTTGCCGACCATCTAGCTTCACTCCCTTTCCTTCCCATTCCAGTCGTCGCATGATGTTCTCAAGGGTGGCACGGAAGAGTTTCGGTGAAATGGTATCACCCTGCCAAACCCCTCTCTTGACATCAACGATCACTTCTTTGTAGAATGGTGAGATCCTGGTAGTGAATCCGCAATACAGCTCACGGAGGATCCTGATGTATTGGGCTTGAATGCCCTGATTAGCTAGGGCTTCAATGACCGCTTCCGTCTCAACAGAATCAAAGGCCTTCTTTAAATCAATGAACGTTAAACAGAGTGGCATCTTGAACTCCCAAGAAACCTCAATGAGCTTGGTTATTGTGTGGATATGGTCGATGGTGCTGAATCCTTTGCGGAACCCAGCTTGCTCGCATGGTTGTCCTTCATCTAGTGTTCTGCCAATCCTATTTAGGATGACTCGAGTGAACAACTTGTAGATGACAGACAATAGGCAGATCGGGCGATAGTTGCCAATGTCATGGATATCTCCCTTCTTGAACAGTAGTACGGTCCTGCTGGTTTTCCACTGGGACGGAAACTTGCATTCAGACAGTTAGCATGTGAAGAGCCGAGCCAGTGTATTGATGATTACTGACGGCAGGTTCTTTAGGTGTTCAGGTCTGACCTTGTCTGGGCCGGGTGCTGTTTGTTTCTTTACCGACGAAATGGCGTGTCGGATTTCGGAAGGGAGAATGTTGGGAACGACATATCCATCCTGTGGAATTTGGTATGTCGGCAAGTGGACATGGCTATCGAAGAGATTTGAGTAGAAGTCATGGATAATCTTCTCCATTGCCATTCTGGAGGATGTGATGGATCCATCAGGACATCGGAGGGCAGTCATCTTGGTCTTGTAGTTGGCGAAGGACAGGCGGGCATTACGAATACTTTTCCCGGCTTCTGCCGCATCTACCAGTACTTCTGCTCTTCTCTCTTTGAGGTCTTCCTTGATCGCATCTCTGCACTGCTTTGCGAGCTCGGACGTTCGCTTGTGGTTGCCTGAGGCATTGCGCCAAACCACGCTGGCGAATTAGCTCAAGAGTTTTTGAAGATAGGCGATTTTTTGTGGCTATCTCTCTCTTGGCATTCCTCGCACATTCATGGAGGTGCTGAACCAGTTGATCTATTCCTCGTCAATGTTGTCAACAATGGCATCTTCCCATGTTGCCGGAATAGTACCAAAGAGTTCCCAGTTGGTGGTCATTCTGGGAGTTCTCTTTTTGAACTTTGCAGCCCTTTCTCCCCACTCTGTGAAGTAGAATTTTGCACGAAGGAGACGGTGGTCCGATCCTGTTCGAAATTTTGGGACAACAGCGACATGGGTCAGGCAAAACCGTCGATTGAATATGATGTGGTCTATTTCGTTGTGGAATCGTCCACCGGGAGACTCCCATGTCCATCGTTTAGATTCTGCCTTCTGGAACTGTGAGTTACCATGAATGGTCTTGGTCGACATGATGAACTCAGACAGTCTCTCACCCTGTTCGTTCCATTCTAGGCCATGGGTCCCGATGTGAAGTTCTTCAGCTGATCTTCTCGGTCCTATCTTGGTATTAAAATCACCCACAATGATCTTGTAGAAGGTGTGGTCTTCTTTATAGAACTTCTCTAGCTCCATGTAGAACTTCTCGATTTCTCTTTCATCATAATGAGATGTTGGTGCGTAGACAATGAAGATAGAAACTGCAGGCAGTGAGCCACATCTATTCAAATGTAAAACACAAAAACACTCACTCAAAAAGAACTATGTACAACAATGTTTACTGTGATGTTATTTATAAGCAAGAATATCTGGAAACTACCCAAGTGTCCCATGAAAATTGAGAGGATAAAGATGCTATGGTGTCTATACACTATGATATACCACTCAACTATAAGAAAAGAAGTCTTGCATTTTGCTACAGCATGATAAAAGTAGAACATACCATGATGAGTACAATAAGTCAAGGTGAAAGACAAATATTGAATGTCTCTCTCATATGTGGTCAATAAAGAAAGTTCTCCTGCCCCCACACCTGGCTGTCCTCACCGAGGCCCCTTTGAGGGGGGTGGGTTGAGTTTCCCTCCCCGCCCCGAGAAGAGCCCAGGCAGCTGAAGACCTCCAGAACTAGCCACAACCATGCTGAGACCACTCTCCACACGCATGAAGGTACCGGCAGAGGAACAAAGGCATGCGGGTCCCAGGGCTGAGATCTCCAAACCTGCTCAGATCGGGGCTGAGCATCTTCCACCCAGATCCTCCATCTTCCAGTAGGCGGAGGTCACACCCACCAACTGCGCTCCCCCCCTCCCCCGGCACCATGTAATCAGACCAATGACCAAAACCCAGAGACTATAAAACCTACCTCCCGGAAACATGCGGCTGCATTTGAGGCCTCGCAACATCTTATTATCTCATTCTTGCTTTGGACAACCTGGCAGGCTACCAAATGTAACCTACCCACACGGCAGAGTCTGGCAAACTCCCTGTGGTATAGTCAATATGCTAAATACCAGTAACAATGATGGGTCTCATTCTCCTAACCCTGAAAGAGCCTTGAATGTGGTACTTCTTAGAATCTCAGGGCTAGGACGAAGGAGACGTTACTGGTGCCTGCTCAAGGCAATCGACGAACAACAACAGGATGATTGTGATAGTGATCTTGAAAGAAAGTTAGGAAGTAGACTTGTCCAATGAAAATAAACTCTAATACTCTGACCACAGAATTGAAATTACCAAGACAGATCATCTCGACTAGGCCAAAGATCCAATGAACAATAGTGGAGGTGCATTGTCACTTTGGTGGTGGGTGTAATGCAGTAACATTGTACCTTCGGAGGGGGAAAAAAAAAATATATATATATATATATATAATGATGGTCTTGTAAACCAGTATAACCTCAATGAAAATAAATTTTAAAGTGAATTTTTTAAGAACTACCCCTACTCCCAAAATGGAATACAGTGCTAATACAAAACAGAATCGCACTGAGGAAATAAGATTGGGCAAGTTATTTCCATGAAAAGTCATAATCAAAAGGTCAAAGTTCACCTGACAATCCAGAGAAGTGAGGATGAATTGAATTAATATTCCAGATAGCTGGACTTTGCCTTTATTCTTAGAAGTGGCCAGTTTGGAACGGAGCACTGATGAGAAGAAAAGCAGCTGCTCTCAGACACCCTCTGTCCACTCTTAGGGCTGCCCAGAGCACAGTCAGTGCTGGGCTGTCTGTCTTTGTTGGCACCATTTTATAGGAGAGAGAGAGAGAGAGAGAGAGAGAGAGAGAGAGAGAGAGAGAGAAAGGAATCTTGTTACAACTTGAACCCACAGTTTTGGAGAACCCTTTGCTGGACGCCTGTGCAGAAGCATTTGCCCCATACTCTGTCCTGCATGTAAGCCGTCCCTTAGACAATCTTCTCCTTGAGTAAGGCAGGGTTTATTTTTCCCTTTCCTATCACAGTTCTGGGTATTCTCTTCTTTCTTTCTTTCTTTCTTTCTTTCTTTCTTTCTTTCCTTCCTTCCTTCCTTCCTTCCTTCCTTCGTTCCCTTTCTTTCTTTCTTTCTTTCTTTCTTTCTTTCTTTCTTTCTTTCTTTCTTTCTTTCTTTCTTTCTTCCTCTCCGCTCCCTCTCCCTCTTGTGGTGTATATTTGTGGCCTACAGCAATCACTTTAGACTTTTTAGACACCACCAGATAGAGATAGATGACACAAGTGATCTACTTATCTTCCTTTCCCATCACCAATGAAAGTGACAGGCCGCCTAATTAGGCCTAATAAAGCAGCCACAGCAAGAGTGGCGCAGGGCGATCTGAAGCGAGATGGTGCTGACCCAGAGATACAGGTGCTGCCTTAAGGCATCGCTGCTATCACTTTGTCTCCAACACATTACAGCTCTGCTCATGCTATATTCAAATGCAAGTAGCATGTTTTTCAATTCTTAGATCAAGAACAAAAAAAATTCCACCTAATCAAAAAAAAAGGCACTGACAATTTTTCAGCCCCACATTAAAAGCAGAGTCATTCAGAACAGTGCACTCCGTATTCTATTTTATAATATCACTTTAAGCTATTGCTTTGAATCTCAGTCATTTCTTTGTTAAGAAGGAAAATCAAAAATTCATCAGAAGAAATTCTTTCTCCCCCCCACCCCACCTTCCTTTTTCTCTTTTCTCTCTTTATTCCAGGGCTAGCATGGGGTTTGGAGCTGGAACCAACATTTGTAGAAGTTAGGGGTCCTTAAGCAATTATTGGCGATGAGAGTTTGACACGCTTGAGAGTTGTCAACAACTCACTTTAAACAAAGTGAAAGGAAAGAGAAATAAATGGTGCTCTCAGCAAGATTAATATACAGGCCTGCAAATTAATGATGTCGTGTATTTTTTAAACAAGGGGGTGATCTGAACTTTGCATGAAACAGCATTTTAAGTACGTCTTTGCAAAAATTATCAGATTGTCAAAGGGCATCAAAGCGAATTGAGTCTGCAACTATTCATAATATTTCCACACATGCTAAATGCAAAATTTATCTTACGCTATTCATCTGCTCTATAGCAATTATTTAAAGCTATTTGAAAGGGGGAGATGCCCTTGATCCTAAGTGCCAATGCTTGTTAAAGTGGCAGCATTTATTTTAAGAAACATAATCCCCACCTTGCCCTCATGCACAAACTGCACACACACACACACACACACACACACACACACACACACACACACACAAATTCACACACTCACACACATATTCACCACTCCTTACTACATGCCAGATGCTTCTCAGACCTGAACATTGTCACTTCCTTTATCTTATTCTTGCAAATAACCTATCCATTTACAGGGCCTTGATTGATAAATATGAAAACAAATTTCCCCAATCTCTGGTCCTAACCCTGTTCCAAGATATACTCTTACCAATCTTCCTCCGCTGAACATTCTCCTACAACACCGAAAGCATAGCTCTCTCATAAACAAAACGAAACAAACACTGTCCTCCCATTGTTCATCGATTTGTTCGAGTGGGCCCAGTAACATCTCCATCGTGAGACTTGTTGTTACTGTGTTTGGCATATTGAGTACGTCACGGGTAGCTTGCGAGGCTTTGCCGTGCGGATGAAATACTCTTGGTAGCTTGCCGGGCTCTCCAAGAGGCTGGCTGCACACAAGGCAAATACCCTATCACTGTCCTATTGCCCCAGCCCCAGCTCTCTCATAATATATATATATATTCATATATATACACATTCATATATATATCATATTTAGCAAAACCTGCATAGATCATCTGCTGTCTTTGTCCAAAAATGGCATCTTTTGGCCTAGATTTTTGCAATGATTTTTTTAGCTCTTTCTGCATCCCATATTGATAAATATGGGGCTGGAGAGATAGCACAGCAGTAGGGCATTTGCCTTGCACGCAGCCAACATGGCCGACCCGAGTTCGATTCCTCTGCTCCTCTCAGAGATCCGGGCAAGCTACCAAGAGTATCTCGCCCACACGGCAGAGCCTGGCAAGCTACCCATGATGTATTCGATATGCCAAACACAGTAACAACAAAGTCTCCAATGGAGACGTTGCTGGGCCTGCTTGAGCAAATCGATGAACAACGGGAGGACAGTGACAGTGATATTGATAAAACCCCTGGAGTCTACTCCTTATGTCAGCGTTATCCTTACAAAACTACTATCACTTGCCATGGTTGGAAGATGAAAAGGGGGAGTAAAGGGGTAGGGGAGGAACACTCGATGGAGGGTGCAGTGTTGAGTTATTGTATGTGTGAAATCCTATCATAAATAGCATTGTAACTAATGGTGTCTTGGTGGAGGGAGAGAAACTGGAGACATTGGCAGTGGGAAATGTACACTGGTGAAGGAACGGGTGTTGGAACATTGTATGACTGAAATCCAATTGTGAACAACTATGTAACTGTGAAAAAAATGGTGTCTCAAATAAAACAAGTAAATAAAATTATTCCAAGTCCTAAATAAATAATAATAAAACTGCCATTAGAGAATTTTACTACTCTATTCCTCTATTTCAAACTCTCCTTTAGCTACCTTCTTGCTCATTACACACCCCTATAGTTATGTAATCAGGCCCCTGTCTTGTGACCACCTACCTCTACTTCCTTCTTCCCTCCCTCTTTCTCACATCATTTCAGTCACACTAATCCCCTGGTCCTACTATATCAGGCCACAGGAGCTGGGTATTTAGAGTTCCCTTGGTCCAAACTGGGCTGGAGTGATAGCACAGCAAGTAGGGCATTTGCCTTGCACGCGGCTGACAGGGGTTGGATTCCTCCGTCCCTCTCGGAAAGCTGGCAAGCTACCGAGAGTATCCCACCTGCACAGCAGAGTCTGGCAAGCTCTCCGTGGCATATTTGAAATGCCAAAAATAGTAACAACAAGTCTCACAATGGAGACATTACTGGTGCCCACTCAAGCAAATCCATGAGTAATGGGAGGACGATGCTATAGTGCTAGTCCAAAATGCTTTTTTTTCTAAGATACTCATATGACATATCTCCTCCCTTTAAGTTTTGGCTTAGATATCACCATGAAATCATCTGATTAGCTAAAAATTTAAGCTCTTTGCTTCCCACCACCTTCATCTTTCCTGCACTAGTTTTATCTATAACATTTACCTCCATATCATGAAGGTAGCAATACAGACAAACATTGTCTTATTTCTCAGTTGGCTATTTCCATTCTCAAATATAAATCCCAGAAGACTAGAGATTCAACCTGTTCTGTTTACCCCATTCCCTAAAATAGTATATGTTATACCGTTGCTTTAAAAATGTGTTGAAGGAGGTTCACTCCCTTGGCTTGGCTTGGAGGCCAGCCGCACAGGCTGGGGGAGAAGGCAGCTCAGATAGAGAGGGGAACACTAAGTAAAGGGTGATGGGAGGATCCTCCTAGGATGAGAGATGCATGCTGAAAGTAGACTATAGACCAAACATGATTGCCACTCAATTCCTCTTTTGCAAACCACAGCACCCAAAAAGAGAGAGAGAACAAAAGGGAATGCCCTGCCACAGGGGTGAGGTGGGATGGGGGGATGAGGGGTGGGAGGGATGCTGGGAGCATCGGAGGTGGGGAATGGGCACTGGTGGAGGGATGGGTACTGGATCATTGTATAACTGAAACCCAAGCACAAAAATTTGTAAGTCTACAACTGTACTTCATGGTATTTCACTAACAAAAATTTTTAAAAAAGAATAAATGATATGAATGAATGTGAAAAAAGAAGAATAAATCTTTTATGATGGAAAAATTTTTAAAAATGTGTTGAAGATTTGAACAAATGCAAGGATGAACAAAGCTGCCATTCACTCCTGTGAAAGGGACAACCAAAGTCCTAGAAACAGAATACCACAATAGGAAATTTTCAGAAGACCCTTGGGAATTTGATTCCCAGGACAAGCTCTTCAGAAACAAGTGAAATCAATTTAAAACAAGTGATAACAGGGTTCTGGCTGTTTAGAAACCAGAGATCTCACATGGAAAACACTTAAAATATTATGATCCAATGCAATATGAATAAAGCAGGTGGTTTTGATAAATGTTACTATTTTGTTCAAAATCAAAGTGTATTTATATATAGATACGACCATTTATCAGTTTGGAGGGCAGTTCCAAAAGAGACTCTGAAGATTTTAAGTGATCTGTTAGAAAAGAAAATCCACTAACACATGATACTCTTTAAACGTATGTTATTGTCCTAATTATATTAAAAGTCTTAACTTCCATCACAAGTGCCAAATCCTAACCAGTAGACCACCAGGGAGACGCAGGCAGGTGCATGTTTGTCAGTGTGCAGATTGTTACAATATGCCAGTCGACCCTGTAAAGGTGATTAGAGGCTGCCCCTTCATCCCTCTCAGAGAGCCCGGCAAGCTACCGAGAGTACCCTGCCCACACAGAAGAGCCTGGAAAGCTACCCGTGGCATACCCGATATGCCAAAAGTGGTAACAATGGCGGTCTCCATTCCCCTGACCCTGAAAGAGCCTCCAATATGCCATCAGTCTACACTAGCACGTGACAGGGACGAATGGAAACATTACTGGCGCCCGCTCGAGCAAATCGATGAATAACGGGATGACAGTAATACAGTAAACTTCCATCACACTTCACCTAAATCTTCATTAACTATAGTTCCCTAATCCTCCCTCTGTGAACACGTCATTGACTAACAACCCCACTCCATACTGCTGCCTGCCATGTATGTAGCAGATATCCCACCAAGCACAACCTGCTATATTCATTATTCTATTACCTGCGTTTCTATATGCAACCCTCTTTTGACAAACCCCCTCCATAAAAATGCAAGTTCCTCAGAGATCATGATCATGCTTTTATTGAATCTCAAACTCAATTAGAAAGCATTTAGGAAAGCTGGTCAATGGAGCAAATGTGGATGCAGAATTGGTGCCACTGCAAGCGGGACCTTTCAGCCATGCCCATGGCTCTTATTCATTTGAAAGTCAGACTGCTAAGATGAACTATTTCTGTGCCAATTCTAGACTTTCTTCACTTGGTTCACTGGGATGTACAACTATATACAGGAGAATCAACCATTAGGACGATCCCTGTGGTTTGGGCATGCCCACATAAAAAAGAAGATGAAAGTGGGTATTTCAGAAATGCTATTTCAGTGAGATGGTGAATGTAGGGCCTCTACAGAGGTTTCTATAGAAGGCTGTGAGCTATATTCTCTGTGCTGTTTAAGGAAGCAGAATCTGGGCTTTAGGTCAGGGAATTAGATCCATAAGTTACCTAAGAGTTGAGGCTTTTGGACAAGTGACTTAATGTCCTAAGAAACAGTTCTCATCCATAAAACTGGCATTGCAGTATACACCTGGAAAATATGTCCTTGTCATTAAGGTTAAATGATTTTAAAGCAAGTTATCTTAGGAAAAAAGCCAGCCACAAAAGAGTGCATCCTATGTGGTACCATTTACATACATTTCAGTACTATATAAAATCAAGCTATCCCTAAAGAAACATTTGCTTGCTTTGGGAAGTCTTGGGGATTCACAGAGAAAGACAAAAGACAAATAGAGGCAGTCTTCTCTATCTTAAATGTTGGTTACACAGGTATCTAAATTCACCAAGTTGTACAATTTTGTGCATTTTAATTTTTCTAAACTACACTTCACCTATGCTAGAGATCAAATCAAATGGAATAATTCACACAGAACTCTAGCAAGTGTGGTACAAACAAGAGATGCTATATTTCAGTCCTCCAGTAACTATTTAATAAATGTCTCCTGGGTGCCAGCCACTGTGCTTGCTGGCAGAAATAGTGCAGCCATAAATCATTACAATCACTTATGTGGCATCATTATTCTTATAGTTTAATAGTGAGGCTATTCCTGAAAGAATGAGTTGCAGAGAGAGAAGACATTAGGATACCTGAGGCCAAAAGCTGCTTCTACCCAGAAGCAGGTGATAGGGAATAACAGACACACCATTGAAATGGTTACCTTCCAAAAGGCAGAAAGAAGAATGGGCAAATTATCTTGGATACAGAGGTTCAGGTCTAAGCATTGACACAACAACAACAACAATAAAATGACTGTTCCCTGACAGGAAAGAAGTGTTCTCCATGAGGACAAGAGAAATTTGTCATTATCCCTTTAAAGAATGATCATAAAAACTATGGCAAGAAAGCAAAAACCAAAAGCCTAGAAGAGGGAGGTCTGGGTCACCATGGCAAACCTGCCTTTTTCTCATTACAAAGACCATGTGCTCAGTCATCCTAAGTTCCAGAACTATTTAGTGAGCTAAAGAGGTCATGAGCACAGCTGGGGTTTAATTCATTGAGCAATTTCACATGAAGAACATCTTCCAGATTACAGAGAGCAGGTTTCAGTCAGTCTGCCATGCCCTCACCTTTCAACACTGACATCACTTTTTGTTGGAGAGAAAAGAAATGGCTTTTTAAATATTGACTTTCTCAATTACTGCCAAGGCCATGAACAACTCTGATTGGTGCCATCTTTATACAGATCTTGAACTCTGTTGCTTGCCAAGAAACATCTCTAGGGCAATAGCAAAGCTGCAGCAACTATTCCAAGCTAAGAATCCAAGCAAATGAGTCAGGAGTATAGGGAATAATTCCCGGACTTCAGTTTAAGAGTCACCACCCCCCTGGTGCTGGTGTGAAAGGGCAGCAGAAAGGGCATTTGCCTTGCACAAGGCCAACCTGAGTTTGATCCCCAGCATCCCATATGGTCCCCTAAGCACCCCCCAGGAGTGATTCCTGAGTGCAGAACCACTGAGTATCTGACAACCAACACATCCCCCAAAATGAGTCACCACCCTTGCCTTGTTGAAGTGTCACCACTAATGATGATAAGTTAGCAATGATCAGGTGTTAGACCCGCTCTAAATTATGCTACAACTGTATCTACCCCTCCCACAGGTAGTAATAGCTAATACAGGCATGTTATTTATCAAGTAGCCTCAAGACTTACATAATGGATCCTCCTGTCACTTCTGGGAGCTGGGTACCATTACTATCCTTGTTTCCCAAATGGAAACTAGTAGAATATGCTGGCAGAACTTAGTGGCTCCAACATGGAGGTGCTGACCCTCAATTGCCTGACTTTAAGATCTGCTGTCTGCACATCCTCTATGAGTTCATGGGACGATCCCAAAAAAAAAAGAACAATTCCATTTTCTTTCCAGAGATGAAAGTTCTGAGATCCAGCCCACTATCCCCCAGTAGAGAAACTAATGGGTGAAATCTTGAAGTGAGATTGAGAGAAAAGGAAAGAAAGCTCTTTCCCCAAGCATAAGAGAACACTGCAAATACAACTTGGGGTGGAGCAATAAAAGCGGGCTTACTGGGGCTTACTACAGCAGTGCTACAGTGAGACCAAACAATGCAGAGGGGATTACTTAGAGGTAATAGAATGATGTCACTGACTCAGTCCACTTCCCCGAGGACACATAGATTGTTCCAGTACACTCCAAGAACAAAGGGTAGTTTTAAGACATGGGAAGACATTGGTTCTTAGAATTAACCCTCAATAACCTTGTAGCAATCACACTAGATGAAAGCGATAACTAGGTAGGAAGTGATAAGCATAATATAGAGTATGAAATAAATTATGTGAACTAGAGATGAAAGACTTAATTAAGCCTGGCAAGCTACCCATGATGGATTCAATATGCCAGACACAGTAACAACAAGTCTTACAATGGAGACATTACTGGGCCCGCTTGAGCAAATGGATGAACAACAGGAGAACAGTGCTACAGTGCTACAGTGCTACAGTGCTACAGTATCAATAGTATATGCCTAGTAAAAGTGACAATTTAGTGCCCAAGAACAGATGACTGGTTAAAGAAACTTTGGTATATCTACATAGTGGAATACTATGCAGCTGTTCGGAAAGATGAAGTCATGAAATTTGCTTATAAGTGGATGGTCATGGAGAGTATCATGCTAAGTGACATGAGTCAGAAAGAGAGGGACGGATATAGAAGGACTGCACTCATTTGTGGAACATAAAATAACATAATATGAGGCTGACACCCAAAGACAGTAGAGACAGGGTCAGAAATATTGCTCCATGGTTGGTAGTCTATCTCATGAGCTGGGAGTGAAGGCAGCTGGGATAGAGAAGGGATCACCAAGTCAATGATGGTTGGGGGGTATGGCTCAGGAAGGGAGAGGTGTGCTGAAATTAGATAAAGGACCAAACATGACGACCTCTCCATAATGCCCCAATGTAGAGAGAGGGAGAGAGTAAGAAGGAAATTTTCTACCATAAAGGCAGGGTGGGGTGGGACATGGTGGAGGGAATACTGGGGACGTTGGTGGTGGAAGATGTGCACTGGTGGAGGGATAGGTGTTCGATCATTGTATGACTGAAACTCAAACATGAAAGCTTTGTAACTGTATCTCACTATGATTCAATTTTTTTAAAAAAAGTGTCAATTTTGAATATCTTACTATTGGCTTAATAAAAAAGAATATGTCTATTCAGCTCCTGAAATTGAAAAAATCATCTATTTATTTATGATAGATTAATTGATATTTGGAACCCCCAAACTTCTTTTCTCATAGAACAATCCACAGGTGTCAACCCAGTTTTCATGACTTTGCAAGTATAGCACCATCCCTTGAAACCAGCACTTGACTGTTCAAATGTTTTTACTGAATAATAAAATATTTAATTAATCAAAATAGTAAGAGCTATGTCTATTTGATAAGAAGGTTTTCCTCATCATCACCAATAGAATCAGCACAAACATGGTTATCTTTCCATGAAGCAACTTTGGTCATAGGAATCCAAAGATAAGATTTGGCAAACCAATCTCAATATTGCCTTTCCATCCCAGGGTACTGTGATTCATGATAAATTAGAATCTTCTGGTTTCTTGGAAGAAACTGAGGTGAAGGCTGGAGACTGCTCAAGTGGAAGAGCACATGCCTAGCATGTGCAAGGACCTAACTTCCATTCCACAGGCATTAGTGACGGTGGTTCAATGAATAGAAATACCAAGATGATACCCCAGTAAATCTCTGGATCTTCTGTTTCTGTCCCTAGATCCCAAGACTTGCAGATCTGTTGAGAATGATATATCCTTCTACGGAACTGAATAAACAGCTCATTCCTCAGTTGGCCTCTTCCCATTCTGCCTGGTTATGTCTCATCATTCCTACCAGACCACAGACTCCTGCTAGCAAGTATGTCTCTGCCTCACACTGTCATGGTCACCCTCTCTCTGATGTTGGCTTTGACACAGAATAGATCCATAAAAGGCTTGTTGGCATGTGGTCCAGGAATGATGGAGGGGTCTGAGTCACCCAGGGTGGGGGCATGTATTTTGGTCCTATCCCTCTGCCATGTTCACTCAATATTCTTTTAAGCCCACCAGTGTGCTTTATAAGTAAATAGAAAATGCTAACCTTAGCATATTCAAAAGAACGTTTTAGCATGCAGCAATTAGGTTATCTCTTGGTTATTTATTTCTGTGGCTTGTTATTAGCTCTGCGCGGAATATTATTCTAATTATGTCAGCCCAATCAGCAGTATTGCATGTCCAGGCTCATTTCCATTAGTTTGAGCTTTGTCTTTCACACTGTGATACTAATTCAATGAGACATCAAACATTTAAATCGACCCGGGCTGCCGAGGTCAGGCAGTTCTGCCCTTCCACTCTATTAGCACTGGGGTGTAATTGTGTTTGTCACTCCTCACATGACGAATAGTATCAGGGTGGCTATCGGAGCACAAATGAGCAATGTGCTAATATATTATTTTGTTCTATAATATCAATATGTGTTTATTCAGTGCTCATGTTAACCAACTTGAAATGGTCATTTGAATATAGTCGCATAAATTGCTCTGCTCCCAGCCACACATTTATTTGGAACATTTGCTGGACTTTCAGTGGGATTTGGCTGAAGGGAGAAAAATTTAAAAAGACAGCTGGGAAAAGGGACTGAGGGTTTCAAAATCCAGTGCTTTTAGAGCAGTGCCTCTGAAAACTGGGAAACTGCAAACCCAGAAGGTAAAAGCTAACTTTATTTCCTTCTCAGTTCATCTTTGCAGAAGGAATGCTTTGATTTGTGGATAAATTGTTAAAAAACCAAGGCACTGCCTATGGTACTTGATCGAAAAAAAACTTGAATGAAGTCAGCTAGAGCTGTTGATCTCCATGACTGCTTTTGAGAGGGAGGAACTTGGAGGGATCTGGAAAGTGGTGAAAGAAATATTTTGGAATATTGGTTGGTTTTTGTTTTCAGAAAGACACTTGGCAATGACTTTTATCTTTCAGATTCCAACAAATCTCAGATATGCTTTTGCCTATAACTGACTCTTTTCATCATGAGACTTAACTTTGTATATTAGTATGATAGTGTGTTATCCAGTGTCTTTCCATTTCTTATTTCTCACTTTCACATTTAAAGAAGAACAAGAAATCTGCTTGCAAGAATTCTGAGTCAAGGTGTTCGGCAAGCACCCTGATCAGCACACACTGGGATTCTAATAGCAATTCTTCTCGTAATCCTCACAAGGAAGACTTTGCTAGTCTCATGATACAAAAATGAAAACCTTAGGCCAAGAGGTGTTGGGGTTAGGCTCAAATTCTCACATCATAACAAAGCCAGAACCACATTTTCCAATTCCCTGAAATGCTCACTGCCTGGAGTTTGGGTCAGCTTTGTTCCACTACCATCCTTTGTCTGGGCTCCGAGTCCATCTTGACTTTCACGACAGTCTATAGAGCTTGTATTTGGCTCTCTGCCCAAGTTAACTTATCTATCTTCTCCAAATCATAAACTTCTTAAACTAATGCTTGCATGTGCAAAGATATGCATTGAAAGAAATCAGGAGGATAAATCATCCCTAACCTCTGCCGACGGGTTCAATGAATTACACCAATGTATGTTAATTGAAAAATCGCTCTTTATAAATATAGATAAACCCAAAAAGACACGATTAAGTACATTTTAATAGCTTTTTTTAAACTCGCCACTCCTTTAAATGACCCTTAGATGTATTTCTATTCTATTGATTTTACCATTTTAAATGCAGATTCATCTTTTAATTTACTCTAAGGAATTAGCTGAGAACCTCTCGTTTTCTCTTGGGATCTCGTTTTCCATAGCAGAACCACCTCTATCACAGCTACCATCAAAACGTGGTGCCTTCACAGTTTAAAAGATAAAATTATAAGGACTATTTCCACCATGGGTGAAATGAAACTTGGAATTTCGATTGCTTCAATTGGCACAAGACATGGAAAAAAAGAATTTGATGCCACTACTAATCAATGTTTACTTTCAAAGATTAGGGAGGGACATCCTATACTTTAACCACTTTTTTCATACTTCAAATTTAACCATCATGATACCTGTATTTTGAAGCTGACACATTTGTTCTCAAAAATCCAAATAGAGCAAAAGGCAAGTAGAAAGAAGAGAACCATTTCAAAGCGAAGATGGCCCCCTGAGAGGCAGTCAAATTCCATTGAATTTCCAGTACTTTTAAAAGGTGACAGGAGCAGTAAATAAACCATTGAATCTGATTAAATGTCAACAACCTCTTAAAAGGGGTGTGCAGGAGAGTTGACCCTTTCCCTCTGGCTTGCAGGTTCCTTTGCTAGCAGCATCCTTTGTAAAGGCGAGATTTTCATTCTCCAATGGATGGGTGGGAATGACTGCTGACCTAGCTGCTGGTGGCCTAGCCACCCAGGTGCCTGGTGAAGAACTCTGGCTTAAGTACCACATCAGGAAGTGCTGGGAGAGACTTCCCTCACCAATGCTGACACCTTTGCTCAAAGAAATAGAATGACCAGGTCATCTTCTATCCTAATTCTTATGGCATGGAATATATTATATATATACAGTATACAGTCCTCCCGTTGTTCATCGATTTGCTCGAGCAGGCCCAGTAACGTCTCCATCGTGAGACTTGTCGTTACTGTGTTTGGCATATCGAATACGTCACGGGTAGCTTGCCAGGCTCTGCTGTGCGGGCAAGATACTCTTGGTAGCTTGCCAGGCTCTCCGAGAGGGGTGGAGGAATCAAACTCGGGTTGGCCATGTTGGCTGCGTGCAAGGCAAATGCCCTACCGCTGTGCTATCGCTCCAGCCCATGGAATATATTAGTAGCATAAAATAATGAGACAGAAGCTGCATGGGAAAGGCTAACCAACAGAAAAAGACACCCGAGAAATAAACAATTATTTCTGGCCCTCTCTTCCCTCCTACCAAAAACAACTTATTTGACCATTTCTCCAAATGGAAGTGGGGTGGTCAGAAGTCTAGTATAGGAAATTCTGGAAGAGGCAATGAAGGAAAGAAAAAGAGACATCATAGTCACAACAACATGCAGAAGTTGCCATTTGTACATCTTCCATTTATAAAAAGATGTGTTTCTGCCTCTGGCTGCATGTACATAATAATTAGTGCTAATAAATATAAATGATACTTTCAACTCAACCTGTTTACAGAGTAGCTCTCCCCCCCTCATCCCCTCATTCAGAGAAGTGAATTTAGAGATGAGATGTCTGTACTGTGTTCCCAAGCTTTAGGATCATGCAAAATTATAGGAACTGAGCATGATCAAATCCATTCCTACTGAATAAGCCAAGCAAAAGCCAAACTTCTGAAATTTGGGGCTCCTGGCAAACTATAAACAAGGCTCACTTTCTCTTTTTTTAAAAAAAATTTTTTATTAGTGAAACACCATGAAGTACAGTTGTAGACTTACATATTTTTGTGCTTGGGTTTCAGTTATACAATGATCCAGTACCCATCCCTCCACCAGTGCCCATTCTCCACCACCAGTGATCCCAGTATCCCTCCCACCACCCCCACAATCCCCCATCCCACCCCACCTCTGTGGCAGGGCATTCCCTTTTGTTCTCTCTCTCCTTTTGGGTGTTGTGGTTTGCAATAGAGGTATTGAGTGGCAATCATGTTCGGTCTATAGTCTACTTTCAGCATGCATCTCCCATCCTGGGTGGATCTTCCCAACACCCTTTACTTAGTGTTCCCTTCTCTATCTGAGCGGCCTTTTCCCCCAGCATGTGTGGCTGACCTCCAAGCCATGGAGCAAATCTCCTGGTACTTATCTGGTACTGGCCCACTATTCTTGGGTGTTAGTCTCTTATTCTCTTATTCTGTTGGACTTTATATTCCACAGATGAATGCAATCTTTCTATGTCTGTCCCTGTCTTTCTGACTCATTTCACTTAGCATGATACTTTCCATGTAGAACCACTTGTATGTAAATTTCATGACTTCAACTTTTCTAACAAAGCCTCACTTTCTCAGTTGTCAATTATCCCCCAAAAAACATGCTTTTTATTTCAGTACAACCCAGGATCTGAGGGATCTTGGAATAGAACTTTAAAAAATAGCTTTAGTATCATATGATTACTGATTGAAAGAAGAGAGAACCTAAGAAAGAGGGACGAATGACTCGATTCAAGTTTATCAGATACTGCCCCATGAGCAAAGGAGTAAACATGGGTTACTTGGTACTTTAGTCCTTGAGCCCACCCAAAGTGATCTCAGAGCCAGGAGTAAGCCCTGAGCATAGCCTTGTGTATCCCACAAAACAAAACTAACTGAAGAAATCAGTGGTTTGCTTTGTAGTCATTCTTGATGATCTATATTACAGATGAAGCCCAAACAAAAGCACAGAAAGTGAGAGCTAGATGAACAAAGGTCCTCTCGATGTACCTGATTGGTAGGAGAATCACTACATCCACTTCCTTTTCCTATTGACTCTGCCACTCAGATGGGACAGTCAACTAGTTTCCTTGCTCAGAGCATAGTTGCAGCCAGAAACTCTCACATACAAAGTTCCTAGTGACAACACAAAGATGACAATGACAACAAGAGGCAACTAATGATGATGCACAGGGGCTGAGGATCCTAAAAACCAATGTGATACCTCTAGAAAACAATATTAATGATTTAATGCCAGAGAAAGCATATTTATAGAACTCTACAAATAAAGACTATAAAGAACCCTAAACCTGAGAATTTTGTTTGTTCATTTTTGGTTTACGGACCACCCCAGCATTGCACTGGAATTATTCCTACTCTGTGATCAGAGATCATTTCTGGAAGTGCCTAGGGAGCCCAGTAGTGCCAGGGATTCAACTTGGGTTGCCCATGTGTAAGGGAAATGCCTTACCCTCCATACTAGCTCTCGAGCTCTGCCTGAGAATTTTAATCTACAAGAGTGGAATATTAATATAGAGATCCATGATGCTTCCTCTGCTCTTTTAAAGAAGAAATTAGAAATGTTTTAGAGGTGCCAGTGAGATGGTAAAATAGTTAAGGTGTTTGTCTTGTATGCCGCTGAGTAGGACCACTCATCCATAGAATGCCTCTGACTTCCATGACCCGCAGACCCAACGCTAATCTCTGATGTACTGCAGAGATGCAGCTCCTGCCCCGAGGAGGCATCTACAAGCTTTTCCACGTGCAAAGGAAAAAAAGACCAGAGCAGAGAAAGCACCTCCCATAATAACTATAATTCAGAACTCAGGAGAAACCAGGGCCCTGGACCCAACTGAGTCAGGATGCAGGAAGACCTAGACGTTGGGGTGTGAGCAATCAGAGAAACTGACATCACCTGCTGGATCCTGCAAGCCAGACACTCACAGTTGTCCAAGCCCTTCTCTCTCTCTCCATGTACAAAAACCTGTGCTTTAAGTCTTTTCATCCAGAAAGCCTCCCAAGCTAGTCATTCCCCCAATGTTCACAGCCTCTTTCCTCTCATTAGACTAGGCATGAGACATCTGCCCTACAACACAAACCATAAAACCCTTCATTCCTTTTTTTTCTTTAATTTTATTGAATCACCATGGGATTGTTATAAGCTTTCATGTTTGGGTTATAATCAACCCTTCATTCCTATATCCACCCCAGGGCAGAACATGGTCCTCACCCCTCATATGTCTCATTCTTAACAGATCTCCCAAATAAACAGCACAGTGCATCTTGTTACTAGTTTTTAATTTTCACTGTCTTATCCGGCACATAAAAATAAAGTTGGAAAATTGTCAATTGTTTTTGAAAATAAGAGTTTAAGAAGTTCACAGCAGGTAATTGCTGGGTAGAAATTGTACCTAAAGGACATCATTCATTCCACATGTGGGGCTCCCTCCACTATTCCAAAGATCAAGGAGGTGCTATATGAAAACAGCTCACAGCTGTAGCCACCCTCACCAGCTGCAGCCCTTCTGCTGGAGGGCCCTTCCACACACGGCTTTCTCGGCTTTCTCTGGTTCTGCCATCAAAGTCTGACACATGCTGAGTGTCTGAGATCCAGCTACTGACTGTTGCAAAGGAAGGAAAGAAGGACAAGTATCTAATCCCAGATATGAGGACGGAAATGCTGCAATGTGTGACTCCATGGTCCTGCCCTCACTGTCCATGAGTTATCTGACCTTGAATTAGTCAGTTACTCTGATTCTCCATTTCCTTGTTGGCAGGAGGGACCCATTCCTGACAATGTCTGCGGCATCAGGAATTTCACAGGGGAGAAACGAAGACAAAGTGCACAGACTGTAAGAGACTGTTTAATGTAGCTGCAGCCACTCCAGTTAGTCTAAGATGCTGCTGGTGGAGTGGAGGGTATTTCACCACCCCTGCCATTTATGTAGCTGTAGGGAGAATTTGGACAGGAGGGTTTTCCAGGGGAAAGAGTAGCAATTTGTTTTTCTTCCCCTCTTTTTCATCCTTATACTACATGGACTTTGGGAGACTAGAGGAGAGGGATCTTCTAATTACAGAGAAGTCTAAAGGCAATCCTATATCTCCAGGAGAAAGCTTTGATTGAGAAAAGAGGGAAGGAAGGAAGGAAGGAAGGAAGGAAGGAAGGAAGGAAGGAAGGAAGGAAGGAAGGAAGGGAGGGAGGGAGGGAGGGAGAGAGGGAGGCGGGACGGAGGGAGCTGGAGGGAGGAAGGGGAGAGGAAGGAAAATGAAAGAAAAGAGAGAGGAAGAGTGAGAAGGAAGAAGAAGGAGAAAGAAAGAAGGGATGGAGGAATGGAGGAGAAGGAAGGGGGAAAAGGTGGAATGAAATAAAGAAGAAAAAGGAAGGAGAGGGAAAGGAAGGAGAAAAAAACAGAAATTTTAAAAGGAAGGGCATGAAGTGATAGTACATTGCCTAGGGCATTTGCCTCGCACAGGGCCAACCTGTGTTCAATCCCCAGCACCACACATTGTTCCGCTGAGCACTATCAGGAGTGAGCCCTAACTGCAGAGCCAGGATTAAGCCTTGAGTAATGCTGGGTGTAGCCTCAAAACCAAAAGAAATAAAAGGAAAGGAAAGAAGGAAGGAAGGGAGGGAGGGAGAGAGGGAGGGAGGGAGGAAGGAAGGAAGGAAGGAAGGAAGGAAGGAAGGAAGGAAGGAAGGAAGGAAGGACAAAGGCAAATGAACCTGACCCATGCTGCTAATTAGGTGACACAAGAGTTCCAATACAGAGACACTGAGCCCTCTCTGGTTCCAGGGAATGACCAGAATGCCATCATCCACTTCAAATTTCTATAATATGTCCTGCAGACATTCTTTAAAAAAAATTATTGATTGAGGTGCTGTGATTTACAATACTGCTAATGATGGTTTTAGGTGTGTTCATTCAATACCCCACACAGAATAAACATTGTGTACTTTATTTTCCTTCCTGGAGCTCAGTAACTAAGCCCTGGTGCACTGCTTCTATTTATTTGGCAATATGCCTTTTTATGGATAGATCAAAAGATTAAGGATATATTTCTCCCACTGCCACTATGGCACACTGACTTTTTTTCCTCAGAAGTGCTGGTCCTCAATAATGCTGTTTTTATGCATGTGTTCCCCCTTGGGATTGAAGAAGGCCTCCTATCTGCAGACTTGGTTCCAATATAGACTGGTTCAGAAGAGGTGGAAGAGTTCAGCTGACTATACATAGTTAGTGGCATGTGATTTTGGAAGCGCCTGCAAGTCAGTAACAGACCTGATAGCTAACATGGTCGCCTCTGAAAGCTCACCAGATGCCCTGATACTTGCTTTTGGGAAGCTCTACCTGCCTCCCCTTGTATCAGATGTGTTGCATTTAAACATAAAATTAAAGACATTCCTCTATGTTGCAGTTAATCAGTTAATGGGTAAATATGTTTTACTCTGTCAAAATAGGATGAAACACTTGTGTCAATATTCTAGCTCTCAGGGTTGGAGTAGGATTTTGCCTTGCACACAGCCGACCCTGGTTTGATTCCCAGCATCTCATATGGTCTTCTGAGCACCACCAGGAGTGATTCCTGGGTGCAAAGCCAGGAGTAACTACCCCTGAGCATCACTGGGTATGACCCAAGAAGCAATATGTATATATAAACACACATATATATACATATATATATACACACACATATATATACACACATACACACACACATATATGTATATATATATATATATATATATATATATAGCTTTCCGTGTTTTAGTCCACTACCTCTATGAAGGATTTCCACATTTTTATTAAGCTTTTGCAAATTTCAAGCCCCAGACTCTGCCTTTGTGGAGCCCTGCTGCCAATTATCATGGCTTGCTCTCCAGGAGAAGGCTTTGAAAGAGAAGTGGAGGGTATGAGCAGGAAGGCTTAGAGGACCTGGAATGGACAATCATGGGCTGAGATGTGTGGGGTTATGGCAGTAAGTTCTGTTCACTTCCTTTTCTACTAGGACTGAGTTTTCCAACAAAAACTGGGCATGAAAGACTGGCTGATAGAACAGGGATTATCAGTTTCCAACCCTGGCACCACATAGACCACCCCGGCACCTTAGAATCACTGGGAATTGCCCTGGGGTTCCTTGAGCACCTGAGTACCTGGAGTAGCTGAGGCCTGCGTAGCAGCACTTGATCTTTAGGCCCTTTAATTGAACCACTGTCTTCTCAGCCAAGGATCACTGGAAGTGGCTTCAGACAGCCCCCTCACCTCTGCCTCCAAACACTACTGTGAGACCTTCCCACTCAAAAGAAAAAAAAATAATAAAAATAGGAGGGGAAAATGTATTTGAAGTTCCTGCATTTTTCAGTACTGATCTGGAGTATTATGTAAAAGTCAACCTTTTCAAATTTGCCTACATAGTAATATAATGCTGGAAAGGGTATCATCCTAGGCAATATGCTCCTTGCTAAAGTTCCAGGCTAGTTGCCCTTATGATTTAAATGGTCCGCCAACTCAGCCATAAACGTGGAATCAATCTACAGAATCAACCACAAGGTGGCTATAAGCATTAAATATTATGAGGTGAGTGAAACTTCTTTGACTCTATAAAGTTCTGCAATTTTACTCCATAAAATGCTATATATGCAAAAGAATATTGCTCAAGGAGTTCTTGATGTTATAACTCAGAAGACACAGAATGTTCATAGGCAATATATATCTATCCAAGCTTAAACATTGTAAAAACAGTTCTCTAGTTGTTTCTGATACTGGTAGCATAAAAAATTCTTCTAGAAACAAGATGGATAAAACTAGCCACGACTAAAAGAGCATCCTTTATATCCAATCAGGCACCTACATTCTACATGCAGCAACATATATTCTATTTTGTTTCTTATAATTGAAGTAATTCAGGCAACCTGTTTATACTTACCTCTGGAAAAAGTTTGAAATCTATCTGTAAACTGTCAGATGTTAAGTGACTTACATTTTTCTTTAGTTTGTATATAAAAACTCATGCTACCCTGTAACCAAGTATCTTATTCACTTCTGCTTATGTGTGATGGCTGGTTTGCTTGTTTGCAGGTCTGTTTTACTTCACTCTGCTAACTGACTCTTGCTCTGAAAGATAAAATATTCTCACAGAAGACTAAGATTATTTAGGAACAGATTATCTGGATTGATTGAGAGAGTTCTAAACTAAATTCAGAAATGAAAGGAAAGGATAATATAAATACTACTAGAAACCAACAGAAGCATTCTCAGTGGCCAAAATAGGAGCAATTTGAAGAAAGTAAAGCATACAATTTAAAGTGTTAGATAAAAATCCCTGAGTCTGTACTGGCACAAAAAATAACCAAATATATACATTGGGGAAAAGACAAAATCTGTGACCAGAAGAATCCTAAATAATTTATGTAGTTAGAGTCTTAGTTCTCTGAAGGTGCTGCCTAAGTCTCCAACCCTTCCATGTGGATTATTCATCGTAACTTTCTTCAAAGGACAAAAACCATGGAACGATATTGATATTTGGGCACTGACTTTTGTGAAGGAGAAAATTAAGAAGTACAATCTGAGCAAGTGCTCAAGGGTAATATCAATAGTAGTAATTCATGGGTATGTGCCCTTCATACAAAATGATGAAAATGATAATGTGCCTATGTGGTCTTCCTCCCCCAAACACACAACCCAATCTAATAAAAAATCATTATCAAATACATTTCAATAGGGAGAGGAACATATTGCAAAATTTCTGACTATACGCCTCAAAACTGTGAATGCAACACATAACAAAATAGGAAAGTCTAAAATAATGCCACATGCTGCTGTACCCTGTGCCAGCCTGTTTCATTGGAGGCATCCTAGAGGGGGTCGGGTGAGAGCCTTCCCCATCCCAAGGGACCCAAGCCTGGCAGCTGAAAACCTCCGGAACTCAACTGCTGTCATGCTCACAGCAGTTCTCCACACGCTCGGGCTGAGCCTCACCCACGAGTGAACCTATTCCTGGACCGTGCGACCGCATTTGCAGTTGTGCGAGAACTCATACCTTCATCACCCATACTCCAAGAGTACCACACCACATTTGATGGGGTTTAAAGTAAGAGACAACCAATCTTAGAGTGAAATATTTTTTACAAATATAGATAGATAGGTAGATAGATAGATAGATAGATAGATAGATAGATAAGCACACAAGGCTCAACCTTTTAACAACATGTTAGTGATCTCTTATAGCAGAGCTTAATGGTCCCTGGATGAAATACAACAATATCCACACTCTTTCTTCTATGGAAACTTTTTCGTAGCATTTTCAGTGGTTCTTTATAAGAAACAATACAAAATAAATTATTTTGGTTCTGCTTTGGGGCAGGGGTTGGGGCTCGGAATGGAAATATACAAAATATGGTGATGGGAAGGTGTAATAGTGGTGGGATTGATGTTTGAATATTAAATGTAATAAAATATTCTGAGCTACCTTGATCACTTGACTTCCCGTTAATCATCGATTTGCTCGAGCGGGCACCAGTAACGTCTCCATTTGTCCCTGTCGCGTGCTAGTGTAGCCCAATGGCGTCTATTCATTCTAGGAACACGAAGAGCCTCAAACTGATCATTCAGGGTCTTGATGAAGAAGTCTGACCACCTGATAGGTGGTCGGATAGGACACGCAATCTTTTGATGTCCTGTGGAATCCAGTCAGTAACAGCTATAGTTCAGCGGTCGTCTCCAAATCTCATTACATGTCCAGCCCATCTGATTTTTGATGCCTTGGCAAACGAGACAGCATCCCTGATTCTTTTTTTTTTTGATAGTAAATGTTTTATTTCTTTTAATTTCTTAATTTTTATTAGTGAGACACCATGAGGTACAGTTGTAGACTTGCAAATTTTTGTGCTTGGGTTTCAATTTTACAATGATCAAATACCCATCCCTCCACCAGTGCCCATTTCCCACCACCACAGATCCTAGTATCCCTCCCACCCCCCTACCCCACCCCCCATCCCACCCTGCCTCTGTGGCAGGGCATTCCCTTTTGTTCTCTCTCTCCTTTTGGGTGCTGTGGTTTGCATTGAGTGGCAATCATGTTCGGTCTAGAGTCTACTTTCGGCATTCTTCTCCCATCCTGGGAGGATCCTCCCAACACCCTTTATTTGGTGCTCCCTTCTCTATCTGAGCTCCCTTTTCCCCTAGCATGTGTGGCTGGCCTCCAAGCCATGGAGCAAAATTCCTGGTACTAATCTCGGCCATTCTTGGGTGTTAATCTCCTATTTTGTTACTTTATGTTCCCCAGATGAATGCAATCTTTCTATGTCTATCCCTCTCTTTCTGACTCATTTCACTTAACATGATACTTTCCATGTAGTACAACTTGTATGTAAATTTCATGACTTCATCTTCGTCAATGGAGGTCAGAACTCCGGATTATTTCTCTCATTTGACTGAAACGTGATACTCCAAGCACAGCCTTTTCAATTCCTCTATGGGAGACCCAAATAGCGTTCTCATCCTGTTTTCGTAGGGCCCAGGTCTCTGAGGCGTATGTTAATGCAGGAAGAACAGTGGAATTGAAGAGATGTGCCCGGAGCCAAAGGTTCTTCGTCCTCTTAGCTATTTCTTTGACGGTCTTGAAGGTGTTCCAAGCCGCTCTCTTCCTCCTGCGCAACTCAGGTGCCAGGTCATTTGTCATGTTGACTTCAAAACCTAGGTACACATAACTGTTACATTCAGGGATGGTAGTTCCATTGAGAGCGAATGGAGCATCAGGAACGGGGCTGTTTCTCATAAACATTGTCTTCCTGAGATTCAGCTGTAATCTGACCTTTCCACTCTCAAGGTCGAAGTCGGCCAGCATTTGTGCCGCTTGGCTAATGTTTGGTGTTATTAGAACAATGTCATCAGCAAAGCGGAGGTGATGTAGTTGCCGACCATCTATCTTCACTCCCATTCCTTCCCATTCCAGTCGTCGCATGATGTTCTCCAGGGTGGCACTGAAGAAGGGTTTCGGTGAAATGGTATCACCCTGCCAAACCCCTCGCTTGACATCGATGATCACTTCTTTGTAAAACGGTGAGATCCTGGTAATGAATCCGTAATACAGCTCATGGAGGATACTGATATATTGAGTTTGAATACCCTGATTGGCTAGGGCTTCAATGACTGCTTCCTTCTCAACAGAATGAAAGGCCTTCTTTAAATCAATGAACGGGGGCTGGAGCAATAGCACAGCAGGGAGGGCGTTTGCCTTGCACGCGGCCAACCCGAGTTTGATTGCCAGCATCCCATATGGTCTCCTGAGCACTGCCAGGAGTAATTCCTGAGTGCAAAACCAGGAGTAACCCCTGAGCATCGCCATGTGTGACCCCAAAAAGCAAAAAAAATCAATGAACGTTAGACAGAGCGTCATCTTGAATTCTTGGAAAACCTCGATGAGCTTGGTTTTCGTGTGGATGTGGTCGATGGTGCTGAATCTTTTTTGGAACCCAGCTTGCTCGCATGGTTGTCCTTCATCTAGTTTTCTGCCAATCCTATTCAGGATGTCTCGAGTGAACGGCTTGTAGATGACAGACAATAGGCAGATCGGGCGATAGTTGCCAATGTTGTGGATGTCTCCCTTCGTGTACAGTAGTACAGTACTACAGTCCTGCTGGTTTTCCATTGGGACGGAATCTTGCATTCAGACAGGTAGTGTGTGAAGAACCGAGCCAGCATATTGATGAGTACTGACGGCAGGTTCTTCAGGTGTTCAGGTCTGACCTTGTCTGGGCCGGGTGCTGTTCATTTCTTTACCGACGAAATGGTGTGTCAAATTTCGGAAGGGAGAACATTGGGAATGACATATCCATCCTGCGGAATTTGGCATGTCGGCAGGTGGATGTGGCTATCAAAAAGATCTCAGTAGAAGTCTTGGATAATTTCTCCAATGCCCTTCTGGAAGATGTGATAGATTCATCAGGATGTTGGAGGGCAGTCATCTTTGTCTTGTGGTTGGCGAAGGACAGGTGGGTGTTCCAAATACTTTTCCCGCCTTCTGCTGCATCCACCAGCATTTCTGCTCTTCTCTCTTTGAGTCTTCCTTTATCGCATCTCTGCACTGCTTTGCGAGCTCAGACGTTCACTTGCAGTTGCCTGAGGCATGCGCCAAATCACATTGGCGAATAAGCTCAAGAGTTTTCGAAGACAGGCATTTTTTTTGTGGCTATCTCTCTCTTGGCATTCCTTGCACAATCATGGAGATGCTGAACCACTACCTCCACTACCCAGCTGCCGCCACGCTCCAGGACGCTTTCAGACCACACAAAATAAAATAAATAAATAAATAAATAAATAAATGTTATTTAATCACCGTGAGATAGTTACAAGCTTTCATGTTTGAGTTACAATCACACAATGATCAAACAACCATCCCTCCACCAGTGCACATTCCCCATTACCAATTTCCCCAGTATACCCCCCATTCCCCACCGTCTCCCTGCCTCCATGGCAGACAATATTCCCCAAAATTCTCTACTTGGGCATTATGGTTTGCAATAGAGACACTGAGAGGTCATCATATTTGGTCCATTAACTACCTTTGGCACACAATAAATAAATAAATTTAATAGTAAAAAATATAAAATAAAATGACGCCACAGGAGCTGAAACAGTAATTCAGCTGGTAGGGCATTTGCCTTCCATGCTGTAGTGATGGGTTTGATCCCTGCACTTCACATGGTCCCCTAAGCCCTGCCAGGAGCGATCCCTGAGTTCAGAGCCAGGAGTAAACTGGATTATTCCAAATGGAGAAGTTCACCAATCTCGCTGTGTTTATGCAAAATACCTGGCAAAAAAAAGACAAATTAGAAAACAAACCATTTTGTAAAGGTGGAGAGAAAATTATGTTTTAGTATCACACCTTTCTGTGGAAAAGAGATTTTAGTGCTACACAGGTGTTAAATTTTTTGAGGGCATAAAGATATAAAGTCTCCCTTTGTAAAGCACAGATTGCTAAGCAAAAGGTCAAATATTTAGCATATGTACTTATTCCTAAGGGTCACTCTCTGTCCAAAGGCTACAAAAAGCTATTTTCAAACACAGGCCAGCTCAAACCAGAAAATAATTGATTGCCCTTTGTGGGATGATGGGATTCTATAAACTTTGGATCCCCAACCAAAATTCAGCTAGGTCTTACAAAAAACCTGAAAAATTTGGAGTCCCCTTCCAACAAACTACTGCATAAAAGGGGGGAGGCTTATCCAGTTATCTTAAGGACCCCTCCACAGCTGTAAAACTTTTAAAAAATTGAATCGCTATGAGCTACACTTACAAAGCTTACATGTTTGAGTTTCAATCATACAATGATTGAACACCCATCTGTCCACCAGTACACATCTTCCACCACCAATGTCCCCAATATCCCTTCCCCCTTCATCCCACCCCAGCCCCTGCCTCTATGTCAGAAAATTTCCTTCTTACTCTCTACTTTGGGGTATTATGGTTAGCAATAGAGATACTAAGAGGTCATCATGTTTGGTTCTTTATCTACTTTCAGCACACCTCTCTCATCCCGAGCGATCCCTCCAACCATCATTGACTTGGTGATCCCTTCTCTATCCCAGCTGCCTTCTCTCCAGTTCATGAGACAGGATACCAACCATGGAGCAATATTCCTGTCCCTTTCTCTAATGTCCTTGGGTGTCAGTCTCACATTATGTTATTTTATACTCCACAAATGAATGCAGTCCTTTTATGTCTACCCCTCTCTTTCTGACTCATTTCACTTAGCATGATACTCTTCAGGATCATCCACTTATAAGCAAATTTCATGACTCTATCTTTCCTAACAGCTGCATAGTATTCTATTGTGTAGATGTACCAAAATTTCTTTAACCAGTCATCTGTTCTCAGGCACTCAGGTTGTTTCCAGTTTCTGGCTATTGCAAACAGTGCTGTAATGAACATACGGGTGCAGATGTCATTTCTACTGTGCTTTATTACACTCTCTGGATATATTCTCAGAAGTGGTACTGCAGGGTCATATGAAAAATCAATTTCTAGTTTTTGAAGGACTACCTATATTGTTTTCCAAAAAGGCTAGACCAGTTGGCATTCAAGGGAGAGATTTCTAGGGTAAGGAAGGTTGCAAGCAGATAGGTAAGAAACCCTGGTAATCAGCATTTTTTTTCATTTCCTACAGTTTTTTTAAAAATTTTTATTAGTGAGACACCATGAGGTACAGTTATAGACTTACAAATTTTTGTGCTTGGGTTTCAATTATACAATGATCAAATACCCATCCCTCCACCAGCGCCCATTTTCCACCACCATGGATCCCAGTATCCCTCCCACCCCCATCCCCCCCATCCCACCCTGCCTCTGTGGCAGGGCATTCCCTTTTGTTCTCTCTTTGCTATTGGGTGTTGTGGTTTTCAAAAGAGGCAATGGGTGGCAATCATATTTGGTCTATAGTCTACTTTCAGCATGCATCTCCAATCCTGGGAGGATCCTCCCAACACCCTTTATTTGGTGCTCCCTTCTCTATCTGAGTTCCCTTTTCCCCTAGGTAATCAGATTTTGAGAATAACCACAATTAAAAAAGATATTAAGATTAAGAGATTGCCCAGCCCTAAAGTATCCCAATTGCCACAACCCTTTGAGGGTTGAAAAAATTTTGAATTTATGATTTTGAAAAATTCTTAAAATATTTGTATATTAAACAGGGTCTAAAAAACACGTGGACAAAAAGAAAAAATTTTATTATTTTCAACCAAATTTAAAAAAAGATAAAATTTAACAAATGATGTAGGATACATCAAAAGTAGTGTATAAGGGAAAATTAATAGCATCAAATGTGTATAGTAAAAAAGAAGGCATTCACTCAATGCCTCTTTTGCAGACCACAACACCCAAAAGGAGAGAGAGAACAAAAGGGAATGCCCTGCCACAGAGGCAGGGTGGGATGGGGGGGTGGGGGTGGGAGGGATATTATCCATGGTGGTGGAAAATGGGCACTGATGGAGGGATGGGTATTTGATCATTGTATAATCGAAACCCAAGCACAAAAAATTGTAAATCTACAACTGTACCTCATGATGTTTCACTAATAAAAAGAAATAAATGTAAAAAAAAAAGAGAAGGCATTATAAACAATAATATAAGACTGGTTTTAAGAAACCAGAAAAATTCTAAATCATTCTAAAGAATGTCAAAAATAGAAATAATTAAAGCTAAAGCTTTAATTTCTGATTCAAATGACATTAAAAATCGGAAACAATGGGGCTGGAGCTATAGAACAGTGAATAGGGCATTTGCCTTGCATCCAGCTGACCCTGGTTGGATCCCCAGCACCCTATATGATCCCTCAAGCACTGCCTGGAACAATTTCTTAGTGCAGAATCTGGAGTAACCCTGAGCACCATAGTGTGACCCACTCTCCCTGCAAGAAGAGAAAAACTGGAAACAAATATATAAAATAATTGTAGTCACTGTCACTGTCCTCTCGTTGTTCATCGATTGCTCAAGCGGGCCCAGTAATGTCTCCATTGTGACAATTGTTACTGTATTTGGCATATTGAATACATCACGGGGAGCTTGCCAGGCTTTGCTGTGTGGGCGAGATACTCTTGGTAGTTTGCCGGGGAAATTTTCTGATTCAAAAAGCTGTAACGGAGATTAAGGTGCTTGACTTGTATGCTGCTGACCCCAGTTCAGTCCCTGGCACCAATGGTACCCTCAGCACCTCTGGAAACAACACAACAAATTTGGACAGTGACCCAAAATCTCCAAATTTTAAAAAGAAGTTACTTTAAAATACATACAACAAAATCTATAAGCCTCTAGCAAGGCTATCAAATGTTGGTGGGGAGGGGACTTGGGAGGCATGGGCAAAATAATACCATCAATGAAAGATGAGCCATCACTACTGATGCCATAGACAAGAAAACTAAGAATTATGAAGAGCACTCTGCTCACAAATTTGAAAACTGGAACATTAGTTAATTCTTCAAAAGATATAATAGGTTAACACTCACAGAAGAAAAAATATACATGTCTTAACTTTTAAAATTGAACCAATTGATATCTTTTCAGAAAAAGAAAGCATTAGACCTTAGTCTTTTCACCGATGACTACTACCAGCCATAAAGATATCATGCGTTTTTCTGTTAAACTATACCACAAAGTGATAGCAATGAAAATAGTGTGGCATGGAGGAGGGGAGAATATGTGCGGAGATTAAAGAAATAGAACTGAGAATTCAGAAATAAAACTATGCATGCTTGAAAAACTATTTTACGACAAAGAACCAAGAGTCTATAGTGAGAAAGGATAGTCTCATCAATAAATGCTAAGAAAACAGAACCATCACACGGAAAAGGATAAAAATAGTCTATTCTCTCTCTCTCTCTCTCTCTCTCTCTCTCTCTCTCTCTCTCTCTCTCTCTCTCTCTTTGTGCAGGAGTACTGCAACATCTTTTCCCTCCCAGGGAGGCATGGCGCTGTAGTTTAATGCATGGTCCATTCACTTTTCTGCTGCAAGCTGCTGGGCTCTGGATTAAGTCCTTTTGCCTCTGAAGCCATGGCCATGCCAGAGAGCCGCTCGTGGGGGCAACTTGTAACTTCGGTAGGGTGTGAAGGATGAGCCGGTACCATCCCTATTCCCATGAGACTGCAGTCGCCCCGTCACCGCCGGCTCATACCTGGCTTTCCAATAAGTTCTGAGGTGGTGGCCACCTTATATGCGGTCCAGATGCATTTCTGCCAAAAGCTGCTGGGTTTCAAGTTTGTTTCTGAGTCTCTGGGATCATGGCCGTTAATCAGATTGATCAGGAGCCAGAGACACTATCTGTAGGCAGTGACTCGGGGTCTTGTTGGGATGGGGAGGAAAGGGATGGTTCCACCCCCATCTGGTGAGGCCCCGGTGTCTCATCACTACAGGCCCAAATCTGACTGTTCAGTGGCCTCTAGAGGATGGCAGTCACCGAGTCGCCAGGGGGAACAGGCCAACGCACGAAACCTATTCCCACCTGGAGTGGCCCAGTTCCAGTAACGTACTACAGGAACAGGACACATTTCTGCCAAAAGCCTCTGGGTTCTGAGATTCATTTCTGAGTCTCTGGGATCATGGCCATTAAGCAGTTCAATCAGGAACCAGAGAGGCCACGTCTCCGATTATATAGCTGAGCCAGAGGTGGTCTGTGGGTGTGTCTCCCACATACCTAACTTTTGGCCATTTACTTTTTTGGCAAACTTTGCCCCAAGTTTTTGGGGTCTGGCCATAGGCACAGCAGCAATTTTGGGGTATCTGAAAGTCTGATGGTGCCATCAGGCTGCTGATGCACTCGCCTCACAGGTACAGATTGACCTGCTGGTGGCACCATACCCCCAGTCTATTCTCTAATACCATTAATAACATAAGTTAAGTATTGTATTAAAGAGTTGGAGGCAAAATCCATAGGAGAAAACATAGGCAATACTTTGCTTGATATCAGTCTTAGAGATATGGTTTGGAAACTCCTCTCCTTATAGCAAGAAACTCAAAATCCAGAATAAATAAATGGAATTGCATCAAAAGTAATTTGCATCATAATGCAAAGGTATCTTACAGAACTTGGGAAAACATTTGCAGATCACACATTTGACAAAGGGTTAATATCCAAAATATACACAGAACTTACTAAACCAAACAGCAAAAAGTAGAGTTGTTTGCCAATAAAATGAAAGTTGTTCACAGTTAAAATGGGCAGAAGCAATCAGATGCATCATTTAATTTATAGTTTTCTATGGTATTTTCAGGTTTCAATCCTGAAAAAGTTCAAGAAAGAATTATAGTTTCCTTTAACTTTTATTGTTAGGCTCAAAGGGTACAGAGAATACAGGGGGTAAGGTGCTTGCTTTTGATCCCCAGTACCACACATACCCCCAAGTCTACCAGAAATGATCCCTGAGTACAGAGCCACAAGTAAGACCCAAGAATCACTGGTATAATTCATTCTCACCCAACTCTCAGAAGTTAAGGGTCATCCCCAAATGTATGAACATCTAATCTTTGATAAGGGAGCAAGAAATGTGAAGTGGAACAAGGAAAGCCTCTACAACAAATGGTGCTGGCATAACTGGACAACCACATGCAAAAAAATGGGCTTAGACCTCGACCTAATACCATGCGCAAAAGTCAGATCAAAATGGATTAACTATCTCAACATCAGGCCAAAATCCATAAGACACATTGAAGACAAGGTCAGCAAAACCCTCCAGGATATTGAGGATAATGGTATCTTCAAAGATGATACTGCACTGACCAACCAAGTGGAAACAGAGATAAACAAATGGGACTATGTTAAATTAAGAAGCTTCTGCACCTCAAAAGCTACAATAACCAGAATACAAAGACAATCTACAGAATGGGAAAAGATATTTACCCAATACCCATCTGATAAAGGGTTGATATCAAGGACATACAAACCACTGGTTGAACTCTACAAGAAGAAAACATCTAACCCCATCAAAAAATGGGGTGATAAATTGAACAGAAACTTTCCCAAAGAAGAAATTCTAATGGCTAAAAGACACATGAGAAAATGCTCTACATCACTAATCATCAGGGAGATGCAGATCAAAACAATGATGAGACATCATCTCACACCACAGACACTGGCCCACCTCCAAAAGAACAAAAGCAACGGTGTTGGCGTGGATGTGGTGAGAAAGGGACTCTCCTTCACTGCTGGTGGGAATGCAGACTGGTTCAGCCCTTTTGGAAAACAGGATGGACGATTCTCAAAAAATTAGAAATTGAGCTCCCATTTGACCCAGCAATGCCACTACTGGGAATATATCCTAGCGAGGCAAAAAAAAGTACAGTCGAAATGACATCTGCACTTCTATGTTCATTGCTGCACTATTCACAATAGCCCAAATCTGGAGAACAGATGACTGGTTAAAGAAACTTTGGTACATCTACACAATGGAGTACTATGCAGCTGTTAGAAAAGATGAAGTCATGAAATTTACATACACGTGGTACTACATGAAAAGTATCATGCTTTGTTGAAAGTAGACTATGGTCTGAACATGTTTGCCACTCAATGCCTCTTTTGCAGACCACAACACCCAAAAGGAGAGAGAGAACAAAAGGGAATGCCCTGTCAAAGAGGCAGGGTCGGGGGGGGATATTATCCATGGTGGTGGAAAATGGGCACTGGTGGAGGGATGGGTATTTGATCATTGTATGACTGAAACCCAAGCACAAAGATTTGTAAATCTACAACTGTACCTCATGGTGCTTCACTAATAATAATTTTAAAAAAAGTATCATGCTAAGCGAAATGAGTCAGAAAGAGAGGGACAGACATAGAAAGATTGCATTCATCTGGGGAATAGAAAGTAACAAATTGGGAGACTAACACCCAAGAATAGCCAAGATAAGTACCAGGAGGTTCACTCCATGGCTTGAAGGCCAGCCGCACAGGCTGGGAGAGAAGGCAGCTCAGAGAGGGGAGCACCAAGTAAAGGGTGTGGTGTTGGGAGGACCCTCCCAGGATGAGAGATGCATGCTGAAAATAGACTCTAGACAGAACAAGATAGCCATTCAATGCCTCTTTTGCGAACCACAGCACCCAAAAGGAGAAAGAGAACAAAAGGGAATTCCCTGCCACAGGGGTGGGGTGGGATGGGGGGGTTAGGGGAGTGAGAGGGATGCTGGGAGCATTGGAGGTGGGGAATGGGCACTGGTGGAGGGATGGGTACTCAGTCATTGTATAACTGAAACCCAAGCACAAAAATTTGTAAGTCTACAACTGTACTTCATGGTGTTTCACTAATGTTACTGTTACTGTTACTGTGTCACTGTCCTCCCTTGTTCATCAATTTGCTGGAGTGGGCCAAGTAACGTCTCCATTGGAGACTTTGTTGTTACTGTGTTTGGCATATTGAATACATCATGGGTAGCTTTCCAGGCTCTGCTGTGTGGGTAGATACTCTCGGTAGCTTGCCAGACTCTCTGAGAGGGGTGGAGGAATCGAACTCGGGTCGGCCATGTTGGCTGCGTGCAAGGCAAATACCCTACCCGCTGTGCTATCGCTCCAGCCCTTCACTAATAAAAATTTTTTTAAAAAATTAAGAGTCACAGATTCCTTTGTGTGATGTGGAGCTGACCATATTCTGGGACCTTCTTAAATGAATCATAAACTTTCAAGAAGCATCTTTACAGACCTTATTTGTGTTGCTCAAATATTCCTGAATTTAAAAAAGAGATCATTAAAAAGTCAGATAAACCACTTGTACATTGTAAAGTCCCTCCTGATTTTTTATGCTAGCAATAATAAAATGAAAATAACATGCAGAAGATCTGAATAGACACTCTACCAAAAAACACATAGTGGTCAATGGTCACATGAAAAGATGTTCATCATCACTTATTATTAGAGAAATGCAAATCAAAGCGACAATGAGAATTGACAATTGTGAGAATAGCTATTATCCAAAAGAGAAGAAGTAATAAAGTATTGGGGATGGTATGGGGGAAAGGGAACCCTTATATCATGTTTGTAGGAATGTAAATTGGTACAGCAAGTATGGAAAGCAATATGGAGAGTTCTTTAAAAATTAAGCTAAATGGTCCATCATTCCACTTTTGGCTATTTACAAAAACAATAATTTGAAGATGTAAATGTCTTCTGTGGCAATATTCACAATAGACAAGAAAAATGAAACAGTTTAAGTGTCCATCTACTGGCAAATGATTACTGAAGACGTGGTTTATAAATAAAATGGAATACTATTTGACTATAAGAACAGGACATCTTTTTATGACATCTTATTATCTCATTCCTACTTTGGACAAACTTGCAGGCTATCGAATGTAGCCTGCCCACAGGGCAGAGTCTGGCAAACTCCCCGTGGCGTACCAAATATGCCAAATACCAGTAACAATGATGGGTCTCATTCTCCTAAAGAGTCTTGAATATAATCTCAGGGCTAGGATGAAAGAGACATTACTGGGGCCTGCTCGAGGCAATCGACGAATAACAGGATGATGAAATGAAATGAAATGGTGAAAAATAAGAAAGATGAAACTCTGCACTTGTAACCACATGGAAGATATACTACATGAAGTAATCCAGTCAGAGAAAGACAAAAACCATATGACTATTTCTACATGTGATATATAGAGGGGATAAATGTGAAATAAATAAAGAAATAATGAACTTTTGAACTAGAAGACCAAATAATGGTTACTAAAAGAGAAAAAAGAATTGAGGTTAAGTCAGTGCATAGGGAACACACATGTTCATTTTCAGGGATGAACAATCAAAACCTACATAAATTCTATAAGGCAACAATACTTTTTTGTAAAAAAAATAATTATAAAGAAATAAAATTATACCATTTCTCTACAACCTCTTCCTGAAGATAAAGCAGAGTATATACTTTTTAACTAGTTCTATGAAACCACCATTATCCTATACTAAAAACTTATATAGATATCACAATAATAGATTAATATCTCTCATGAATATAGATACAAAAATTCTTTTTTTATATACTCATATTTTTTTAATTCTTATTAGTGAAACACCATGAGGTACAGTTGTAGATTTACAAATTTTTGTGCTTGGGTTTCGATTATACAATGATCAAGTACCCATCCCTCCACCAGTGCCCATTTTCCACCACCATCTGTCCCAGTATCCCTCCCACACCCATCCCCCCATCCCACCCTGCCTCTGTGGCAGGGCATTCCCTTGTGTTCTTTCTCTCCTTTTGGGTGTTGTGGTCTGCAAAAGAGGGATTGAGTGGCAATTATGTTCAGTCCATAGTCTACTTTCAACATGTATCTCCCCTCCTGGGAGGATCCTCCAAACACTCTTTATTTGGTGCTCCCTTCTCTATCTGAGCTGCCCTTTCCCCTAGAGTGCCCGACTGGCCTCTAAGCCATGGAGTAACTCCTGGTACTGATAGATACAAAAATTCTTAACAAAATATTAGCAAATAAAATTCAGTAATTTATAGAGAGGATTATGCAACATACAACTTTGGATTTATCCTAAATATGCAAGGCTAGATCAACATTCAAATATTAATTGTATATTCCATCATCCCATATCCTAAAAGTAAAATCATGTGATCATATCAAAATAGATTAAAAAAATTTAGCATTATTCATAATAGTCAAGATCTGGAAACAACTCAAGTGCCCAAGAAGACATGAGTGGATAAAGAAACTGGTACATTTACACAATGGGAATACTTATCAGATATAAGAAAAGATGAAGGCATGCAATTGGTTGCAATGTGAATGGAACTAAAGAGTAGCATCCTGACTTTATGCCAAAAAGGAAAGGAACAGATACAGAAAGGTCTGTCCCATTTGAGGGAGCGGATCTTGGGACATTAGAGGAGAGACACTGACACCCTGGTGGTGGACTTGAGGTCGAAACATTACTTGCCTGAAACTCTTAGTATCGACAATATTAAAAGTTACAATGCCAAATAAAATGGGTGTGGGTGGAGCATTTGAAAACAGTTCAACACCCGTTCGTTATTGTTCCCATTCGTATTGAGATATCATATTTTATAATACCACCATTGATAGTTTCATGTATTCACCATTCCAACACCACACACACCCAGCTTTTAGTAAACTAGAAATAAAATAGAACTTCTTCAACTTCATAAAAAAAGTCTACAAAAACTCAAGTTAATAGTATGCATAATCATAAGAATTTAATGCTTTCCAGCCATTATCAAACACAATGTAAAAATGTTTCCTCTCTTTATTCCTTTTAAATATTATAATGAAAATTCTTACTAATAGGATCAATCAAAAAATAAAATCAAAAGATATAGATATGAGTAAGGAAAAAGTAAAATATTCTCCTTCCACAGAATACATACATGGTCATTTATGTGTAAAATTTGAAAGAACTAATTAAAAAATAAACCCTCTACAATGACTAAGTGATTATAACATAGTGACTATACAGACCATTGCTTTCCTATGTACCAGTAACAAACAAGCATAATATGACATTTAAAACATGTTAACATTTACATTAAAATACACAAAAAATCATTTAGGTATAAATTTAACAAAATATATGCAAGTTTATATATGGAAAACTAAAATTCTAAAGAACTAAATAATGGAGTAGTATTTTGTGTTTCATGGTCATTAAAAGAAAGGCTACTATCAAAAATATCTGTATTTCTCAATTTGGTTGATAAATTCAACATAATTCACATTAAATTTCAGTTATTCTGTGGATAATGAAGTAGTTTATATTGGGAGGCAACAGACCCACAACAGTGGGTACACGAAAAGAACAAAAATTGGACAACTGACTTTACCTAATTTCAGCACTTAATATAAAGCTAGAGTAATTGAGACAATGTGCTCCTGGCAAAAAAAAACAGATAAATAAATCAATGGAACAGAACAGAGAGCTCAGAAATAGAGTTCTTTTAATATAGTCAATTGATCTTTGACCAAAGAACAAAAGCAATACAATGGAACAAAGATAGTCTTTTCAACAAATGGTACAGAAACAATTAGACATCAAATTCAAAAAGACTGACCCAGACACAAACCTCACACCTGCACAAAAATTAACTCAGAGATCAAAAAGATATTGTGGAAGTTAAAATGCTTGTTTTGCAAAAGTTGACCCCAGTTTGGTCCTTAGCACTGTTTATGGTACTTTGAGCCCCACCAAGAATAATAAAAGATACTGAATCTGAACTATGGCAATAATATGGCTGCTTTTTAATTGCACTAAGGACATGGAACAGACACTTCAACAGGTGAGTGTCATGTAAATAAAACAAAGCTGCTAATATTCTCCATAAAAATGACAATAAAATCATCCCATATTATCCAAATAGTCTGAATGGAATTTTATAGACAATGATATCAGACAATTAGAATTTGAGCCACTAAGAGAAGTACATCTACTGATGACTAACTACTCAGAATTTGTCAGTAGGAATCAGGTTGATTCCCAAAGTGAGCACATCAACCCAAGAGATCTTCCTTGCAAGCCAATGAAGCTTAAGTTTCGCATTGCGACTGCTGGATGTTTATGACTTCTAACTGAATATCTCTGAGTAGATAAGTCTCTTTTTTCAGAAGAAGAAGTTCAAAAGAGATGAATCTCTTTCTGCTGAGTGATAAATTACAAATGGAGTGAGAAGATGACAGAATGAGTGAGGTTTATTATTTTAATCTGTTAATTATAAGATACCATTATAAAGATATATTAAAAAAAACGTTTTGGGGCTGGAGAAATAGTACAAGATTGAGGTACTTGTATTACACACAGCCAACCCAGGTTTGAGCCCCAGTACTACATATGGTCCTTGGAGCACTCCAAAGAGTCATACTTGAACTCAAAGCAAGATTAAGCATGTGGACAGTTGGATGTGGCCCCAAGAGTTAAAACAAAACAACATTTTATTCACTGGGGAATCTTGAAAATCAAAGCATGAGACTTCTCATTGTTTTGATTTGCATTTTCCTGATGATCAGTGACAGATATCACCTCACTCCAGCAACAGTGGCACACATCAAAAGAACAGAACAACCAGTGTTTGCATGGCTGTTTTGGAGAAAAGGAACTCTCACCTAATGC